>NC_133652.1:257996343-258326191 GCF_009905375.1 Apium graveolens
AATTAATAGCTAGTAGTGTCAACACACTGAAATCTCGCTACTCAATAAACTCATTGATATGTATGTGCACAGAGAAAACTATATACCGTATCAAAGCATCCATCAAGTTCCTGGGAAGCTTTCTAGGATGAGATACGTGGGATTAAGAATGATCAAAATCAAGTGATAAACTATTCTATAATAAGAAAATCCAAGTGAAAAATTATAAAAATCAAGAAAAAATAGGTATAGGCGTATAACTATATGTATGCTTGACTTCTCATAATGAGCATGAAAAAATAAACGAGAAGGCCCTTCTTTCAATTATTGTATGATATAAGCTTCAAAATCATCGTTTAATTTTATGTGGCCATGGATCGATAAAAGCATAAAAATCCATTTAATTCTCCTTAAGAGTCTCGCATGCAAAACCCTACAAAAATATAAATATTTTGTAATTACACACATTCGAAAACTTCTAAACTTGTAATTCACAGAAAAGGAACTAAAAACTAACGCATGTATGCTGAAATTATAGTTTGGCCAACTATGCCAAACTCTAACAATGCCATCACTTCTCATGGAGGAAAAATTGTTTTTCATTTCCAAACACCTCAGCATCGCACGAAATATGTATTGAATCTCCAGTTTCTTTCAAAAATTTTGCTGCGTGTTTATAGAATAACATAAAGCGGACTAGGCACATTTTTACTTGGCTTCACACTGTTTATGGACAAGTGCTATTGATAATAGTTCGTAGATGCTTTTTACTTCGGTATTTTTTTCTTTTTCTACAAATTTTTAAATTATTTACACTTGTCAAAATTATTTAAATTATGTACGTGAATTTCAAATTCTGTGAAAATAAGGAAATATATATAACACCCTCCAAATCCGGGGTATAGATTTGGGGCATTATTAACAACAATTACCAACTATACCTGCACAAGCGGAATATAAATATAATAATTACTTCGAACTATCACTACTCAGGATCTTTTAAGGTTTGAGTTTGGAAAACAAGAATCATGCACTACACTTTATTACAAACCCAACTAAATAAAACCTGTCTCAAGAACTCTCTTTATTACAAAACCTTATTCTATCTACAGTTTCACTACGCAATCTTTTATTCAATCTACACAAGACTTTTATTCAACCCAACATTACTACTTATCCTGCTACACCTGATCTGGCAATTCAAAACTCTCTTCGAGAATAGGAAGGAACACTCTTGGTATAAGAGGGTCCCGCTGCTTGACTCGCTTCTTGACTATGCGGGTCCTGATGGTTTCATTCTCTACCTTAACTGTAAAACAATAGGAGTGACAATAAAAGAAATGAGCCAAAATTCCTCAACAAGCCTGCAACAATATATATATATTATAAAGAGAGAGAAATAAATGAACCAATAAGCTGCTGGTTTGAACAACCATCTGTATCTGTATATGATAATAATTTGCCAATGATGGCGAGTGCCAAATGAACAAGACTGGAAACAAGAACCAACATATGCACTATAATCTGCTGATCAGTCAGAATATAGTGCGGATCTATACCCAACTGCATAGACCCAACCAACATAAGGAGTACTCAGGCAACTATGGCCTATTAATTAATGGTCTGGGAAAAACCCAGCCTTTATAGTAACCATCCAGTCCAAGGCTGAGCATCCGGAACAATCGGTATGCTATTGATATATCCCAATACCAGGATATACCAGAATATATGTAGGGTAAAAGAATTGAAATATGAACAGGGAATTCAATAAATTGGGTAAATCAAGAATTGAAATGAAACTGGAACAAGTAATAATAAATGGATAACAGTGTATATGAACAATGATTATCAAAGAGAATTGATATGATAGAAAAGAAATATAAATCACTATTCTGAATTTAGAATAGGGGAAAAACTTGCCTTGCGCTTACTTAACCTGGTTTAACTCACTGCCTTCTGACCCTAGCTTGCTCTGCCTTGCTAACACTGAACAAATTATGGAAAGATAGGTGTTTAGATAATTTACTACATACGTGTATCTTGAATTGATATCACGCAACCTTATCAGTCTACCCATGCATTTCTATCTGACTCGCATATATATATATACATACATTTATACAGCACATCTATTCACATAATCACATAAAGCACGTAGCACGTAAAGCACATAATTAATTTCTAAATTTATAATTATTTTTAGAATCAATTCTGGGCTTATACCTGCATTACTAGTCGTATCTGATTTTATTATAATTTTTCGGGATTTATTCGGCTCAATTATATCCCTACTAGGACCTACGAACTATCAATTATCACCAAACCACTCTTTTTCAGAAGAAATTATAACTTACAACCATTTTTATTGGATTCGTCTCATTTTTCTGAGTCTAGAGGTCTTCGTTTCACTCAAATCGGACTAACGGTTGAATTGTTATGAAGTAAATACGGATGATTTAATTTATTATTCAATATAAATAATTATTACAACCTTTTAAATCCTAAAATAATTTTTTACATAATTATTTAAGAAAAATCAAAGTCAAAAATAATTTTTTTATAATTTTTGGAGTTAAAATGAAGAAGTTACGATTTATTGAAAATTATGTGATTAATTATCGAAATAATTAATCACTTTTTAAATATTGAATAAATAAATAACTAATAAATAATTAATAATTGCTTATTTAATAATCTAAAATAATAAATCTCTAATTATCAGGATTAATCACAATTTATTATAATGTTTATAACTTATCGATATTTATTCGATTAGATCGATTATTTACAAATAATCAATCAACTTAATTAACCGATACGCTATTTATCGAATAACTACAAATTACTCGAATTATAAATCACTTAACGATTAATCATTCGTATAACTACGAGCTACTCGCAATTCTCGAATAACTATCGAATCGCTATTATTACTATACCTATACGAATAATTAATCACTTGATTATCTATATTTAATTATTAGATACGAATAATTATTACGATATTCTTCGAACAATTATCGGTCGAATAATAATTCTAATTATCGAATTACTATTCGCATTATTAACTAATTATTAGATTATTAATCATATCACTTAATTATTTCTAATTCTTATTTATTAATTAATTACCTAATTATTAATTAATTACCCAATTATTAATTAATTAGATAACTAATAAATAATTAGATAAATAATTAAATAATTAAATAATTAAATTAGAATTTATAAATTAATAAAATAATTTAGAAATTAATAATACTATTTTTCAGAATTTAAAACTAATTTTTAATTAATTATTAGAATTATTAAAACTGATTTTTAATTACTAAAATATAAATAAATTATTAATTTAATCAGAAACACAAAAACAGGAACAGGGGTTGGACTTTTAGGATCAAACCCGGGTCGAAACCGGGTTGGAAACCGGGTCGACGCCGGGTTGAACATGAACACGCCGGCCGGCTGCCTGAACTCGGCACCGGCGGCGAAAACTCCGGCGAACCAAAATACAGTCAAATCGAGTGATTTCAGTTCGATTCTTCTGCGTTTCTGAGGCACAGCAACATAGACGACGTCCCCCCACCTTTCTCCTTCGTCCTCGTCGACCACCAACCCAGAAACCGAAACACAGCCGCCGTTGACGGCGTTTTCCGGCGACCACGAACTCAACACGAAACTCAGCAAACCCGGTACCAATCGACAGGAAAAATGACGATCTAAACGTTTCTAACAACCATAACATCAAACAATAACTAGAAATCAAAACCCGAATTCAAGAATTAAAACCGAAAATACGAATCAAAAATCAAGAAATCAGACAACAAAAACATTTGCATAATCAGAAACTACAGATCATAAGCTTCAAAACGAGTACTCACACGACTGATTTGGATGCCAGAATCACTATCAAACTTAGCTTTAATTCCAGGAACTTCAAGAACCCTAATCCCCCTTTCTGAATTTTCTGAATTATTTTCTGTATTTTTTTATAATTAATTAATAGATAATTACTGAAAAATCAGATATTTATACTATGTAAAATAATACCCCTAAATAAAATTAAGGGTCTAATTACACTCCTATTAAAAATATTTGGCCCCAATTTTTATAATTTTTGGGTATTAATATTGAATTTTTAAATATCCAATAAATACTAAAAATTCCCAAAAATTGTGAAAAATACAAAAATACAAAGAAAAATGATATATGATAATTTCATAATCATATAAAAATAAAAATGTGATTTTTGTGGGGTTTTTTTTTTTACCCGAAGGGGTCCGGAAAAGTCGCTTTTCGCGAAAAAGGTCAATTTGTAAAACGTCTAGGGGTTCAGAATAGCGATACGGTATAGGGCATTTTTGGCAAAATAGGGCCAATGATTTTGTTTGAAATACGGGCTTTTAAAACATTGTTTTGAGCTGTACAGGTTTTAATATAATATATATAACTGACGATAAAACGTTCAATAAATATCCAAAACACGTTTGGATCAAAACAACCAACACATAACACATAGCAGTCAGGGTTCAACGACTTAACACATTTAATCACATAATAATACACATAATTTATTATTATTATTATAATATAATACAAGCGTAATTCCTCGGTCGTTACATTCTCCTCCCCTTAACAAGATTCTGTCCTCAGAATCTAATTATGCAAATAACTGAGGATACTTTTCTAGCATTTCACTTTCAAGCTCCCAGGTTGATTCTTCAACCACTGGATTTCTCCATAAAACTCTCACTAATGACACAGACTTATTTCTTAATACCCTCTCTTGCCTATCTAGAATTCTTATTGGTTGTTCTACATATGACAAATCTGCATGAAGTTCTACTGGTCCATACTCTATTACATGCCTTGTATCAGGATTATACCTCTTAAGCATAGATACATGAAATACGTTGTGAATGTGCTGCATATGGGGTGGTAGAGCTAACTCGTACGCAACCTTCCCAATTTTCTTCAAAATCTCAAATGGTCCAACGTATCGTGGCTTCAATTTCCCTTTATTGCCAAATCTGGTCAATCCTTTCCATGGCGATATTTTCAGCAATACGTGTTCTCCTTCCTGATAGTCCATATCCTTCCTGGCTTGGTTTGCATATCTGCTTTGTCTGTTTTGTGCTGCCTCGATTCGTTTTCGAATAAGATTAATCTTTTCTTTTGTCTGCTGAATTAATTCTGGACCCAAAATCTTGCGTTCTCCAACTTTATCCCAATGCACGGGTGATCTGCATTTCCTCCCATATAATGCTTCATACGGTGGCATTCCAATACTGGCGTGATAGCTATTATTATAAGAAAATTCCACTAGGGGTAAATGTTCATCCCAACTACCTTCAAAATCGATCGCACAAACTCGTAGCATGTCTTCAATCGTTTGAATTGTCCTTTCACTTTGGCCGTCAGTTTGCGGATGATAAGCTGTACTCATATTCAACTTCGTTCCTAGACATTCTTGGAATTGTCTCCAAAATCTTGAATTGAAACGAGGATCTCGATCCGATACAATTGATACTGGTACTCCATGACGCATCACAATTTCTTTGAGATACATGTGCACTAATTTGTCGAGCGAAAATCTTTCATTAATTGGTAGAAAATGTGCCGACTTCGTAAGTCTGTCAATGATTACCCATATCGCATCATGATTTGCCCTAGTCCTCGGTAGTCCTACCACAAAATCCATCGCTAGATGTTCCCATTTCCATTCTGGAATGTCTAATGGTTGCAATAACCCACTCGGACGTTGGTGTTCTGCTTTAACTCGCTGGCATGTGTAGTATTTACTCACCCATTCTGCTATCTCCTTCTTCATATTCGGCCACCAAAAGTTTTCCTTCAAATCGCGATACATTTTCGTGCTTCCTGGATGAATGGAATACTTCGAATTGTGCGCATCTCGCATAATTTCTTCTTTCAATTCTGCCACGTTAGGGATCCAGATTCTTGACGCAAAACGTAAAATTCCTTCATTATCTTTCTGAGTTGTAATCTCTTCTCCTGTTAAGTTGTCGTCTTGACTCATCACTTCTTCTTGACAACGGCGAATCTTTTCCAGCAATTCTGGTTGGAAAGTCATAACGTAGATAGTTTCTGCAGATTCATTGGGAATATGAATTTTGATTTCCAATTTGTCGAATTCCCTGGCCAATTCTTCGCATGAAGTTAACCGATTCAATCTTTCTTTTCTGCTTAGCGCATCTGCTACAACATTTGTTTTTCCTGGATGATAACTGATTGTAACATCGTAATCTTTAATCAATTCCAGCCATCGACGTTGTCGCATGTTTATTTCCTTTTGCGTGAAGATATACTTCAGACTTTTATGATCCGTGTAGATTTCACATTTTTCACCGTACAGATAATGTCTCCACAGCTTCAATGCAAATACAATTGCTGCCAATTCCAGATCATGCGTAGGATATTTCTGTTCATGAGGTTTAAGTTGTCTCGACGCATATGCAATGACGTTACCATGTTGCATCAACACACATCCTAAACCACGATATGAAGCGTCACTGTAAATAACAAAATTTCCTTGCTCGTCTGGCAGTACTAATACTGGTGCCGTCACCAACCGATTCTTCAATTCTTGAAAACTTTCTTCACACTTACTATTCCATTCGAACTTTTCACTTTGTCGAGTTAACTTGGTCAGCGGTGTTGCTATTTTCGCAAAATCTTTAACAAATCTTCGATAATATCCTGCCAAACCTAAGAAACTTCGAACCTCTGTCGGCGTCTTTGGTCTTTCCCAATTCAACACAGCTTCAATCTTTGTTGGATCCACTTGAATGCCTTCTCTGCTGATGATGTGCCCTAGAAACTGCACTTCTTTCAACCAAAATTCGTATTTGGAAAATTTTGCATAAAGCTGCTCCTTCCGTAATATCTCCAATGTCGTTCTTAAATGCGCTGCATGCTCTTCTTCCGTCTTTGAATAAATCAAGATGTCATCAATAAATATAATGATAAACTTATCCAAATACTTCTTGAATATTCGATTCATCAAATCCATAAACGCTGCAGGTGCATTCGTCAATCCAAAAGCCATTACAAGAAATTCATAGTGTCCGTACCTTGTTCTAAACGCTGTCTTTGGAATATCTTTGGCCTTGATCTTTAACTGATGATAGCCTGATCGTAAGTCGATTTTCGAAAACCATGCTGCTCCTTTTAGTTGATCAAATAAATCATCAATGCGAGGTAAAGGATATTTATTCTTGATAGTTAACTTGTTCAGCTCACGATAATCAATACACAGTCGCATACTACCATCCTTCTTTTTCACGAACAATACTGGCGCACCCCATGGGGATACACTTGGCCTTATAATTCCTTTGTCAAGAAGTTCTTGCAACTGCTTTGCTAATTCCCTCATTTCAACAGGTGCCATTCGATATGGAGTTTTCGAAATTGGTTCAGTCCCTGGCATCAAGTCAATAGTGAACTCGATTTCTCGATCTGGTGGAAGTCCTGGTAATTCGTTCGGAAAAACATCAAGAAATTCACAAACTACAGGAATATCTTCAATCTTCAAATCTCCCTTATCAACATCCCGTACATAGGCTAAATAAGCTTGACATCCTTGACGTAGCAATCTTCTCGTCTGCATTATTGATAGGAATTTCTGCTTTTGTTTCTCACCTTTAAATATTACCGTTTCATTTTCTTCAGTTTGCAATTTCACTCTCTTATTCGCACAGTCAATTTGAGCATTATTACTAGACAGCCAATCCATTCCTAAAATAATATCAAACTCCCCTAACCTAAAAGGTATCAAATCAACTGAAAAATGACATCTCCCTATCTCAATATCACAGCTCGGACATACTCGATCTACTGCAACCTGATCATTATTCGCTAATTTTATGACTAACACTTCATCCAACCATTGAATCTCACAATCTATCTTAGAGATAAAAGCTTCAGAAATAAAAGATCTAGTAGCTCCTGAATCAATCAATACCAAAGCATTTACGGAATTTACAGGGAGTGTACCTGCAACCACATTCGGACTCTGTACCGCTTCCTTCATTGACATGTTGAAAGTCCTTGCTCTGGGCTGATTTTGCTGTGGTAGTGGAGGTGGAGGTAATGCTAAAATTCTTGGAATACTGGCAGCCATTGCAATTCCTCTGCAGTCTTTGGCGATATGTCATTTTCTCCCACATTGGAAACAAGTAACTTCTGCCTTTCCCATTGGACATTCTCCAGAATAGTGTCCCCTTTGCTTGCACTTGAAACACATAACATTTAGCTTTTTGCAAACTCCTGTATGCTTTCTACCACACGTTCTGCAATCAGGTATAAGCGGTCGGATAAGTCTCTGCTGAATTGGGGCTGGAAGTCGATTTCCCATCTTCTGATTGTTCTGCTCTGGCCTTTTGAAATTTACTTTTCCCCGAGCTTGAAATCCCGGCCTTTTGTTGAAACGATTCTGAAAATTCCCTGGTCCTTTCTCTTTCTGAGCTGCTTCGCTTTCTCCTTCAATAATCATAGCCTTCTGAACAACAGCCATATAAGTTGTCAATTCAAACACAGCTACCCTGCTACGAATCCATGGTTTCAGTCCTTGCTGAAATCTCTTGGCCCGCTTCTCGTCCGTATCCACCTGCTCTGGAACAAACCTTGCCAATTCAGTAAACTTGGTTTCATAATCCGCAACCGATAAGTTGTCTTGTTTCAGCTCCAGGAACTTGATCTCCATCTGGTTCTTCATAAAACGAGGAAAATATTTCTCCAAGAAAAGATCAGTGAATCTGTTCCAGGTCACCACACCTTCTTCCAAAGCTTTCTTTGATTCCCACCAGTAATTAGCTTCGCCTTTTAGAAAATAGCTAGCGAAATCTGTCTTCTGCTCTTCCTCAACCTTTACCAACGAAAAAGCCTTTTCCATCTCTTTCAGCCAAGCTCTCGCTTTTGTGGGATCTGTGGAACCCATAAATTCCGGTGGCTTCACCGACTGAAATTGCTTGAAAGTAGTCGTAGGTGCTACTGGTGGTATTTGATGTCCTGGATGAGCGGCTTGCTGTAACATCTGTTGCTGGGACTGCTGTTGTTGCTGCTGCATTTGTTGTTGCATCATCAACATCTGTTGTTGCATGAGATTAAACATCTGATCCATCTGTTTATTATTGTTTTGGCCATCGGTGTTTCCATTCGATGAGTCGGGCTGCGCTTTTCTCTTAGGTGCCATTTTTCTGGTAAATAAATAATGGATCTTATTTAATAACAGTATATTAAACATATATTAAAACAGTCGATTCGAGAAATAAAATAATTTATTAAATAACTGAATAGATAAAACAGTATGATATGTTTTAAATTTAATTAATTTTTTTTTTCAACATGATCGTGAATAAAACTACATTTGTAAATATGCAATGGTACTGAAATAAATGTAAATGCTTAAATGATTGGGAATAAAATAAAGAAAATGTGCAAAAGATTATCTCATATATATATATAGGTAGAACACCAGCTACAGGTGTCAATGCTTGATACAAAACCCTATGATATAACAGTCGTACTGCTACTACTATCAGTCAGAGTCAGTAGCTACACTCATACAATACTATACTGCCTCTATCTACAAAATATACATAATACAGCACTCATCGATCTGCTAATCTCAAAATCCTGGTGGTACATGGCTCAACTCCTCCTGCACTGCCTCTAGCACTGCCTCGGTAAGTCCCAATGCTCTGCGATATGCTGTCTCCGCACTAAGATCCTGCTGTCTCAAATCAGTAAGCTGCTGCGAACTAACCCGGTGAATATGTTGTAGTCACTCTCTCAGTATATAATCCGGTCGTAATGCTCTGACAGGACTATCCGTCTGTGTCTCATACAACCCAAGGATCTCCCTACACTGGTTCTGCCATCTAATCCTCTCCTCCCTCTCTGCCTGAAAGTGCTGGTAAGTCACGGTATGATGCTCATGAAGATCAGTGTTGGAACCTCGAGAAGGTAATGGTCCATCTACCACGATCTCATCTATAAACTCCGGCTGAGGAAACTGATAAACTCCTGGAACAGGTGCATAAATGGCTAATGGGGCAGGAAATAAGACAGGCTGCTCCATAGGCGCATACACGGGCGGCTCTGCCTCTGGCTCCATCGGTGGCATCTCTGGAATCTCGACTGGTGGCATAGGAATCTGAGGCTCTAAATCCTCCCACTGCGGAAGATCAACCATATCAGGAATATCGAACCTCGGGAACTCTAATGGTGGAAAATCTGGTATCTCTGGCTCAAAATATGGAAAATAATCTGCAAAACCTGGTACCTCTGGGGGAAGTGGTATCTCTGGTGCTGGCTCAGGTGGCAATGGAGGTAAGATCTGCTCTGACACTGGGGCTACTACCTGTGCATCCACTGGATCTGTCTCGGTCCTCTCCGTAGATGATGATAAAGAAGCCATCTAATATACATAAAAATAATAACACAAAAACAATCAAATCACAATCCTAAACTCATAACTTCTAATCACATAGACAAACAATCCTAACACTCTTAATCTCATCCTATCTCATTTTCCTATCTTATCTTAGCCCTAATGTTCTTGTTTTCAAAGGTCAAACCTAGGCTCTGATGCCAACTATAACACCCTCCAAATCCGGGGTATAGATTTGGGGCATTATTAACAATAATTACCAACTATACCTGCACAAGCGGAATATAAATATAATAATTACCCCGAACTATCACTACTCGGGATCTTTTAAGGTTTGAGTTTGGAAACAAGAATCATGCACTACACTTTATTACAAACCCAACTAAATAAAACCTGTCTCAAGAACTCTCTTTATTACAAAACCTTATTCTATCTACAGTTTCACTACGCAATCTTTTATTCAATCTACACAAGACTTTTATTCAACCCAACATTACTACTTATCCTGCTACACCTGATCTGGCAATTCAAAACTCTCTTCGAGAATAGGAAGAAACACTCTTGGTATAAGAGGGTCCCGCTGCTTGACTCGCTTCTTGACTATGCGGGTCCTGATGGGTTTCATTCTCTACCTTAACTGTAAAACAATAGGAGTGACAATAAAAGAAATGAGCCAAAATTGCTCAACAAGCCTGCAACAATATATATATATATATTATAAAGAGAGAGAAATAAATGAACCAATAAGCTGCTGGTTTGAACAACCATCTGTATCTGTATATGATAATAATTTGCCAATGATGGCGAGTGCCAAATGAACAAGACTGGAAACAAGAACCAACATATGCACTATAATCTGCTGATCAGTCAGAATATAGTGCGGATCTATACCCAACTGCATAGACCCAACCAACATAAGGAGTACTCAGGCAACTATGGCCTATTAATTAATGGTCTGGGAAAAACCCAGCCTTTATAGTAACCATCCAGTCCAAGGCTGAGCATCCGGAACAATCGGTATGCTATTGATATATCCCAATACCAGGATATACCAGAATATATGTAGGGTAAAAGAATTGAAATATGAACAGGGAATTCAATAAATTGGGTAAATCAAGAATTGAAATGAAACTGGAACAAGTAATAATAAATGGATAACAGTGTATATGAACAATGATTATCAAAGAGAATTGATATGATAGAACAGAAATATAAATCACTATTCTGAATTTAGAATAGGAGAAAAACTTGCCTTGCGCTTACTTAACCTGGTTTAACTCACTGCCTTCTGACCCTAGCTTGCTCTGCCTTGCTAACACTGAACAAATTATGGAAAGATAGGTGTTTAGATAATTTACTACATACGTGTATCTTGAATTGATATCACGCAACCTTATCAGTCTACCCATGCGTTTCTATCTGACTCGCATATATATATATATACATACATTTATACAGCACATCTATTCACATAATCACATAAAGCACGTAGCACGTAAAGCACATAATTAATTTCTAAATTTATAATTATTTTTAGAATCAATTCTGGGCTTATACCTGCATTACTAGTCGTATCTGATTTTATTATAATTTTTCGGGATTTATTCGGCTCAATTATATCCCTACTAGGACCTACGAACTATCAATTATCACCAAACCACTCTTTTTCAGAAGAAATTATAACTTACAACCATTTTTATTGGATTCGTCTCATTTTTCTGAGTCTAGAGGTCTTCGTTTCACTCAAATCGGACTAACGGTTGAATTGTTATGAAGTAAATACGGATGATTTAATTTATTATTCAATATAAATAATTATTACAACCTTTTAAATCCTAAAATAATTTTTTACATAATTATTTAAGAAAAATCAAAGTCAAAAATAATTTTTTTATAATTTTTGGAGTTAAAATGAAGAAGTTACGATTTATTGAAAATTATGTGATTAATTATCGAAATAATTAATCACTTTTTAAATATTGAATAAATAAATAACTAATAAATAATTAATAATTGCTTATTTAATAATCTAAAATAATAAATCTCTAATTATCAGGATTAATCACAATTTATTATAATGTTTATAACTTATCGATATTTATTCGATTAGATCGATTATTTACAAATAATCAATCAACTTAATTAACCGATACGCTATTTATCGAATAACTACAAATTACTCGAATTATAAATCACTTAACGATTAATCATTCGTATAACTACGAGCTACTCGCAATTCTCGAATAACTATCGAATCGCTATTATTACTATACCTATACGATTAATTAATCACTTGATTATCTATATTTAATTATTAGATACGAATAATTATTACGATATTCTTCGAACAATTATCGGTCGAATAATAATTCTAATTATCGAATTACTATTCGCATTATTAACTAATTATTAGATTATTAATCATATCACTTAATTATTTCTAATTCTTATTTATTAATTAATTACCTAATTATTAATTAATTACCCAATTATTAATTAATTAGATAACTAATAAATAATTAGATAAATAATTAAATAATTAAATAATTAAATTAGAATTTGTAAATTAATAAAATAATTTAGAAATTAATAATACTATTTTTCAGAATTTAAAACTAATTTTTAATTAATTATTAAAACTGATTTTTAATTACTAAAATATAAATAAATTATTAATTTAATCAGAAACACAAAAACAGGAACAGGGGTTGGACTTTTAGGATCAAACCCGGGTCGAAACCGGGTTGGAAACCGGGTCGACGCCGGGTTGAACATGAACACGCCGGCCGGCTGCCTGAACTCGGCACCGGCGGCGAAAACTCCGGCGAACCAAAACACAGTCAAATCGAGTAATTTCAGTTCGATTCTTCTGCGTTTCTGAGGCACAGCAACATAGACGACGTCCCCCCACCTTTCTCCTTCGTCCTCGTCGACCACCAACCCAGAAACCGAAACACAGCCGCCGTTGACGGCGTTTTCCGGCGACCACGAACTCAACACGAAACTCAGCAAACCCGGTACCAATCGACAGGAAAAATGACGATCTAAACGTTTCTAACAACCATAACATCAAACAATAACTAGAAATCAAAACCCGAATTCAAGAATTAAAACCGAAAATACGAATCAAAAATCAAGAAATCAGACAACAAAAACATTTGCATAATCAGAAACTACAGATCATAAGCTTCAAAACGAGTACTCACACGACTGATTTGGATGCCAGAATCACTATCAAACTTAGCTTTAATTCCAGGAACTTCAAGAACCCTAATCCCCCTTTCTGAATTTTCTGAATTATTTTCTGATTTTTTTTTATAATTAATTAATAGATAATTACTGAAAAATCAGATATTTATACTATGTAAAATAATACCCCTAAATAAAATTAAGGGTCTAATTACACTCCTATTAAAAATATTTGGCCCCAATTTTTATAATTTTTGGGTATTAATATTGAATTTTTAAATATCCAATAAATACAAAATAAATACTAAAAATTCCCAAAAATTGTGAAAAATACAAAAATACAAAGAAAAATGATATATGATAATTTCATAATCATATAAAAATAAAAATGTGATTTTTGTGGGGGTTTTTTTTGGTACCCGAAGGGGTCCGGAAAAGTCGTTTTTCGCGAAAAAGGTCAATTTGTAAAACGTCTAGGGGTTCAAAATAGTGATACGGTATAGGGCATTTTTGGCAAAATAGGGCCAATGATTTTGTTTGAAATACGGGCTTTTAAAACATAGTTTTGAGCTGTACAGGTTTTAATATAATATATATAACTGACGATAAAACGTTCAATAAATATCCAAAACACGTTTGGATCAAAACAACCAACACATAACACATAGCAGTCAGGGTTCAACGACTTAACACATTTAATCACATAATAATACACATAATTTATTATTATTATAATATAATACAAGCGTAATTCCTCGGTCGTTACATAGATGGACGAATTCCCCACTGGTCATCACCCTGGCCACAATAGGACCTTATGCTGGACTGTCACTCAGCCACTTATGCATTTGATGGACTCCCACTGAGCCACTTACACTATCATGGACGCCCACTGAGCCCATGTTGCTTATTCCGACTCGATAGATGGACTTACTTCCCGAACGTTGGGTAAGTAATCAATTCATTTACCAAAACCGCAACCTTGTTGCGAATATAAAATACACCACAGAGCCGGATCCCTCTGGTTTTGAGCGAGTATTTAAATCCCCTTTAAAAAGGAAGATCTTAAATATAAAAAAAATTGAGTTTTGGGATCCGCTCTAACTTTTGAAAATTATTTTAAGGACTCGAAAATACTTTAAAGAGTGTTTGGAGTAATGCTGATTTAATAAAGTAAATCAGTCCCAATATATTAGAAAATATCTGAATATTATTATTTAAATAATATTCCCATAAAGAATAATCTTTATACAAATAATTGAAGTAGAAGTTGTAAAACTTATACTTGAAACGAGTATTAAATAACCAAAGATATACTTGTACGAAAGTACTATCTTTATTTGAATAATAAAAAAAATAAGTTTGATTATCGACACCTTATTCTTTAATAAAATAAAGAATATATCTCAGCAAATAATCAGAGTCATAGGTCCTTAAATAAATGTTCAAATAATATTCATTAAATAATATAAACTGAGTCATAAGCCCTCGAATGAATATTCAAATAATATTCAATTAATAAAATAAAAGGAGTCATAAGTCCTCGAATGAATATTCAAGTAATATTCATTAAATAATATAAACTTATCGAATAAACCTTATTCGATTAATAGTTTTAAAAACTATTCATATATATATATATATATATATAAATATATATATATATCATATACTCGGGAACATCTACTCCTGGTTTTTAGGAAAGGGTTCACCTTTGGGTCCCCTATACTCAGGGTATACGCAACTACTGCTTATCTCTAGCATATGTATTATGCAACTAATAAGCATTTGAACCAACAGATATATAAATCAAGAATACGAAACAGGCATGCATATATACCATATCACATGCTACAATATATCGCAAGAATTTGCTAATAACAAATATGCATTTATCACAAGATCATGCATATACACATATACATCACAACAATAGTTATACGGGTAGAAAACTTGCCTGAGCGACTGGGGGTTACAAATGGCTCGGGACGAGTCTGGTAACCTATAAACAACATAAAAATTGGAATTAAACCAAATTCACTTGTAAATCTATACTTTAACCAAATTAGACTCTAACGCTCGCTTCGCGCTTACTGATTCTCTTAAGTCGCTCGAGTACCCTCGGCTCCACCATTTTTAATAAATTAACCATTACGAGTTTTGAGGCGATTCTTTCGCGAGTATCTTACCAACTGCCTATTACACTTTACATAAATGTTTCATACTCCAATTAGTCTTTTAAGGTCTTTAACCTATGTTTCAAAGTAAGGTGAGGGGTAATGGTTCATTCGCGAAACATCGTTACTTAAAACGGCCGTTTCTCCTAAACCGTACATCGGAATCAAATGAACCACATATCAAAACGAAGCTCGTAACATGAACTATCTAATCATGGCAATAGTCAAAACCTAGAAGGGAGTTCTCGGGTCCTAATATTAAGAACAAAACAGCCTAAAGTAAATCGGACATTACGACGGCTATGTTTACGCGATTTCCCAAATTTAAAACACTCCAATTCAACCCACAATCAATCCACAATCACAACCCAATCAAAACTCCATCCATAATACATCATAACAGCCCCAAAAACTCAACATTAACAATTTTTACTTATTCTTAAACTTGAATTTAAAACTATACTTAAGTCCTTTAACTAATCAACAAGATTTCAACATCCAATTCACTACAACTCCCTCCCAAACTCTAAACATACAAGCATCAAGCTCCTCTTTTACCATAACAATCAAAACCATCCTAATATACAAAGTAAAGTTAGGGTTTGGAGATGTTATACCTTCCTTGAAGTGATTTGAGTAGCTAGGAAGCCTTAAGAAGCCTTGAGATATCTTAGGGATGCTTGGATCTTAAAGGAAAAACAAAGAAAATCATGTTAAAAATCTTGAAATCACTATTCATTATCTTCTTCATTGATTTCTTGGAAGAGATTGAGAATGAATTTGAGGCTTAAACTTATAGGATAACCATATCTATGCATAAGGAGTATTAGATAATTACCTTACTAATTAAGGAAGCTTGGAACTTGAATTTTGAATTTTCCTCCTTGAAATGAAGAGAAAAGCCGAGAGCTTCTTGATGAAGAAGTGAAATGATTTTTGTGTTTGTGAGTTGTTTTGCCTAGCTTGGTTGCTTTTGATTTGTTTTTTGGTTAATTACCTTTTTAACCTTGAACTTTGTGTGGTTTTAAATCAACCACACCTCCTTCCCCTTATGTCATGCTTATGTCACCTTGTGATGTCATCCTCCCTCACTTGCCCTCTTCTTATTGGTTGGATGACCTCATCATCCCTAACCTCCTTGATTAACTCCTAATTGTTTGCCTAATGACCGCTGATCTGTTATACGGTTCGCTTAACTTTCGTTCTCGTTTCTCGTTTGAGGGATCATACCCGGGATCTTATTACTTGGGTTTCCTTAACCTTTCTCAATACATTATATTCATTTTATGATCCTCTCTTATAATCCTTTAATTTAAATCATTTTTATCCTGTTACCTTATACTCAATTCTTTCTGTATCTAGTGGATTTCCGGGAAAAATCAAAGTGTTCGGAATTGGATTCTGACGATCTTTACATACACTTATATACAATATAGAGTACCAATAAAATCTCAGAATATCCATATAAGAACCCCTACATAGTGTGGCATGAAAAGTTTTCTTGTTCAGAAATATCAGCAAAAACACTATTCATAAGGGTTACAAAAACTTCAAAATTTTAGGGTTATTACACTCATCATCTCCAACAGCATCCCCAAATGGGTCTTCAGCCAGTTCAAAATCACTGCCAGTAGTTGAAGGCATAGCAGTGATTGCATCCTTTGCTCTTTATAGAGATTGAGTAGTGTGCACTGAGTTAAGAATCTTTTCAGCCTTCCCATTGCCCTGTACAACTAGAGTTTGATAAGATGTAACAGGATGAGTAAATGTCTCAGCATCTAGGGAAATAGAATCTATGACAGCTTGATATTCTTGCTGAAATAGTCTCTTCCTTTCTGCATCACTGACATTCATTGACTCACTAGCAATGATGTCCATCCTTATCTCTCCAGTACCTGCATTTCTCTTATGATCTCTCTGTTTTTGCATCAAGGGCTCCCCTTAGCTTCCCACCCCCACACCCTCAACTTCACCATCTAAGGTGGGACTCCCCTCACTCATTTTTTCCAGTCCTGAAGAAATGGACTGTATAGGTTCACTCGTTTTCTCTCATTTTGCCTGGGAGCAACCCAGCCTCTCACTCAGTTCACTCCCATCCCTCAGTCCTAAGAGTGATTGTACTACTACTAAGTCCGCTGCACTTATGATAATTGAAGAAATTTGAAGTTGTGCAGAGACTCCCGACGGATGAGGAATATCCATCGGGGTAGTAGTTTGGCTAGCCGACGGATGACTTCTGTTAGGCACATCCGTTGGGATGCAACTCAACGGATGAATGATATCCACCGGGATAGAAGAAATGAATTAGTTTGGAGTGGAGACTATTGTAGACTCTGTGCAGATTGATGATAATTTGGGCACAGATGTCTCAATAGACTCAGAAAGAATTGACAAGTGAGCCAACAAATCATCTTTTAGATGATGCTCACTTTCTTGGATTTTTGGCATCTCCAAAAGAGTTAAAGATGGAGAATTTGGAAGTGATGTATTGATCATGTCAACATCCAGTGAGTGTGTGGGTGAATTTGGTATTTCAGGTGCTTCAATTATTAATGATTTTGGCTATGACTCCACATTTATTGGAGCCACATCAACCTGAATTTGAGATGGTACAGTGACTGAGTCTATTGCTTCAGTTTGCACTGTGTGTGTCCCCTGTGCATCCCCAAGGGTTTTAGATCTCTTCTTTCTAGCATAAGTCTGTGGTGAACTTGTGTCCCTAGCCCTCTTGATATGTGCTTCTGGTTGGGAGCTTGTTTCAATAGTAACATCCTTTTGGGAGGATGAAACTAGAAGTGAGCTTATTTCCTTATTAACAACGACAGTTTGTTGGGAAACTGTGGTGTGGCTAGGCTTAGGTACACTCATCTCACCAGCCTTATCCTTAGGGTTTTTTTGATTTTCACATTGTCCCTCACCTTGCTCACTCACCTTCACACTCCCCTCTTTGTGTTTAGTAGATTTTGCAACTGATTTCTTTTGAAAGAAACCAGAGGGGGCTTTCTTAGTTTTGGGTTTTGAAATTGTTGGTTTGGTAGCTTGGGTAGGCATCTGTTGGGTCATTGACATAGATGTCATAGCTACACTTGAAGGCAAAGAAATGTGTGAGATTGGAAGAGTGGAGACAGTGGTGCTTATCTCACTTACCTGAGGTCCCTCCATGATTGGAAAGTAATGGAGGGGCACCTCTTTGTGGTGACTTGCCCTGTTGAGATCAGCAATGACTCTCCTTTCTTAAACCCAACAATTTAGCTTGTTGATTGGGTTCTCAACAACAATATTCTCAATAAGATGGTTAGCAAGCATCATAAAGAATCTAGCATAATAGACATTTTTACCTCTCTTATTAAGTTCTTCTAACTTATAACCTAACTCAAACAAGACCAAGTCACTGAAATTAAAGTACTTACCAGTAACTAGCATGTAAAGCATGTTAAGCATGAAGATGTTAACAGAGTCAAAATTACTAATTTTACCAGAGAATACTTTTGTTACCAGATCACACAGATAGCTCCATTTTTTTCTAAGACCTAGCCTCCTAATTTCACTAAATTTAGAAGTAGAAAGTGCATAGCCCATGGAATTTAGCATGTTAACTATATCAGTGTCTGTGTGTGGAACAGTAGCAGTGTTATCTGGAATTCTAAAGCATGATTTGACAATGTCACTATTAATGCAAAACTATTTACCTTTGAGAGTGAAAGTTATGGTATTGTCAGTAGAGTTGTACACTGCAGTTGTCCATATCTTCTCCACAACTTCACAGTAGATTATGGGTGATTCCAACATAGCATAACTGAGTTTACAGCTCTTCACAAAACCCATCATCTTGTGAAAGTCTCCAGACGGAGGAATCTCCTAATTCACAAGTGCTGCAAAGTTGTTCTATTCATAGATATATCCAGATTGAGACATGATTTTGACTACCGGTGCCATTGTTAGAGAATGAGAAATTTGCAAAGAGAATATTTGCTTTGAAAAAGAAAGGAAGTTAGAGCAATTGATTTGAGTATGATAAAATAGTAGAATAAAAATGAATTCTGCTTTTATACTATCTCAGAAATAAACTGTCAAAAATAATAAAGTGAAGTAAAGTAACCAATCAAAATAGCTCAAAATAGCCATTTAAAAATAAATAAACTGTAAGAATTCTATCACTTATCTGTCGTGTTATACTTAAAAACTGTAAGTATACTCGATGGATAACGTTCAGAATTTGAACGGCTAAGATTGAGACAATTCGACGGATGAGGGTAAATCAATTATCTGTCGGTTTATAATATAATCCATAAAAGTAATTAATTTCTATTAACAAATAATATTCCGATGGATGATCAAACTCGATGGATAATGAACATCCGTCGGGATGTAAATTTTGATTTAGCCAAAATTTCATCCAAAACAGAAAAATTAATTAAGTTTCTGGCTGCATTTTAACTTGCAAAAATATTTAAAATAATTCAAGAATAATTAAGCATACCTAACTCACTTACCAACCTTGAAAAGGTGGATTCATCAAGTGGCTTGTAAAGATATCTGCAAGCTGCTTTTCACTTGGAACAAAATGAAGTTCTACAATACCATTCATCACATGTTCCCTAATGAAGTGGTACTTGATGTCTATGTGCTTTGTTCTTGAATGTTGTACTGGATTTTCAGTGATGGAAATTGCACTTGTGTTATCACAGAAAATGGGAATTTTATCCACTTATAGACCATAGTTCAACAATTGGTTTTCCATCCACAAAATATGTGCACAGCAACTACCAGCAACAATATATTCAGCTTCAGCTGTGGAAGTAGAAACTGAATTTTGCTTTTTACTGAACCTGGACACAAGCTTGTTCCCTAGAAATTGACAGGTTCCTGTTGTACTTTTTCTGTCTATTTTACAACCTGCATAATCTGCATCTGAATAACCAGTTAGATCAAAACCAGAATCTCTAGGGTACCAAATGCCAAGTTTTGGTGTTCCCTTGAGATATCTGAAAATTCTCTTAATAGCTACTAAGTGAGATTCTCTAGGATCAGCCTGAAATCTAGCACAAAGACAAGTAGCAAACATTATATTTGGCCTACTAGTTGTTAAGTACAGAAGTGAACCAACCATGCCCCTGTAGCTTGAAATATCCACAGACTTTTCAGTAGTGTTTAATTCAAGCTTAGTTGCAGTGGCCATGGGAGTTTTTGCAGATGTGCAATCTATTAGATCAAACTTCTTTAAAAGATCATGAATATATTTAGACTGAATAATGAATATTCCATCACTAACTTGCTTTACTTGTAGACCAAGATAGTAAGTTAGTTCTCCCATCATGCTCATTTCATACTTACTTGACATCAATTTGGCAAACTTTTTGCAAAGTTTTTCATTTATAGAATAAAATATAATATCATCTACATAAATTTGAACAAGTATACTAGAGCCATTAACATTTCTAAAAAATAAAGTTTTATCAACAGTACCTCTTGTGAAGTGGTTTTCCAAAGGAAACTTTGTTAAAGTGTCATCCAGGCTCTAGGTGCTTGCTTCAGTCCATAAAGTGCTTTCAAAAGATAGTAGACATATCCTGGAAAATTTGGATCTTCAAATCCAGGAGGTTGACTGACATAGACTTCCTCCTCCAAATCTCCATTCAGAAAGGCACTTTTGACATCCATTTGATAGACCTTGAAATTGGTATGGGCTGCATAAGATAAGAAATTTCTGATGGCTTCAAGTCTTGCAACAGGAGCAAAGGTTTCATCAAAATCTATTCCTTCTTATTGACAGTAGCCGTTAGCAACCAATCTAGCTTTGTTCTTGACCACTATGCCATTTTCATCCATCTTATTTCTGAATACCCACTTGGTGCAATTGGATTCTTTCCTTTAGATTTGGGTACCAGCTTCCATGCCTTGTTCCTTTCAAATTGGTTTAGCTCCTCCTGCATAGCTAAAATCCAATCAGGATCCAACAAAGCTTGTTCTACCTTCTTTGGTTCTTCCTTAGATAGGAAGCTGCTATATAGACATTCTTCTTGAGTTCTCTCCTTGTTTGAACTCTAGAAGATGCATCACCAATGATGAGCTCAAAAGGGTGATCTTTAGTCCATTTCCTTTGTTGAAGTAGATTAGCTCTAGATGAAGAGGCCTCATTGTAGTCTTGATGTGTGACTGAGTTTTGATTATGAGAAACTCCCCCTGAGTTTGTGAATCTTTGATTTGAGAAAGGGGAACTTTCTGTAGGTGATCTATTCTGACTTCAGCTTCTCTTAATGTTCCGATGGATGATGCACTTTGTGTCCCGACGGATGAAGCTGATTGTCTCCCGAAGGATAAGGCAGATTGTCTCCCGACGGATGAAGCATTTTGTAACTCGACAGATGTTGAGTTATGTGCTTCATTAGTTGTAGATTTTTCTGCATTATCCTTATTCACTATTTCTTGATCACTTTCATCATCACTGTCATCACTAACCATCTGCACATTATCAAACTTGAGGCTCTCATGGAAATCTCCATCTTGCAGTCCTTCAATCTTTTTATCATCAAACACAACATGTACTGATTGCATAACAATGTTGTTCTTAGATTGTAGACTCTATATGCCTTTCCCATAACATATCCAACAAAAATTCCTTCATCTGCTTTAGCATCAAACTTCCCATGTTGATCAGTTTGATTCCTTAAGATATATAACATTTGCAGCCAAAGACATGAAGAAAGTTTAGAGTTGGCTTCCTATTTTTGAACAATTGGTAGGGTGTCATACACTTAGCTTGATTAACCAAAGAAATATTCTGAGTGTAGCAGGCAGTATTCACAGCTTCAGCCCAAAAATATGTTGGTAACTTTGATTCTTCAAGTATTGTCCTTGCAGCTTCAATAAGAGATATGTTCTTTCTTTCCACTACTCCATTTTGTTGTGGAGTTCTTGCTACAGAAAACTCATGCATAATCCCATTCTTTTCACAAAATGATCTCATCACAGAATTCTTGAACTCAGTTCCATTGTCACTCCTGATTCTTCTTACTTTGAAATCAGGATGATTGTTGACTTGCCTTATGTGATTGATGATGATTTCACTAGCTTCATCTTTAGACTTTAGGAAATATGTCCAAGAGAACTTTGAGAAATTATCCTTAGTAAACTCCGCTTGAGGAATGCCTCTAACCAGTTCTTTCTTGACAATCTCATTCATGGTTTTGAAGTTTAGATGGAAAAGCTTCTAGTGCCATAGCCAACTTTCATCTTGACTTGCTTTACTGAGAAAACAAGTAATAGATTCTGCATTTGATGAGTTGAAGTCAACTAGGTACACATTTCCTTTTCTCACTCCAGTGAGAACCACTTTGTTGCTCTTTTTTGTCATAACACAGGCTTCTGAGTTGAAGGTTACTGAATTACCCTTATCACAAAGCTGGCTGATACTCAAAAAATTGTGCTAGAGACCATCCACTAGGGCAACCTCTTCAATGATGACACTGTCTTTTGAAATCAAGCCATATCCCACAGTATAATCCTTGCTGTCATCTCCAAAAGAAATACTTGGGCCAGCTCTTTCCTT
Source organism: Apium graveolens (assembly GCF_009905375.1). NCBI lineage: Eukaryota > Viridiplantae > Streptophyta > Magnoliopsida > Apiales > Apiaceae > Apium > Apium graveolens. Next base: position 258,019,652 of record NC_133652.1, read on the forward strand.
GAACTTAGTGAGCAGGGTAGAATCTCCAGTCATGTGCCTTGAGCAACCACTATCCAGATATCAAAGATTCTTAAGGTTTCCCTACACACATCAAAATCAAATCAAGTTGATTTTGGTACCCAAGTTTCCTTGGGTCCTACCTTGTTAGCTTTCTTCTTTGGTTTCTTAGGTTTGATCTCATTTGACTTGAGGATTTCTGATTCATCCTTAGTCATTTAAGTTGGACCTTTGAAACCAGTCATTAGAATATAATTATCATGCACATTTTGATTAACAGAAAAAGGCATGCTGTTTGCAAACATGTTATTCCAGTAAGGCATGCTAAATGGCATTTGAGGCATACTAAATGCAGCAGAATAAGGATTAGGGAATATGGCATATTAGCAAATTGTGCATTCATATTTTGAGTAGACATAGCATTCAATGGCATGGTAGGCATGGCAGTCATGTTGGGAAAAGAATAAGGTGCAGACATAGGAGTAGGCATGGCAAGTTTGCAATTAACAGAAAAATGATTAACACTACCACACTTAACATAAATTTTTCTTGGTGCATATTTATCAGGTGTGTAGTTATTATGTTTGTTAATTCCTAGTTTCCCATTTCTATTGTTTTTCCTTTTAGTTTCTGTTTTAACCTCAATCTTTTCTAATATATCATTCAATTGCTTGATAGACAGATGGCCAACATTAACTTTCCTTTCCTTCCTGACTTAACTTGATTCTCCTGGAATAAAGTTCTTAGAAACAGATCCATATTTCTTATTCAGCTTGGCTAGCTTAGCTTTGCTCACTGGTTTACTCACAGCCGACGGATGTGGCTCCTTGTCACTCAACGGATAATCCTTTCGATTATCCGATGGATGATTTTCATCATCTGTCGAGTCCATATATGTCAACAATCCTTCAACCAAATTGGATTCCAGCTTCTCCTTACTCTTCTTCCAGGCTGCATCACAAAAGGACTCAATACCTTGAACTTTAGTGATTTGAGCATGGACATCTCTGGATGATTTCCATGCCTTAATCACTTCTTGTTCTCGATCAAGCTGCTTCTTTAAAATCTCTTATTTCTTCAAGGACTCAGTTAATTCATCCTTAGCAATCTTATACTCAATTTTCAAATTTTCAAATTCAATAAACTGAGACTCTAGCACATTATTCCTCTCACTTAAAAATAAATTGTTTTTTTTAATTTTAGCATTTTCCTTAGTGAGGGACTTAAGTGTAACACGCAACTGATATAATTCTGTGGACATGTCACTGATTGCATCATTACACTCAGCTTTAGATAAATGTTCTAGGTTAGTGGTGATTACCTGATTACTTGAAGAACTTATTTCTGTTTCATCAGATTTGGCCATCAGGGCTAGGTTGACATAGCTTGTTTCTTTATCTTCATCCAATTCATCAGCTGCCCAGTCATTTTCTTTTGTAATAAAATCCTTTTCCTTTTGCTTGAGCAACTCAAAATATTTATGTTTGTAATCAACAGGCTCAAACTTCTTCTTGCTAGAATCTGACTTTCTACACTCATTGGCAAAATGCCCTGCCAAGCCACATTTAAAATATTTAATTTGGATTTATCCACCATGTTTCTACTTGGATTGGCTGCTCCAAAATTCTTTTTGAACTTGAGGTTGGCGAATATTCTGGATAGGAATGCTAGATGCTCATCAATATCATCCATGTCATCTTGGCTCAACTGATCTTCATTTTCAGCTACCATCCCTTTACCCTTGCTTTCACAGACCTTTGATGTAGACTCAACAGCTTCTACCTTCATCTCTTTCTCTTTCTCTAACTCAGCAACCGGTGATATGGACCCTCCTTTCTTCCTTCCTTTGTCCATCCTCTCATCTTGCTCAATTTCAAGCTTATAAGTTTTTAGGATGCCATACAGTCTCTCCAAGGTGAACTCCTTGTAATCCTGAGTTTTTCTCAATGAAACTGTCATTGGCTTCCGCTCTTTTGGAGGAGTTCTAAGGAACTTGAGGTTAGAGTCTTTTGTTTGATAAACTCTTCCATGCAACTTCAAAGCATTTAGTAGCTTTTGAAATCTAAATATCAATGAGAGACTCACTTTCTTCACAGTGGAAATGCTCATATTGCCGAATCAGTAGCTATATCTTATTCTCTTTTACTTGCTCAGTACCATCACAGATAATCTGGATTGTGTCCCAAACCTCTTTAGTTGTTTTAAAGTTAATGATGTTATCAAACATTTCACCATCAACTCCATTGAACAAAATTTTAATGGCCTTCTTATCTTTCCTGACTTTCTCAATATCAGGATCTGACCATTCATGCCTAGGTTTGGGAACAGATGGTTCATTGCCAGTTGCAGCTCTCATTGGTACATGGGGACCTCTCTCTATGCAATCCACATAGGCCTCATCTTGGGAAAGAAGATGTAGGTGCATTTTCACCTTCCAGTGATGATAATTATCTTTGTCCAGAAATGGAATTTTGACTCCAACATCCTTCTTGTTCATCTTGCTGTTTGTTGTGATCTTTACACTCTTTGTATTTCAAGAGCTAGCTCTGATACCAATTATTATTCCCTAACAATACAACAAGAATTACAGAAGGGGGGTTGAATGTAATTTTGGCTACTTTCTCAAGATTTTGAAACAGTTCTAACTCGATAAATATATATGTGTTTGATTTGCAGAGTGCAGAATGAAAGAGTTATATAAATCAAAATACAAAGTAATAAAAACACAAGCTTTTAAAACTTTCTGGTGGATTTGAAAGTATCCACCATATATATATATATTCAAAAGTATCCACCATATATATATATATATATATATATATTGAATGAGAAGCTTGTGAAGCTTGAATAGCTCACAGCTGCTTATAAGTAGAACAAACAAACTACAGAGGAATTTTTGACAAGTACAACTTTTTCTATCTCTCTTTAAAATGTGTTTTCTTAGTTGAATGTTCTACTAGCTCCACTTGGTTTATATATATCACCAAATTTACATGATAATAAGACAAGATAATAAAACAAAACATATCTAGTCTAACTCCATGCTGCTTCACTACTCTATCCAGTATCTTTGAATATCTTCACAATTGCATGGAAATGGTAATGCTTCTTTGTTCTCAAATTCCTGCTTAACAGGTTGCCACATTCCTTTTGCAACACCCAACGCATGTGACTGTGTTGTCACTGTCAACAGATATTTGAATTTGATCATGTGTTGGGTACATGTTTGTCATCCATCAGGTAGCTTTGTTGATCATCCGTCGGGTAGTTATTTGTCACTTGACTCCATTTTACTTATACAGAATTACAAGACATCTCATATTTACAATTAATCAACCTATTCTGCATATCCACTAGTAGTCAACATGACTCATATACTCCTACAGAATTTACACAAAGTTGTTTGCAGAAATGTGTTACAATACTTATTTGCTACATAAGCTACTCACCCGGTGGATGTCAAATTGTCATCCGTCGGGACTATATTAAATCATCTGTCGGGACTATATTTGATCATCCGTCGAGTACTACATAATTCACTAAGTTAAATCTACCAAGATATTTTGTTTAATTTATCATCAAGTTCACAACATAATCCTAACAATAACACACGTTAATATCATGTAGTTTATTATTTTAATTTTTAAATTATTTAGAACATAAAACCCGAACCATTAGATAAATTTATCCTTATTGTAATATAGAGTTAGGATTTTGGACTCCAGAATTTCACAAAAAATAGGGACTTTATGTATATGATTACTTATGATAACCATATCAAATTGAATAATATAAAATTTAGGATTTGTCTCACAAATATTTGAATATAAATATATCTTTAATTAAATAATGCAATAAATAAACTATTTTTTTATGAAGAAGTATCAAATGTCTTACCATTTTTTAAATAACATGTTAATGAAAATTATTAATTTTACTTTATAGTTGTAGTTATTTTTTTCTAAACAAAATGAAAAAAATAGGACTTTAGGAGCACCTCCTTTATAAATTCACCATCATTGAATAATATTTTAAACCTATTTTTTAAACATTAATAAATAAACTGATTTAATATATCTTCGTAGTTTTAACGAAGCTTATGGCATCTCATGTCAAATTTTGAATATATTTAAATATTGGGTCAAGTTCAAGATGTAATAATGTAAAACAAGTCAATTAGTAATTTTGATACATAATATCAATTGACTTGATCGTATAAAGACCTCAAAAATATTAACTTTTATTAACATAAGATATTATAAAATTTTCCTTATTGGTAAGATATTCTCGTCGAGCTCGTAATTTAAATTTATTAAACCTAGATAATGATGATATATTTTCGGCTGGGTCATGTTGTCAAATTTCGAGTATTTTTTTAAAATGGGTAAAATTATGATTTTGAAGCTAGTAATTTTGATACATATTATCAATTGACTTGATTCTATAAAGATCTCAAAGATATTAATTTTTACCAAACTAAGATATCACAAAACTTTTCTTTGTTGGTAAAATTTTTTAGTCGAACTCGTAATTTAAATTAAACCTAGGTAGTGACTAGTCAAATTTCGAGTATTATTTGAAAAATGGGTCAAGTTCTAATTTTGAATTTGAAATAAATCGAAACGCTAATTATAACTCATCTAAATATGTAGTACATATATATATTATTTATATAAATGTATCTCTTTTCAACATATAAAAAAATTAATTATATGTACAATTTATTTTTTCTTAAAAAATATATATTAAAAATGTATTAGACATACTTTTCAAATTAAAAATTGTTTAATAAATAAGGGAATGATCCGTTTATGTATCATACTTAACTTTATATCTCAAATTCAATTGTTACCAACTCTACAGTCACATATTTACGACAGTCACATATTATGTGTATGATAAAAAACTTAAGTAACAGTGTGGTGTAATGGTAAGGTGATGTGCTTGTGAATATAAAGACCCGGGTTCAATTTCTTTCAACAACCTCTTTCATATAAATTTAAAGTATAGGGGTAAATTAGTCATTTCAATGAGAATTTTTAATCTCATAATATTATCACCATGTTCTTTTATTATATATATAAGAGAAAACACAGACTCATGACCTAGCAGTATTAAGAAGAGAAAAAAATATTTTATCTTTCAAGATGAATAAGTTTTTGTAAAAGAATTGATCACTTAGGGTAAAGTCTAAGCAATTCTCATTCATGTCAAAAGCTCCATAATCTATCTTTATAAGATTATAATCAACAAAATTGTTTATTGATAAATAACCTTAATAAGACTGAATGTGCTGCTGATTTCAAATTGTAGTGAATCTTTCAGATATAGCAACTCATATAAATTCACTAGAACTTAAAATCTCACAATTATGTTTTGTTTTTCTATTTTCTTTTTATTTTTCCTTTTCTTTTCTTTTTGTTTTTCTTTTGCTTTCTCTCTTTTTTTGTTTTTCTTTTCTTTTAAGTTTAAATTGTAACTAAATTTATTTATAAAATAAACTTAAATATAACTTATATAAATAAACTAATTTAGATTTATAAAATAAACTTATTTAAAGTTTATAAAATAAATCATTTTAAGTTTATTAAAAAAATTATAATAAAGTCCATTAAATAAATTTATATAAGTTAACACTTAATCTTTGAACTAGGACAATCCCTCGAGCTGTTTAGTTGTATCCCATGCACACCTCTTCTCGTACTTTAACAGGTAAACGTTCAATTCAAGTACGTTCCTCACCTTAACAATTCTTCTAAAAATAATACCCAGATTCCTTTCACGGGTTGTTGACGCCTAGTGCAACTGGTCTGGTTCAAAGACGACTAACCCCAATTCAGGTCTTCGTATTATAGCCTTGATTATATTGTTAAGCTTGCAAAAACTTTATCGCTTCGGACACTGACTATCAATAAATAAATGTACTTTCTTGAATACTTCATTCACTGTTCTTCACTGATGCTTGAACATATAAATGAACTCCTTTCAGGGAGTATAACTTCAAGACTGCATCTGTCTTCATTAACCTTTGTCTATACCATGTCTTCAATTTTTCAGATTCCTATGCTTCGAACACTGTCTATCTTCAATCAATGTAATACACTAAAATCTTCTGGTAGCACTTATACACTGAATCTTCATCCTTTCTGAAATCCTGAAAGTCTTTAACCTTTATTCTTCACTGAGGCATGAACATATTAATGAGCTTCTTTCAGTGACCTGTAAACAGACTTCAAGCTTTCTTCTAATCTTGATTCTTTGTATTTTCCTTGTCTTCATTTCTTTTGATTTCTTGTGTAGTCGTAGTATTATTAACATGTCATGTTCTAGTATTGTTCTCGTATTGAGTTATCACGTAACTGTTCATACAGCTACGCAGTCTCACCTTCAAGCTTCCTATGTTGCATTCAATATCTAACAAATGGTATCAGAGAAAAATCTAAAAGTAAACAAATCAAGATCTTGGAAGTACGAGTGCACAAAAGATAAGCAGTATCAATATACCATCCTTTGACAAAATCAACTATACACTTTGGAAGAAAAAGATGATGTTGTTCATATGGATGGCCAACCCAATGTACTTCCCGATTCTCAAGAATGGCCCTTTTATCCCCATGGAAAGGGTTGATGAATCTACTAATGGAGACATGGTCTTTCCAGCTCACTTTGCCCCTAAAGACCCCTCAAAATACACTGAACCTGAAAAAGAGAAAGTCTCTCTCGATAGTGGCCTGCAACTAATTCTGATTGAGTCACTTGACAATGTTATGTATAAAAATATTTTCAACTGTGACACAGCCAAACAGATCTAGGAGAAGATTGAAATTTTGTGTGAAGGTATATAGGAAGTAAGGTCTAATCAAAGGAGAATACTGGTGTCTCAGTACGAGGGTTTCATGGCCAAGCTTAAGGAATGAATTACAGAAGTTGTTAAAAAGTTCAACAAACTGATAAATGACTTGCAACTTCATGATAAATATTATGAAGCTGAGGAGGTTAACCTAAAGTTTTTGGTAACTCTTCCTGACCACCTTGAACATAAAATATCAGCTATTAAAGAAGGAAGAGACTTCAGCAGAATGACACTGGAAGTCTTGTATGGGATCTTGAATACATAAGCAAGTACCTAGAGCTTGGTATGACATATTGTCAGAATTTTTGCTTGAAGATGGATTCACTAGAGGAACAATTAACAAGACTCTATTCTACAAGCAACATGGTGATGATATGATCATAGTTCAAATCTATGAGGATGATATCATTTTTGGTTCCATAAATGAAAAATTATATCAAAGATTCTCAAGACTCATGTAGAGTGAATATGAAATGAGCATGATGGGAGAATTAAGTTACTTTCTTGGACTTCAAGTAAGTCAAAGAAGTGATGGAATCTTTATCATCCAAACCAAGTATGTTAAAGATTTATTGAAGAAATTTGGAATGGTTGATTGTTCACCCGCATTAACATCTATGTCTACAACTACAAAATTGGATGAAGATAAGAAAGGAAAAAGTATAGACATTTCAGGTTATAGAGGAATGATTCAATTTTTTCTGTATTTGACTGCTAGTAGACCAGACATTATGTTTGCAACATGTCTGTGTGCAAGATTCCAAGCCAATCCAAAGGAATCACATTTGATGGTTGTGAAGAGATTTTTCAGATACTTGAAGGGAACACCAAACTTGGGATTGTGTTATACTAAGGGAACTGTATTTGAAGCTGTTGGATACACAAATGCAGATTTTGCTGGATGCAGGGTTGACATAAAGAGCACAAGCTATCAATTTCTTGGACAAAGAATTATATCCCGGTACAGTAAAAAACAACAATCTGTGTCAACTTCCACAGCCGAGGCTGAATATATAGTTGCTGGAAGTTGTTGTGCTCAAGTGCTTTGAATTAGAAATCAACTAATGGACTATGGCCTAGTGTTACACAAAATTCCAATCATGTGTGACAATACTAGTGCTATATCTATTGTTGTTAATCCAGTTAATCATTCTAGAACTAAGCACATTGATGTAAGGTACCATTTTATTAGAGAACATGCTGTAAATAGTAGGAGCTTATTTTTGTTCCAACAGAAAAAGTTAGCTAACATTTTTACTAAACCTTTGGATGAAGCAATTTTAACTATACTTGTTGGTGAAATTGGAATGTTAAATTCTTCATCCTAAAGGCAAGAAATCAGCTACTATTTTGCAGCAGATTAATTTCTAATAAATCAAAATTAATTTGATTTAATTAGAAATTAAATGAAATATAATTTTTAAATATCTCAGAATTATTTGTATATTTATTTCTCAAAATTGAAAATTCATCTTGGAATTTTTCAAATACGAAGAAAAAATTGTCTAAATGTTAATTTACATTTTCAATATGTGAACTTAATATAAGAATGAACCAAAAAGAACAAAAGTATATAGAGAAATGAGTTCTCTATAAGTCTAATTGCTTCTCGACAAGTCATTTTGATACTTCTCGATAGAGTTCTCGATAAGTCTCTTTTTAGACTTCTCGACAAGCCTCATTATGACTTCCCGATAAGTCTTGTAGAGATCTCGACATATGCTAATTCATAGAGTTCTCTACAAGTATCCATTTGTAGACTTCTCGATAATTTAGAACTGGAATAATTTAATTTAATAAATTATTTTAGCAAAATAATTTTGATATATTATTCAAATAAAAATTGGAAAAACTCAGTCCATTCAGGACAAACAGGGTATCTATTTCACATCTCGATAAGTCACTATCTAGTACTCGACAAGAGTCAAAAAAGTGACATATTGATATGTATCTATTCTCTCACATGACCTCTCGATAAGCAAATCCCATATGTTTATTTCTACTTCTCGACAAGTCACTTACCTTTTTCTACAAATACCCAGACATCTCGACATAACCACTCTTTACGATTTCGAGATCTCTAGTGACCTAGCTTTTGTAAACCTTAACCGTTCTCTCTTATTTCAAACTCTTTCTCTTTAAAATTTCTTACCCACTCAAATTTAAACAATATCAATGGCAGCCAGCAATGTTAGAGCTATTATCCCCAAGGATGGCACAAACTACTTGGCTTTTACGGATGTTAACCAAGCTCCTGACAGCTTCAAATGTTTTATCAAATTTCTAGCTGATTCCTATCTTACAGGAGCTTTGACTTCCAATCATATACTCTACCTAGATGTGCTTAATGACTTTTGGAACTCAGTTGTAATGGAGACAGTTGTGCATGAGAACCAGGAAGCTTCTTTGGTGGTTAAGTGCACAATTCAAGGGAATCGGGTGGAGTTTGATGCAAGTGATGTCAACAAAGCGCTGGATATTCCTAAAGAAGGCTTAATGGATGCACCAACAACTCAGGAGTTAGCTGAGTTCATGGACTTCATAAACTATAGTGAAAAGATTGACCTGGCCAGACTGAACAAGAAGCACCTAAGGATGTGTTAGATATATTTGTGATGTCATGTCTAATATGATTTGTGTTTAGTTTTTAGATCTTACTTAACAGGACAAATCAGGACTTAACTGGAAATCAGTACTTATACTGAAGTCACGACTTAAGATATCAGAACTTAAGTTGTCAGAACTTAAGTTATCAGGAGATATTTATCAGGGGATAATATCAGGACTTAAGGAGACTTTCAGATAAAGAAGGCGGCTGATTGAAAGGAAAGAAGATCGAGACTGAAACAAGAAGAGATATGCATGAAGAAGAAGAATTCTATAAGGAATAGAATACTTGGAAGAAAAGATAACTGATTGATATATATTAGGAAGCAGAATTATATTTGATATCAATTAGACGATTATATTGTAACTGTGTAGTATATAAACACAGAGATAGGGTTTACACTATATGTGTTATCTTAATCGAGATTATTATTCATTGTAACCCTAGCAGCTCTCGTGATAATTTGTTCATCACTGAGAGAGAACAGTTCTTTGTAACAGAGTTTATTGTGTTGAATAAAATCCGTGTTATGTTACTTGAGTTCTTATATTCGATTTGATTGTAGTAAACACTGTATTCAACCCCCTTCTACAGTGTGTGTGACCTAACAAGTGGTATCATGGCAATATGTTAACATACATACAGTAAAGATCTAAAAACAATCATGTCTGAAGAAGCACAAACTCCAACCAAGCCCACCAAAACTCAAGAAACTCCAAAGACTCAAATCCATAATCGATATGAGACTATTAGGGTTCCCATACTGAAACCTTCTGAATATCCCATATGGAAGGTGAGGATGTCTATGTTTCTGGAAGCTACAGATCCAGAATACCTTGACAGAATTAATGAAGGACCACATAAGCCAACCAAGCTTTATGTTGTAGTTGCAGATCAGCCAGCATAGACCGTACCAAAGGAGAAAAGTGAATATACAGCTGAAGATATATCATCTATTGCAAAGGATGTAAAGGTAAGACATTTGCTACACAGTGCCATTGATAATGTCATGTCAAACAGGGTAATTAACTGCAAGATTGCAAAGGAGATATTGGATGCCTTGGAGACAAGATGTCAGGGAACTGATTCAATTAAGAAGAACAGGAGGACTATACTCACTCAAGAGTATGAGCACTTTGACTCAAAACCTGATGAGTCATTAACTGGTTTATATGATAGATTTGTCAAACTCTTGAATGATCTATCACCGGTGGATAAGAAATATGATCTTGAAGATACTAATCTCAAATTCCTTTTAGCTTTTCCTGAAAGTTGGGATTTAAAGGCCACAACTATAAGAGACAATTATGCTCTTGATGAAACTACTCTTGATGAAATTTATGGTATGCTCAAGACTCATGAACTTGAGATGGATCAAATAAGCAAGAGGCATGGGAGAAAGTCAAGGACAGTTGCTCTTAAGGCTGAGGAGGAATCCCCTAAAGTGGTTGTCTCAAAGAAAGGCAAAGGAAAGGCTCTCATCACAAAGTCTGATACTGAGTCATCAAGTTCTGATAGTGATGAGGATTCAGAAACTGAAAGTCTATCTGAGATCGACCCTGATGAAGAGATGATGAAGCTGTGTGCTCTTATGGTGAAAGGAATCACAAGGATTGCATACAGGAAATTCAGAAGGGGAAAGAAGTTTTCCAAGAAAGGTGCAAGTTCTGATAAGAAAGGTTTCAGAAAATCTGAAGGCAAAGGAGGAAAGTTTGACAGAGGAGATTACTCAAATGTCAAATGCTATAACTGTGGTGAGAAAGGCCACATATCTCCTGATTGCAAGAAAGTGAAGAGTGACAAAAGCAAGGCTCTTGTCACAAAGAAGAAAATATGGACAGACACTTCATATTCTGAAAGTGAGGTGAACTATGCCTTGATGGCAAATGCTGATAGCAGTTCTGATGCTGCTGAGTTTAAGGTACCTCAAACAACTTATGCTTTTCATACTGATGATATTACTGAGTTGAGAAGATATCTTAAAACCATGTTCATTAGTTATAGAGATCAAACTTTAACATGTGAAAGATTAACTTCTGAAAATCTTGCTTATAAAAAGAGGAATGATTATTTAGAAAAAAGAGTTAGTTATGTTCCATCAAACTTAGAAAGATAGAGATGATGCTTTCTATGTTAGAGATGAAGTGCTTAAAATGAATGAATCTCTAAAAACTGAGTTAGAAAAGGAAAGAGAGATTATCAGGACTTGGACTAACTTTGGCAGAACAACTTAGAATTTGTTAAGTAGTGGAAATTGGAAAGAGGGCTTAGGTTATGGAGATGATAAGAATAATAAAGGAACTGTAGAAATTGAGCCTATAGTTGTTAAACAAAAGCCAAAGGTAAATCATGTTAAGTTTGTAGCTGTAAAGTCTGATATTGATAAATCAGAAGTTAAAGAGAAATTAACTTCTGACAAACCAAAACAGGATAAGCCAACTGAAGTTAGCATAGGCTTAACGACAAAGAAGCTGCTTAAGCATAAGCTAAAAGAAGTTAAGAATGTAAACAAGGTAAAGCCACCTAGGAAAAATAGGAATCGAAAGGAAGGTGTGAATAAAATTGATGATTATAAGCCTGTTCCTAATGCTCCTAGAAAAAAATGTTATAACTGTGGAAATTCTAACCATCTGGCTTCTTTTTGCAGGAAGAATAAAAACATAAACTCCTTACCTTCAAAATCAGGAGTTAAGAGTCAGTCTGTTAAATATAGACCACAAAATCCTTTTTCTCATTGTGGTAGTTTATGGCATTCCATTTATACCTGTAAGGAATATCATAGTTTGTACTATGATTATTATCAAATAAAACCTTCTTTAAAGAAAGATAGAATTATTCCTTCTAGTGTAAGTTCTGATGCAAAGTCTAATATTGTAAATTCTGATAAGAAAACTGTTAACATAAACTCTGATGCTAAATCTGCTGCAAATGTTAACAAACTTAATAAGGCCAAAGGATCCAAGCAAGTATGGGTCCTTAAAACTAATCATTAGTGGTCTTTGTGATTGCAGGGCAACAGGAAAAACATCCTAGTTCTGGACAGTGGATGTTCAGGACATATGACTGGAAATAAAGCCCTGCTATCAGACTTTGTGGAGAAAGCTGGCCCAGGTGTTTCTTATGGAGATGGCAACATGGGAAAAACTCTGGGATATGGAAATATCAATCTAGGGAATGTCATCATTGAAAAAGTAGCTCTAGTCTCAGGACTTAAACACAATTTGCTGAGTGTTAGTCAAATCTGTGACTGAGGTTATCATGTGGATTTCTTTGAAGAACACTGTGAAGTTATAAGCAAATCTACAGGCAAAGTTGTTCTGAAAGGATACAGGCATGGTAACATTTATGAAGCTAAGCTTTCAACAAGTTCTGATGGTTCTGCAATCTGTCTGTTAAGTAGAGAATCAATTGAAGAAAGCTGAGATTGGCACAAGAAACTCTCTCATTTAAATTTCAGCAATATAAATGAACTAGTCAAGAAAGGTCTTATGAGAGGACTACCAAAATCAGTATTTGCTCCTAATGGCCTTTGTGATTCATGTCAAAAGGCAAAACAAAGAAAATCTCCATTCAAGAGCAAGACTGAATCTTCAATTCTTGAGCCTTATCACCTTCTACATGTTGATCTATTTGGTCCAGTGAATGTCATATCTATTGCAAAGAAGGAATATGCTATGGTCATAGTGGATGAGTTCACCAGATACACATGGGTGTATTTCTTGCATACAAAAAGTGAAACTGCATCTATCTTGATTGATCATGTCAAACAACTGGATAAATTGGTTAAAGACTCTGTGAAAATCATAAGAAGTGATAATGGCACTGAGTTCAAGAATTTGATTATGGAAGAGTTCTGCAAAGACCAAGGAATCAAGCAGGAATTCTCTGCTCCTGGAACTCCACAGCAAAATGGAGCCGTTGAAAGAAAGAATAGAACTCTGATTGAAGCTGCACGAACTATGCTTGATGAAGCAAAGTTACCAACCTACTTTTGGACTGAAGCTGTGCAAACTGCTTATTTTACTCAGAATGCAACACTTATCAACAAGCATGGAAAGACACCATATGAGATGGTGAAGAAAAAGAAGCCAAATCTGAAGTATTTTCATTTATTTGAATGCAAGTGTTTTGTTCTTAAGACTCATCCTGAACAGCTATCCAAATTTGATCTAAAAGCTGATGAAGGAATTTTTGTTGGAGTCTACAACTTAAGAACAAGGGTTGTCATGGAATCTATCAATGTCTCTTTTGATGATAAGAATATTACAGGACTTGAAGATTTCAATGATCATGATCAGCTGAGATTTGAGAATGAAGTTTTAAATTCTGATTCTGTAAATCCTGACAGTCTAAATTCTGACAGTGTAAATCCTGTCAGTCTAAATCCTGATACTGCAAACTCTGATGAGTTAAACTCTGATGTTATTGAAACTGTGGTAACTACGCCAAAGGAAAATGCACCTGTGCAGGGGGAGCATATTGAAGATACAACCACATCTCAAGAAGCATCAGAATCTAGAATAGGCTCTTCAAGTTCTGATTCATCAAGTTCTGATGGGCCAAGTTCTGATAATTCTGGAAACTCAAATTCTGAAGGATCCAACTCAGAGAGCATAATTTCAGGGGGAGTATCAGAAAATGTTGATGGAGATAGCATGGATCATAGGGGATCATCCAGTTCTAGAGATAACCTTCCATCTGCAAGGAAGTGGACTAAAGCACATACACCTGACTTGATTATTGGAGATCCTGAAGCAGGTATAAGAACTAGAACAGCAACATCAAATGAATGTCTCTATCACTCTTTTCTTTCTCAGGCTGAACCAAAGAAAGTGGAAGAAGCTCTTCAAGATGCTGATTGGGTGCAAGCAATGCAGGAAGAGTTAAATGAATTTGAAAGAAATAAAGTCTGGACCCTGGTGCCAAGACCAAAGAACAAATCTGTTATTGGTACAAAGTGGGTGTTCAGAAACAAAACTGATAGTGATGGCATAATTACAAGGAATAAAGCAAGGCTAGTTGCAAAAGGATATTCCCAACATGAGGGAATTGATTATGATGAAACATTTGCACCAGTTGCTAGATTGGAAGCCATAAGGATATTTTTGGCTTATGCTGCTCACAAAAAGTTTAAAGTCTTTCAAATGGATGTAAAAAGTGCTTTTCTTAATGGAGAATTAGAAGAAGAAGTATATGTTGTACAACCTCCAGGTTTTGTAGATTCAAAATTTTCTCATTATGTCTACAGACTTGATAAAGCACTTTATGGCCTTAAGCAAGCTCCAAGAGTACGGTATGAGACATTAGCTCAGTTTCTTCTGGAAAGTGGATTTAACAGAGGGACTATTGATAAAACCTTATTCTTTCTCAACCATGGAAAAGACTTACTTTTGGTGCATATATATGTTGATGATATCATTTTTGGTTCTACAAATGACAGACTTTGTAAAAGGTTTGCCAAGCTAATGCAGTCAAGATATCAAATGAGTATGATGGGAGAACTTAGCTATTTTCTGGGCCTTCAAGTCAAGCAGAATGAAGAAAGAGCTTTTATTTGTCAATCTAAGTACACCAGAAATTTGTTGAAGAAGTTTGGAATGCAAGATTGTTCAAGTGCATCCACTCCTATGGCCACTACAACAAAATTGGATAAGGATACTAGTACATTAGTAGATATTACTGATTACAGAGGTATGATTGGCTCACTACTCTATCTAACTACAAGTAGACCTGATATCATGTATGCTACCTGTCTTTGTGCAAGATTTCAAGCAGATCCAAGAGAACCGCACTTAACAGCTGTGAAAATAATTTTCAAGTACCTTAAAGGTACAACTGATCTGGGATTGTGGTATCCTAGAGAATCAGACTTTAAGCTAATAGGTTACTCAGATGCGGATTTTGCAGGATACAAAATTGACAGGAAAAGCACAAGTGGAAGCTGCCAATTTCTTGGAGGCAGATTGGTTTCTTGGTTTAGCAAAAAACAAAAGTCAATTTCCACATCAACTGCAGAAGCAGAATACATTGTTGCAGGAAGCTGTTGTGCAGAGATTCTTTGGATGAAGAATCAGTTGCTGGAATTTGGGTTAACATATTCTAAAATCCCTATTTACTGTGATAATCAAAGTATTATTGCTATGACAGGTAATCCAGTTCAACACTCAATGACAAAGCAAATCAGCATAAGGTACCACTTCATATGGGAACATGTGGATGAAGGTACAGTGGAATTGCATTTTGTTCCAACAGATCAACAACTAGCAGATATCTTCACAAAACCACTATGTGAAGCTACTTTTACAAGATTGGTAAATGAACTTGGAATGGTTTCAGGTTCTTTCTCTAAATCTGCTTAGTTTATGTTCTGATACATCAGATTTTATGATCAGTATTTACAGATATTACTATCTTTGTGTATTATGTGCTTAAATTGAAATTTTCTAAGTGCTGATTGTTGTCTGATGTGAATTTCTAAACTCTGATAGTGATATGAATATTTCTATGACTATTCAATCCAATGAGGATAACTGTGCTTGATGCTGACCTAGTACTCTTTAATACACTAATAATCCCATGTTTGATGTAATTGTTTATGTGGAAATTTTTTAACACAAGCAAATTCTGATATTAAGCTTAGTTAAGTTTACTTTGTGTATCTTATTACTAAGACAAAAACTAGAATAGTACTTCTTCTCTGTTAAGTTCTGATGTTGATAAATCTTATGGATGTACTAAGTGCTGATAAACCTCACTTATCAAAAGAAAAAGAAAAAGAAAAGAAATAAATATCAGGTACTCCTTTGAGATCTAGAGTAAAAATGTGGAAGGAAAGACCCAAGTGCATTGCTGGTATTAAGTAATATGCATTAGAAAAGCAAAATAAAATTTTCTTGGTGACTTTTCACATTCTTTGATTACTGGAGAAATACTCTGATAACAGCATAAGTTATGATAAGCAGTCGTGACTCACTTACACTGAGAAGCCACTGTAAAAAGGAATTTCAAAAGATGCATACAATGAGCACAAATCAGTTGAGGTGGACTCATGCATGAACTCATTCTATAGTAGACTTCAGAATAGTGACAGATTTTGAGCAAAGTTCCTAGTTATGCCTTATTTCTAAGATGTACTGAAGTGCATCAGACTTTACTCTTTGTCTGATATTTAGCTTAATGCACACACTTACACTCCATATGAATGATGAAAATTACTGTGGTGATAAATGTTGTTTTAGATGAACAATCTAAGTGTCAGTTGCATAAATTCTGAGGACAAGTTCTGATGGAAGTTCTGATGATTAAGTTCTGATGTACTCATATCAGTATTTGTGTGAAGAATTACAGAAATAAACATTCACTTTTCGAGTTAAGGAGCCATATTCTGATGACTTTTATATTCTGATAATAATCAAGTTCTGATGCTGACGTGGCAGTATTTATTTTTTTGGTTTATTTTTTGTCATTACTTGAACGGTCATATTTTCTCAGAATATTGGTTTAAGTGAGATAAAGCAGTAATAATCATTTGTTTAGTGGGAACAATTTTTTTTAAAAAAAACTGAACGTGCAATGTAATCATTACTTATTTACCGTGCCCATTAACTTTTGCCTTAACTGCTGCATGGCTGATAGGTGTAAAGGTCTGTTCCACTTCTCGTTAACTGCTGTCACGTGGGGTGTCTAAGTAAAAGATATAAAAGATTTTCAAATCTTTTATTTTCATTTTTATTCTACTTACTCTCTCTCTTTTCTTATTTTCTCTCACATTTTCTGACGGTTTTCTATACAGACATTTCATCAAACACCTTTCAGGCACTTTAACTTCTCACTTATTTTTTATGGCGCCCAAGGATTTAATTGTTGATGGAGCCAAGTTTGTACCAAATAACTATGCTGCAATCCTGAACAAGGCTGAAGCTCCATCAGATCTGCACTTTGTGCAAGATTTATTAGCCAATAGTGAGATTGGGTATGCTTTGACCCAACCTCAAACTATTTCAAGCAAACAAGTGCTGACATTTTGGCGAACTGGGCTTTTTGATGATGGTGGTGCTACTGGTACTCCAAGCATTTTTTTCACATCAGGAGATGTCGAGCATGTGGTTACTCCTGGAGCAGTTCGTAAAGCTCTCCACTTACCTGAAGATTGCACATTCTCAACAGTGGAGGATCCTGTTTTACAGCAGCTTATGGTCAGTCTGGCCTATGAGAAAAGTTTGGGAAAGCTGGGTCAACTGAAAAGATCAAATATCATAAAGGAATGGAGCTTTTTCTTTGATTGTATCACTAAGGAATTCGCCAATAAGTGCTCCAACTTTGATGCTATTCCCATCATGAGTCAGCAAATCGGGTATGCCCTTATTCATCAAACTCATTTTGATTTTGCAAGTTCTGTGCTAGGTTTCATAGGGGATAGGATGACAGAGGATAGGAATGTAGTATACTTTGCTAGATTTTGTCAGCTTATATATACTTTGTGTTGTACTGATGAACCCCAACCTGCTAGTAATTTAATTCCACCCTTTAAGCTTGTAAAAAGGGCTTTTAATGATTTGTTAAAGAGCTGAGACCCTTACAGATTCCTCAGTCAGTAAAACAAATCTTGGTAAATGCTGATCCACAAACATACACATCTGTTTACCCTGATGTCCAACCCACAAACACATCATAGCCAACACAATAACCATCAGAACATACCATCTCTCACCATCCTCAAACTTCTCAACCACAATCAACTCAACCCTCCATCAGGACATATTACAAACCAACACAGTCATCTCAACCTCAACCTTCAGCACATCCGGTGAAGCCTTCATCTTCAAAACCCAAGAGGACTAAGATAGTACCTCAGTCTCAACAGAAAAGAAGGAGAATAGTTCTGAGAGATGAGTCAGATAATGAGGAACAGGTTCCCCTATCAGAACCTGTTGTTGTAGAAGCTAAGAAAATCTCTTCTCAGAAAGATACTGAAACTGGGAGTTCTAGGCCCCTCAAAAGGCTTAGAAAGCTAAATTCTGATGATGAAGCTCCCAAAGTCTCTAATTCTGCAAAGAGACTTAAAAAGCAAAGAGCCAGGAGAGCTGTAAGTGTATCATCACACTCTGAAGAAATTCTGGAAGAAGCAGCTAAGGAAGGGGGTCAGGAATCTCTGATCCTAACAAAACCTATAGTCATTGAATTACTTCCCACAGCTTAATCAGACTTTACTTAAGCTCTAAAGTCTCTTATTCAAGAGCAAGAGGATATTCCGGAGCAAGTGCCTACACCTCCTGTGTCTCCTATCATTAATCCAGTACATGTTGAAGACCCAGGTACAAGTGCTGAAATTGATATTCATAACTTGATTGTGCATGAGGTTCTGTACTTGGAAGCTCCACATGAAGGGTTTTTAGCACATAAACGCAGCAAAAACGTAAATTTAAATCTTAAAAAAACCGAAACCCTCTACAGGATCCATGCGAAAAATAATATTTAATTCGTAGTTCAGTATGTTTACCTTAAGAAGCTTTACGTTAATGGAAAGATGGAGGTCTTTAATAGCGATCCAAGAACGATGAACGGAGATCCTTAGCAGCTGCTCCTCAAGTGTGAAGCACTCCACCGGTATCCACCAAGAAAACGATGTAATGAAGGAGGAGGAGATGGAGAGAATTAGGGTTTTTTTTAAAACTTTTGGGTTGAGACAAAAATAGGGTTTATAATAGTATATTTATAGGCAAAATTTTCAGCTGAAAATTTTCCCATAAAATATTATTATTATTAACCCTTTATTATTCTCACTAATAATTAAAACACCTTTTAATTATTAATCCTTTTTCTAAACTCTTTAGAAATAATTCTCTCACTTGATTTAATTTCCAAAAATTAAATTCTTAATTAATAATATTAAGAACCTTTTTTAATTAATTTATAATCAATTAAATCTCATTTAATCAATTATTAAATTTGCCAATTAATTATTTATTTCATAAATAAATAATTATCAGCCATTATTAATTAATTCCTCCACCATTAAATTATTCTCTTTTATGGTGTGACCCTGTATGTTCAATATTAAGCCGGTAGTAGAAATAAATAATAATAAAACTATTTTATCATTATGTATATAAATTCTCTAATTCATTAAATATGATTAATTAATTAATTAATCATATTTATTCTACATCGTGAGGGATACTTCTCAGCATATCGCGACTATCCGGATAATACGAATTCACTACTTAGAATACCAAGAACCTATTCGGTGAGTAGTTACCGTACAATTAATTCCTTCTACCCTGCAATGTCACGATTAAATACAAGGCATGGAACTTGTGTCAAGCCTATCTTATTTAATCACTTGCTTTCCCATTCACTATGTTTAGTTCTATTTAATGTAAATTAGAAACTCCTTCCTAATTTCATTCACTCTGGCCAGAGATTCCTGAACTAGCATAAGTGTATCAGCATTGAACATTCTCTTCCTTCACCGGAAGGGGTAGATCCTTTATTGATCATACACTATCTTCGTGTACAAATTCCTATATCCAGTAGAGCCCTTATAATTGTCCCTTAAGACTAAGAACTAAACCAAAGCATAGTTCAGTGAACACAAGATGCTTATGATGACCTCAAGTCTAAGGATACTTGTACAACTATCACTATGTGAACTGCTGACACGTGAGTGAACTCCATCAGTTGTTCAGCTGTGTGAGTCATGTTCAGTGAACTTATTCTATAATAAGCACCTACATACTAGCTATAGTGTCACCACACAAATGTCTATGAGAACAGATATCCTTCATAATGAAGCAAGCATAGTATGTACCGATCTTTGCGGATTATTAATTACCAGTTAGTAATCCTATGACCAGGAACTATTTAAGTTTAGAGTTATCATCTTTTAGGTCTCATTACTATGATCTCATCACAATCCATAAAAAGCTTTACTCTAAACTGTGGTATATCTTATTTAAACATTTAAATAGATAGAGCCCACAATAAAAACAAAACAAGCCTTTTATTAATATCAATGAAATCAAAACAGATTACATAAAAGTTATTCCTAAATCCTCATACATGATTGGACTTAGGACATATCTCTTTCAATCTCCCACTTGTACTAAAGCCAATCACTCTGGTATCTAATACCCATCTTGTCTTTATGACGATCAAAGTGACTCTGAGAAAGTGGCTTTGTGAGTGGGTCTGCTACGTTGTTATGTGTGTCAACTCTCTCGACGTTGACATCTCCTCTTTCAACAATCTGAATTGCACCACCATTCAGAGTAAACATGTACTCTGACATGGATTTGCTATCACTTTCTGATTGAAAACTAGAGTCAGTATAACCCTATATTTTCAACTCAGATTCACCACCAAAAACAAGAAAAATGTCCTGAGTCCTTCGCAAGTACTTAAGGATGTTTTTCACTGCTTTCCAGTGGTCTTCACCTGGATTGGACTGATATCTGCTCATCACACTAATTGAATAAGCAATATCAGGCCTTGTACACAACATCGCGTACATGATAGATCCTATTGCTGAAGCATAAGGAATCTTACTCATACGCTCTCTTTCCTCAGGTGTCTTAGGAGACATTTTTTGGAAAGGGACACTCCATGGCTCATCGGTATGAGACCTCTTTTGGAGTTTTCCATGATAAACCTTTTAAGCACTTTCTGGATGTATGTACCCTGGGTAAGACCTATCATTCTTCTAGATCTATCTCTATAGATCTTCATACCGAGAATGTAGGATGCTTCTCCCAAGTCCTTCATGGTGAAGTTCTTTGATAGCCATACTTTGACTGATTGTAGCATCGGTATATCATTTCCTATAAGAAGTATATCATCCAGATACAATACAAGAAATGTTACCGCGCTCCCACTAAACTTCTTGTAGACACATGGTTCATCTATGTTTTTGATAAAACCAAACTCTTTGATTATCTCATCAAAACGGATGTTCCATCTACGAGAAGCTTGCCTTAAACCATATATGGTTCGCAGCAGCTTACACACTAGGTGTTCATTGCCCTTGGAAAAAAAACCCTCTGGTTGTGTCATATACACTTCCTTCTCAAGTTCCCCATTGAGGAAGGCCGTTTTCACGTCCATTTTCCAGATCTCATAGTCGTAGTAAGCAGCAATCGCAAGCAAAATCCGAATTGATTTTAACAGGGCTACAGGCGAAAAAGTTTCATCAAAGTCAATCCCTTGCCTTTGTTTAAATCCTTTTGCCACGAGCCTGGCCTTATAGGTCTCCACCTGGCCATCTGCTCTAATCTTTCTCTTGTATACCCACTTGCACCCAATAGGCTTAACACCTTCAGGCGCCTCAACCAGAGTCCATACTTGGTTGGTATACATAGATTCCATTTCGGATTTCATGGCACTATGCCATTTCTCTGAGTCAACACTACTCATAGCCTCATTATAGGTCATAGGGTCGTCATCATCAATGATTGACAACTCATTGCCATTCTCAATGACAAGGCCATAATACCTCTCAGGTTAGCGAGACACTCTCCCTGTCCTACGAATGGGCTGTTCCACAGAAGGTTGTTCAGTCTGAACAGGTGTTTCCACTTGATCCGTAGTAGTTTGTGCTTATTGAACTTCATCAAGTTCAATTTTGCTCCCACTGTTTCCTTCAAGGATAAACTCCTTTTCCAAGAAGGTAGCATGTCTGGAGACAAACACCCGATGATCGGTGTAAAAGTAATACCCCAAAGTCTCTTTAGGATATCCCACAAAATTATATTTTACGGATCGAGATTCCAGCTTATCTGGGTCAACTTTCTTGACATAAGCTGGACATCCCCAAATCTTAACGGGTTTAAGACTCGGTTTCCTTTCTTTCCATATCTCATATGGTGTTTGAGGAACAGATTTGGAAGGCACCTTATTCAGTAAATATGCTGAGGTTTCAAATGCATAACCCCATAGGAATACTGAAAGATTCGCATAGTTCATCATGGACCGAACCATGTCTAACAAAGTTCGATTTCTCCTTTCAGATACCCCATTTAACTGTGGAGTATATGGAGGAGTCCACTGGGAGACTATACCATTTTCTTTGAGATAATCTAGAAACTCTCCATTCAAGTATTCACCACCTCGATCTGATCGAAGAGTTATAATATTGTGTTTGGTTTGTTTCTCCACTTCATGTTTATATTTTTTGAACTTTTCAAAGGCTTCAGACTTGTGTTTCATCAAATACATATATCCGAATCTAGATCTATCATCTATGAAAGTAATGAAGTACGAAAATCCACCCATGGCTTGCGTAGACATTGGTCCACATACATCCGTGTTTACCAATCCTAGCAAATCTGCAGCCCTCTCTCCATGTCCACTAAATGGAGATTTGGTCATTTTACCCAATAGACAAGACTCGCATGTAAGATATGATTCAAAATCAAAGGGGTCAAGTAACCCTTCCTTATGCAATGTCCACAGTCTATTTTCACTAATATGACCTAGCCTACAGTGCCATAAATAGGTCAGATTTTCATCATCTCGTTTTCTTTTATTAGTTTGTTCAATCTGAAGTAAATCATGCTCTACGTCACATACATACAGACCATTATTTAAAATGCCACGTCCAAAAAGAACATTATCTCTAAGGATAGAACATTCATTATTCTTAATAATAAATGAAAAACCATCCACATCCAACATAGGAATAGAAACAATATTCCTCACAATAGAGGGAACGTAATAACAATTATTCAAAATAATAGTCTTGCCCGTAGGCATATGTAAACTAAATGATCCTACAAATATGGCTGCAACCCTTGCTCCATTGCCCATACGTAGAATCACCTCATCTTTTTCAAGAGTCCTACTTCCCTTTAGTCCTTGCAACGAATTACAAATATGAGAAACATAGGCGGTATCTAATACCCAAGTAGAAATTTGACCTAGTGACATATTAACTTCGATCATGAACATGCCTGAATCAGAAGCGGTAGTCTTACTACCCTTCTTCTTCAATTCTGCAAGGTAAAACTTGCAGTTCCTCTTCCAGTGCCCCAACTTGTTACAGTGAAAACAAACAGCTAAATTAGGACCAGTCAACTTGTGAGCATCTAGTATGCTCCGGAGTGATAGTGCAGAAGACATGGCGAATATAGTAAATCTCTAAATGATAAACACATAACAACACTTAGCAAATATTCAATTTCATTTCAAAATACTATATGAATCGGGTCTTTATTCATAAGTGTCTCCCACTAGTTTATCTAATTTTTTCAACCCCCTAAGTGAAAATTAAGCATTCATAATGCTAGTGGGAATAGGGATCCTACATTCCATCGCACAACCTCGGCTGTGGCATGAAACGTCATGTGATGTTCAATAGGCAGACAACTCTTGTCAATTACATCTTATGTTATTCCCTAATATAAGTTTAGCCTCTTGAATAATTGAGTCACAACTGTGGCACGACAAACTCAATATTCTAAGTCAAGTCTAACCCAACATTTCATACAATTGAATCAGTCTCCAACGGCCCACGACTGTAGCACGTACCGACCTTTAGATTCTAATTCAATGTACACATCTCTATGTAATAGACAAGTATTTCTTATTTCGAAATCAAAGCCCTCGGCTGTAGCACGAAACGACAATGATTTAAAAATAAGAACCACTTTCTACCATGTTGGAAGGCTATGACCAACACAAGCCCGTTGTGTCATTGGCCAATTACTACTTGATATTATTTAATTTTAGAGGGATTATATTACGTTACAATCATAATCATATTATAAAGAGATTCTTCCTTTTAAATTAAATATTTCAAATCAATCATCGATAATCAGATGATTCCCAGATCGGGTGGAGCATTGTCAAGAGGTGTCACTTAATAACCCTTTCTTACAGATAGAAATCTGTTGTTGACAAAATCATCCTTTCTCTCAATATTGAAAATTCATATTCAATTACGTGTTTCATAAACACAAGAATCTCATGATCGTATTCATAATATTTATAATAACCCCAATTTTTGTAAAATTTTTGAAACCCTTATGAATAGTGATTTTGCTGATTATGCTGAATAAGAAAACTTTTCATACCACACTATGTAGGGGTTCTTTTATTGTTATTCTGAGATCTTATTAGTACTCTATATGGTATATAAGTGTATGTAAAGATCGTCAGAATCCAAATTCGAATACTTTGATTTTTCCCGAAAATCCACCAGATACCGAAAGAATTGAGTATAAGGTAACAGGATAAAAAGGATTTAAATTCAAGGATTATAAGAGAGGATCATAAAAGGAATATAATGTATTGAGAAAGGTTAAGGAGACCCAAGTAATAAGATCCCGGGTATGATCCCTCAAACGATAAATGAAAACGAAAGTTAAGCGAACCGTATAACAGATCAGCGGTCATTAGCCAAGTAATTAGGAACTAATCAAAGAGGTTAGTGATAATGATGTCACCACACCAACAAGAAGAGGATAAGTGTGGGTGGATGACATGGGAGGATGACATAAGCATGACCAAAAAGGAAGGAAGGTTGGTTGATTATAAACCACACAAAAATTCACCATGGTTAAAAGGTAATAAATCAAAAAAAAAGTGGATCAACCAAGCCAAACAAATCAAAAACACCAAAAACACAATTTGACTCCCATTTTCTACAAGAAGCTCTCGGCTCCTTTCCTAAGAAATGGGAAGTCCAAGCTCCTCCACTTGCTAATTTACAAGGTACTTATCCTAGCTTCTCCTAGTTAAGTTACATACTTCCTAGGAATCTTAGCTTCAAAATTCTTTCCTAGCATTTCCTATAAATCATTCAAGAAGATGATGAATAGTACTTTCTTGAAATTAATTTTTGTGTTCTTGATTTCTTTGAAAGATCAAGCTTGTAGGAGGTTAGATCAAGGCTTCTTAAGGCTTCCTAGCTACTCTAATCACTCCAAGGAAGGTATAACCCCTCCAAACCCTAAATTTACTTTGAGCATTAGGTTTGGTTTTGTTTGTTATGATTCATGAGAGGCATGGTTGTTGTGTATTTAGAGATTGGTTGGTTTTGTGATGTTTTTGGAATGGTAAATCTTGGTAATTAGTTAATGAACTTAAGTAAGCTTTTAGTTCATGATTGAGAAGTAGTATAAAGTGGAAACCTTGAGATGTTGGGGCTGTTGTAGTAGTATATGGATGAAGTTTGGTTGTAACAATGATTGTGGGTTGATTGTGGATTGAATTGGAGTAGTATAAAATTTGGTAATCGCGTAAACATAGTCATCGTAATGCCCGATTTACTTTAGACTGTTTTTGTTCTTAACATCAGGACCCGTGAACTCACTGTTAGGTTTTGACCATTGCCATGTTTAGATATTTCATGTTACGAGCTTCATTTTGATATGTGGTTTGTTTGAATCCGATGTACGGTTTAGGAGAAACGACCGTTTTAAGTAACGGCGCTTCGCGACCGAACCATTACCCCTCGCCTTACTTTGAAACCTTGGTTAAGGACCTTAAATGATTAATTGGGGTATGAAACAATTATGTAAAGTGGATTAGGCAGTTGGTAAGGTGCTCGTGAAAGAATCGCCTTAAAACCCTTAATGGTTAATTTATTAAAAATGGTGGAGCTGAGGGTACTCAAGCGACTTAAGTGGATCGTTAAGCGCAAAAGCGAACGTTAGGGTCTAATTGGTTAAAGTATAGATTCTTAAGCGACTTTGGTTTAATTCCAACTTATATGATGTTTATAGGTTACCAGACTCATTCCAGGACTTTTATCACCCCCACTCGCTCAGGCAAGTTTTCTACCCGTTATACTGTTGTTGCGATGTATATATGTATATGCATTATCTTGTGATAGATGCATGTTGGTTAATTAGCAAATTTTGCGATATATTGAAGCATGCTGATATGGTATATATATGCATGTCTGTTTCGTAATCTGGTTATCTATTTGTTGATTTCAATGCTTAGAGTTGCATAATACCTATGCTAGAGATAAGCAGTAGTTGCGTATACCCTTAGTATAGGGGACCCAAAGGTGAACATTTTCTAAAACCGGGAGTCGATGTTCCCGAGTATATTATATATATATATATATATTTATATTTATAGATATAGTTTTCAAAACTATTAATCGAATAAGGTTTATTCGATAACTTTATTTTTATTAATGAATATTATTTGAATATTCATTCGAGGACTTATGACTCAATTTATTCTATTTAATGAATATTATTTGAATATTCATTTGAGGACTTATGACTCCGATTATTTACTAATTAATATTCTTTATTTTATTAAAGAATAATGTTTCGATAATCAAACTTATTTTCGAATATTCAAATAAAGATCGTACTTTCATATAAGTATATCTTTCGTTATTTATTCATTTCAAGTATGAGTTTTAAGATTTCTACTTCAATTATTTTTATAAATATTATCCTTATGGTAATATTATTTAAATAATAATATTCAGATATTCTCCAACATATCGGGACTGATTTATTTTATTAAATCAGCATTACTCCAAACATTCTTAAAAATGTTTTCGAGTCTTCAAAATGATTTTAAAAGTTAGAGCGGATCCCAAAACTCATTTTCAAATTTAAGATCTTCCTTTCGAAGGGGACTTGAATACTCGCTCAAAAATCTGAGGGATCTGGCTATGTGGTGTATTTTATATTCGCAACGAGGTTGCTGTTTTGAGAAAACAATTTGATTACTTGCCCAACGTTCGGGAAGTAAGTCCATCTAATTGAGTCGGCATAAGCGACATGCCGGGGTACGGTCTATGAAGGTGTAAGAGGCTGGGTGACAGTCCATCCACGCATGAGTGGCCGGGTACCGGTCTAGCGCGAGGTCTTAATGCGGCCAGGGTGATGACCGGCGAGGAATTCATCCATCTACAGTAGAAAAGGTAACTTAATTGGTATCTTTGCCTGATCAGCAAGATATCGGGTTTATGCCAAAATTCTTTTCTTTCCAAAATTCATTGGATATTACAACTCTGTTCATACTTTACATGACAGAGGTTTTCAGGAAATGTATGAGAGATATATATGGATATATATCGGGACTTAATGAAGTATCTCGTAACTTCATTTCATTCAATAATATTTCAAAGATTGAATCTATTCAAGTCTTATCTTGTAGTCTCATCTGGGTGATGAACTTTTGAAACTAATTATAACTTGAACGGTGGTAGTTCAAGTAGTATTCGGAAAGGTATAAGTATATTGGAGTATCTTGTAACTTCATCTTTTAAACTTATATCTAGTAAATGATTATCTTGTGCATGTCAAAGATTTTCAGAAAAACGTTGAGACAAGGTTAGATATATGAGATCACCTTACAACGATATTTTTATACAGTTATAAACTGGAACTCTGTGTATATTATACATGTCAGAGGATTTCAAAGATTGAGAAAAGTATATATGTATATATATATACTGAATATTTTGCGACTTGGTCGCGTTAAGATATCAGCTTGGTTCATTTCTTCTTGACCAAGACTTTCATGAGTACTATGAGAATGCTCATATATTGTTAATTATTATACATATTATTTCGGTGGGCTCGTTGCTCACCCTTGCTTTCTTCTTTCATCACACAACAACAGATAGAAAAGATGAACAGGACCAAGCTTCCAATTCGCAAGTGGTTAGGAAACATTTCGCAGTTTTCTGGAAGCGTTGATGCCGCCGTAGCTGAGGTAGGAACTACCAATAGGCTAGGCTTTCAACTATTGATGAACCAGACTTATGTATATTATGAATTGTAATAATGGCAAAGAATATGTAAATTATTCAGAAACCCTTTTGAGGTGAAATGGTTTATAATTGTGGAATAAAATGACTTGTGTTATTTTTGGTATTTATCTCTGAGACTATAACTTGTGGTGTGTGTGTGTATATTTTGGGGTCACAGTACGCAGCAATTGGTTGATTGTTAAGGTTAAGTATTATTAAGGGGAATGGAACTCGTGACAACCCGATCCCTGACCCCGGATTTGGGGGTGTTATAGAAATGGTATCAAAGCCAAGCGTTATAAACCTCAGAGATGATGTGACGTTAAGATAATAAGTTCACTAAGATAATAAGAACTCTTGCCAAGTTTATAGTCGGGCTACCTAACATAGTACTGACAGTTAAAACCCTTACGGGAACCCTTATAAATATCGTGATAGTAACATAGTTCGTTCTCGTATAGGGCAGCGGGGCACCGAACCCTGAGGTTCAGGAGCATCAGCATGAGGATGTTTTATTACATATTGGAGATCAAATTATGAATCCAATAGAGTACCCTAACGAGGGACCGGATGAGATTCATATTGAGAATGTTACGGTTGAGGATGTTATCCCAGAAGGGATTGTTGCTGAAGAGGATCCCGTGGAGGATCCTGACGAGACTGAAGAGAGGACCGCTGAGGAATTGATGACCGTAGTCAGGGCGACTACCAGAGCTAGAATGGCCGCGAGGGTGGTACTAGAGAATGAAGAGTTACCAAGGGCACAAAGGATAATGAGGGCAGAAGGAGTGGGGCCTTCCACGGCACCAATTATACCAGTATCAGACCCTCTTCTAGAGGTTCCTGTAGACATCCATGAGGTTCCACCAATTCCTGTTCCCTCCCCTGTACAGAGCCCAGCACCTACTGAGGAAATGCCACCTTTATCTCCTGCACCATTGTCACCTGATACCGTGCTTGGTTTATTATTTGGATCCCCTAGGTCTGCACCACCTGCACCCCATGGACTGCTAGATGCTGCCACTCAGGCTTCTCTTATCGCCGATTATCATATGACTTTGGGTGGCCTGTTTGAGGCCCGTAATGTTAGGAGTGATCTATTGGATCGACTTACTGCATCAAGGATTGAGGGCGGGGTACTTCCGGCAGGATTAGCTTATAGCATGGACAGGATTGAGGCTACCACCCGAATAACAGCTAGAGGCCATCTTGAGGGTCAGGTTGATCCAGCTCTACTTGCGACTATCTTAGACCTCATCACCTCTGTGATGGAGCAGGTTAGGGATGTCGTGCGTGCCCGCATTTCTTGATCCATGGTAGTGTGCAGAGCCAGAGCGATCAGATAAGGGTTTCATGTAGCACCGCTTTTGGAGGATTAGCCTAAGTTATGAATGATTAGTTTTAATGACTAGATGATTATCTATGGTAGTACTTTTGGGATAGAAGCGATCAGATCAAATGATGTAATTCTCTTTCATGTGTTCAGTTGTTGTACCCTCGAACAAATGGTTATGTATATATTTGTTCCTTTCAGTTCAGATCAGTTTATTGTGATAAGTTCATATTGTTAATTGCACTATTAACACTTAAGAGAGTGTCATGAAGTTTATAGAACTTGAGAATTCATAATTTGCAATCATGCAAGGACTGAACGAGGGAAAGACTTAAGCAAAGTAAGTAAGACAAATATCCAGAGATTCTCAAAAAATTTCCAAGAATTATGCCCCCACGAGGAATAAGATTAGGGGCAAACCTTGAATGTGATAATCAGGGAGGTCGCAATTAAGATATAAGGAACCCGGAATATAATGAAGTGGAAAATGAGGATTTTAAATTAAAAGATGACCCCAATTATGGGGAGTAGGAAGAAATATTTAGACTGAGAAAACAGAAGTCGAGCAAGATAGGAAGAACCAGGATGGTACTCCTATTGGGCAATCCATGAACCTGCCTAAAACAAAACTTATACTTTTACCCCTAACCACCACCTTGAGGAAACAATGTGGTGTGAAATTCTTTCAGGACCTTTAAGTCGCTAAGCTCTCAGAGTTCCAAGGAACAAGCGAACCCAGTAGAGGCGAGAGCCTGGATAAAGGAAATATAGGAATCATTTGAGATTCTAAATGATGGACAAATCATAAAAGACTATTTTTGTCACTTACCCTCCTAAGAGAGAGGCCACCCGCTGGTGAAAGACCAAGAAAGGCACGGAGCCAGAGGTTAGAATAAACTGATTAAAGTTCAGTCAATTGTTTTCGGGAAAGTAATTCCCAAGGTTATGGAGAAAGTGTAAAAGCTTTAGAGCCAGAACCTAGGCGGACGAGTATGATGAGTTATAAATCTAAGTTGTAAAAGTTGGCAAGATTCGTCCTGAGGACACGAATCCCAGAATGACTTGATGTTTGAAGTAAATAATTAGTGGGTTCATGAAACGATTGTAAGAGAAAGGAAAATTAAAAGAAACTGAAGTGGAAAGGAATATAAAGGCAATAGAGTTTGAGGTATGATAAGGGAGTTGGGTATGAGGAAACCCTAAAGACTCATAGTAATAGAAATAGAAAGGTATGTAATCATCAGGATGAGGGTGATTCACCATGAGTTAAAGTTGATGGTTGAAGGCATTAGATATATATATATATATATATATATTATCCCCTTTAAGTTGGGAGGATTCGAGGAAACCTTGAGATAGTTCGAAGGATAAATAATGAGACGCGGATAGACTGAAGAGACAAGGAAGTAAGAAATTGGGAAAATTGGATGAAGGAAGTGACCTTCAAGAATGTGAAGTGTAACACCGGTGGCTTGATACCCAGAAAGGGAGACGCCAGGTATGAAAGATATCCCAACATTGAGATGACTGTTGAGATAAACAACAAAAGTAAATAAGGAATTATTAAGAAGAAGTTCACGTTGAACACGACCAATATCTTCCAGAACATCCCTGTTGTAATTACCAAATTAGGCAAGCAAAGAGAAAAAAAACCGTTGTTATCTTTTGGAGGCCATATGGATTGACCTCAGTTTAAATAAGGATGCTATTGTGAAATTAAGTATAGACTATCGAAGTGAGAATGATTGAATAAGGTAATCTATCAAGTATATATGACTTGATTTATCCATGGAAGAGTGTAAGTATCTTTAAAGGTGGAATTAAGGATAAAACCCCGATAACTTGAAATAAATCCTAGGGGAATGCATAAAGGTTGGCATTTCACCCTTAATAGGGACATCATGAGTTTTGACAGTATGAATGGGAAAGGATTAAGGTAACAACAACCTTTAAAGATCAGTAGAGAAATTTTTCAGAAGTACATGGACAATGGTTCTAGTATTAGTAAATGGTATTTTGATATGCCCTGTATTTAGGGAATACAGGAGGAACGATTCAAGGATAACCTTAGAGGTTTTACAAGGAAAAATGTAATATTCAAAGTTCTCAAGAATAGAAAATTTGATAAAGGAAATGTGACGTAATTATAATAATTCCAGTTGGGGCACATGTTGAACCATAAGAAAGTATAGATTGAACCCAACGAAGGTCAAGAATGGTGAAAACAAAAGGGACCCAAGATAAGAGACGTCCTAAGTATGATCGAGAGTCAGTCGTGACAATGATTAACCTCTAAAGACTGAGGCAATAACTTATGGAAAAATGTTCGTATTTTTTTTTTACTCATAAGATTTTAAGGAAAACATCTTCACACAAGCAGTGATTGGAAATGAGGTAGAATATTTAGTTGGAGATCGTTCAAACGACATTGATTGTAAGGAAATTATACTATCAGGAAAGGCCAAAGAGGTGGCCGACACTTTAAGTGTAAGAGAGCAATTATAGGCGCTCGTGCCAGAGGAATACAGTGATGATGGTTGAAGCTGTAAAGGTTGTATTATGGTTTGGAAGATTGACATTCCTTCTGATGACTGTGCAATACCCAACCGTAATAGTAGTTGGTAAAGGTTTAATTCGTGTAATCGCCATGAGCGGGCTATCTATCTTAGAAGGTCCTATCTTGAGAATAATCCAGGACCATGTTTCAAAAAGGACTAAACGAACATTTGAGTTAAGTCTTCTATTGAAGGCATATGATTAAGAATGGTATTAACCTGCTATCGTTGCTTTGATTGAAACTCTTTTGCAATTTTATCTGCTTGATGTCATGAAAGTACGTCAGGATCTGGAGTGTTCTTCATGAATTATGAATGCTGATTATGTTAACTCCTTAGAAGAATTTGATACGACAGGTATGGACTCCGTATGGTTAACTATTAAGATCCAAGGAAAACGAATGACTACAGTAGGTCAATGGTGGACCATAGTAATGCAACAATGATTCTGCGAGTAATGAGCCGATTACAGTCGTGAGAGTTGTATTGGAATGGATGTTGAGATTGAGTACCACTAATCGGGTCGTGGTGGTGTATAAGTTATCATTGATAGACTATTTAAGTAGATTATCTACCTATTGAATACTTATTCCTTCTTATCAATAGAGAGTCGTATTACTATACGAGGAAGGTTGCGGTGCAAGCATAGAATTCTAGTAACGATGATGTCTAGAATGAGATCCCAGATTCAATTTTTGATGTCGAGGGAGTTTCAAAGGTGATTGTGTATAAAGCTCGAGCAAGAGCATGGGTCCATAGAATGATGGATGGAATAGTAAATATTTAAGCATGTGAAATGCGATGCTATTATACTTGATGTGGATTTATATACATATATGTTTTGTTCTCCTATGTTAAACCTCTATAGTTCAGAGGTAGATCCCAAGCCAGATATTTTATGGCAGTATATTTTATATATATACAATTCTCTTCCGTTCGTTCTTTTCTCTTCTTTTCATTTCATGTAAGCTGAGAAGAACAATCCTTCCAAAAGGGGAGGTATTGCCGAATGACTATCTATCCGTGTGATAGAAGCCTAGTAGGATACCACATGTTGTTTAATTGCTTGTCAAGTACAAAAGGCTGGCCACCTTCTGTACTAACTATGCAATATAACAAGTGTTCATGATCATAGTGATCTCTCAATAAATTCTTTTACTTCTATATGATTGATCAAACTTTGGAAAATAGAAACAGCTGAAAAAGGAGTAGTAAAGTTATGGTGGTATTCGGAATGGAAACACGTTCGTGATACTAAGGTTGACGTGGTTATTAAAAGGTTATAGAACGCTAACTAGCAAAAGTATAACCAGTATAATATTAGGTGCGGAAGATAGTAATGACTACGAACAAGAAAAGAAGGAGTATTGAGAAGCAAAAGCTATAATGCTAGAAGCTAAGATGAGAGTCTGTGCAATAGACTTGAAAGAAATTGGAATGATCACTTAACACGGATTGAGTTTTCTTACGACAATAGATCATATGTCATTATTGAGATATCGCCTTATGAGATCCTTGAGGGAAGACAATGTCGATCTCCCTTATGATAGGATGAAGTTGTAGAGCGCTAGATGCTCGAACCAGCAGTGGTCCAAAGGACCAGGGATATAATAGACCTAATCAGAGGACGGCTGGTAGCAGCCCAAGATGGACATAAGATGTATGTTGATTTGACATGAAAGGACAAAGAATAGGAAGTAGGGGACCTGGTGCTGTTAGAGGTATTCCCTTGGAAAGGTTGGATGGGGTTCGGAAAGAAAGGAAAGCTAAGCCCACGAATTGTTGGACCCTTGAATATATTAAGACGTATTGGGAAGTTAGCATATGAGCTAGCCCTACCCCCGAACATGTAGCAAGTTCATAACGTGTTCCACGTACCAATGTTAAGGAAGTGTAATTCAGATGCCAGACAAATAGGGGCGTATGAGCGCATAGACATGCAACCAGACGTAACCTATATGGAGCAACCAGGAAGGGTTATAGATCGAAAAGGAACAAGTGCTTAGGAGAAGGGTTATCAAACTAGTCAGAGTTGGTGGTAGAACCACAATATGGGAAAATTAACTTGAGAATTAGAAAGTGCAAACCTAAGAAAGTATCCCTATTCATTTTCTATCTGATTACGGGACGGAATCCTTTTAAGGAGGGGAGACTGTAATAACCCCAATTTTTGGAATTTTTTTGAAACCCTTATGAATAGTGATTTTGTTGATTATGCTGAATAAGAAAACTTTTCATACCACACTATGTAGGGGTTCTTTTATTGTTATTCTGAGATCTTATTAGTACTCTATATGGTATATAAGTGTATGTAAAGATCGTCAGAATCCAAATTCGAATACTTTGATTTTTCCCGAAAATCCACCAGATACCGAAAGAATTGAGTATAAGGTAACAGGATAAAAAGGATTTAAATTCAAGGATTATAAGAGAGGATCATAAAAGGAATATAATGTATTGAGAAAGGTTAAGGAGACCCAAGTAATAAGATCCCGGGTATGATCCCTCAAACGATAAATGAAAACGAAAGTTAAGCGAACCGTATAACAGATCAGCGGTCATTAGCCAAGTAATTAGGAACTAATCAAAGAGGTTAGTGATGATGATGTCACCACACCAATAAGAAGAGGACAAGTGTGGGTGGATGACATGGGAGGATGACATAAGCATGACCAAAAAGGAAGGAAGGTTGGTTGATTATAAACCACACAAAAATTCACCATGGTTAAAAGGTAATAAATCAAAACAAAAGTGGATCAACCAAGCCAAACAAATCAAAAACACCAAAAAGACAATTTGACTCCCATTTTCTTCAAGAAGCTCTCGGTTCCTTTCCTAAGAAATGGGAAGTCCAAGCTCCTCCACTTGCTAATTTACAAGGTAATTATCCTAGCTTCTCCTAGTTAAGTTACATACTTCCTAGGAATCTTAGCTTCAAAATCCTTTCCTAGCATTTCCTATAAATCATTCAAGAAGATGGTGAATAGTACTTTCTTGAAATTAATTTTTGTGTTCTTGATTTCTTTGAAAGATCAAGCTTGTAGGAGGTTAGATCAAGGCTTCTTAAGGCTTCCTAGCTACTCTAATCACTCCAAGGAAGGTATAACCCCTCCAAACCCTAACTTTACTTTGAGCATTAGGTTTGATTTTGTTTGTTATGGTTCATGAGAGGCATGGTTGTTGTGTATTTAGAGATTGGTTGGTTTTGTGATGTTTTTGGAATGGTAAATCTTGGTAATTAGTTAATGAACTTAAGTAAGCTTTTAGTTCATGATTGAGAAGTAGTATAAAGTGGAAACCTTGAGATGTTGGGGCTGTTATAGTAGTATATGGATGAAGTTTGGTTGTAACAATGATTGTGGGTTGATTGTAGATTGAATTGTAGTATAAAATTTGGTAATCGCGTAAACATAGTCGTCGTAATGCCCGATTTACTTTAGACTGTTTTTGTTCTTAACATCAGGACCCGTGAACTCACTGTTAGGTTTTGACCATTGCCATGATTAGATAGTTCATGTTACGAGCTCCATTTTGATATGTGGTTTGTTTGAATCCGATGTACGGTTTAGGAGAAACGACCGTTTTAAGTAACGGCGCTTCGCGACCGAACCATTACCCCTCGCCTTACTTTGAAACCTTGGTTAAGGACCTTAAATGACTAATTGGGGTATGAAACAATTATGTAAAGTGGATTAGGCAGTTGGTAAGGTGCTCGTGAAAGAATCTCCTTAAAACCCTTAATGGTTAATTTATTAAAAATGGTGGAGCCGAGGGTACACAAGCGACTTAAGTGGATCGTTAAGCGCAAAAGCGAACGTTAGGGTCTAATTGGTTAAAGTATAGATTCTTAAGCGACTTTGGTTTAATTCCAACTTATTCTCTCAACAGGGTGCGTCTATTGAAATTTGCCTGTCGGCCAAGGCATCCGATGTAGTGTCACCACTTCAAACATAAACAATTCTTGATGCACAAGGAGAGGTTACACACACAAAAGATGAGTTGACGGAAACAAGAGTTTTGACCATTTTAAGGTCAGATTCGATTGTTCAAGGTTCGTTAATGGACCAATTGCCTTTACAGGTGTTAGGAGAGGATACTGATCCAAAAGCCATATATCAGTGGTCAGTGTCTACCTCCCTAGGCTTAAATCCCCTGGATGCATCTGCGGATAGTGGATCTGACATAGGCGCAGATCGGCAACTTGTTGACAATGATTCAGATATTACCTGATGAGTCACAAGGAAATGTCTTCACAGACATTAGAAGGGAACTTTGATCTTTATGCTAAATTCTTTGGATCATTGTTTACCTTCCCAGAATTCAAATCTGAAACCCTAAAAGGGAAACTAGCAACTTGTAGATTATGACTCAGATTCATCTGACGAGTTTAACAAAGATGGGGATTTGCGAACTCCCATTGCACCACCTGTGACCTCCTTAAGGATGGCTAAGGTGATTTTCCTTGCAGGTACAGCTGGATTATTGAGCTATGAGAGAAGAGTGATACACTTTTGAGAATGAGTGTAAACACGAGTGGAGAGAAGAGTGAAACACATGTGAGGTACACTAAACAGAATCACACACTCACAGTGAGGAAGAAAGAGAAACTTCTTGTTATTTCTTTTCCAACCAAGTGAAATATGAGAACTCCTTCAGACGACGGCATACATTCCTTCTTTAAGGGGGAGATAAAAGCTTAAGTAATAGTTTGGAGGATTCCTCAACTAAGGGGGAGAAGTAGCAGGGAGGAAGAAAAAGATCCTACATATGTACACTACACCACACCATTGTTGTTTGTAACTACGGATCCTATTGTACGGGAGAGGTGGTAAACACAAGGTGATTTTTTAAGTAAGGGAAGAAGCTGTTTTCAAAAGGGGAGTACCATTGGCTTTTATCTGCGGATCCTATTGTACGGGATAGGTGGTAAACGAAGGTGATCTTCTTTAATCAGTTGATTGTCATAGTGGGAGAAGCAAGAGAGATATGGGCTTCTCAACAGGAAATGTGGTTGTACAAATGAAGATGGAACTACTTGAAGATATGTTCAGTCTAGAGGAACATCTACTTGGAATCTGGAAAATGTTAAATCTAGTCCAGAACTTTTCTACTATTTACTTTACATTTCTTTTTATATCTTTTTCTTATTTGTTAGTTGAGTTATCCTCTAGGTATTTGTGTGTTATTGTCTAACAAACAAATATGGGGAGATTGTAAGTCATATGTCATAGCCTATTTGTATATTCGAGGATTCAACTCAACTCAAATAAGAATGTAATAAGTAAATAGTGGATCTACCGTCAAAAGAGATCTCACAGAGTAATATCTGTCAAAGGATTCAGAAACAAGGTTAATCTACAGACTTGAGGAATTAATTCACTGGAAGAAGTTCAAGAAATTGATCATGCCTCAGTGATATAAATCAAGAGTGTGGATTTAATCAAGTGACAGAGATCTCGTTAGAGTATCATTAATTACAAGGATTTAATCTGAAGAAAATCAGAGTATCAAAGTCAAGACATGAAGAAACGTAACGGAAGTTAGTCACTCATGAACCAGACAGTACATCGAGTGTCAACGTTGAAGTGGTGGAATTGATTCATAATTCTCAGTGATTTTCAGAAGATTGGTTGCTGCTCAGGGTTAGTATTAATTCTCTATTAATTAATTAAGTCATATAATTTAATTAAGAAAATAAATTATATCTGAAAAGATTAATTTATTTGATTAATTAAATTAATTGATTAATTAATTTAGAATTAATATTAAGGATTTTCAGAATTTAAATTGGATTAAAAACAGTCTTAAATCAGCAAGACAATTGAAAATGAACTAGCATGACAATCAGGATTGTCATACCGATTGTCATGCCAAGTCATTTCAATTGTCCTACCGAAAGTTCTACTGGGAATGAGATAGTCTTGCTAGTTCAACTGATTGTCATACCGAAATTCATTGTAGTTCAATCAGATTGTCTTGCTAGTTCAATCCATTGTCCTACCCAAAGTCTTGCCAGCTATAGGATTGTCATTCCAGTTCAATTCAATTCTGTTGAATTAATTAAAAAGACATAGAAGCAGCAGAAAGAATAATAATCATCCAATCAAGAACACAGAACTCGAGAACAAAGAAAAAGAAGCAGACACAAATATTTCATCTCATCTGCAACTTCAAGATCAATTTCTAGATTGTAAAGTTAAATCCAATCAACTAGAAATCTTTATCTTGTTCTTGTGTAACAATCTAGCGGATCAAAATCCCTAGAACTTAATCTCAAATTGCGTTTAGCATTTGAATCTTTTTATTACAAAAATAGAAAAAGTTCATGTCGAATTTATTCTAGATTTGTGATAATTAATTTGAGATTAATTCCTTGTAATCGATACAGTTGTTGTAACACCTTTCAAGTTTAATAATATTTTTATTTAACTTGAATTTTGTTTCACATTTTTTATTCCGCATTTAATTCGATTATTCGGTACTGTTTGTATTCAACCCCCCTTCTACAAACACATTGGGACCTAACATATATGCATGTCGGTTTCGTAATCTGTTTATCTATCTGTTGATTTCAATGCTTATAGTTGCATAATACCTATGTTAGAGATACGCAGTAGTTGCGTATACCCTTAGTATAGGGGACCCAAAGGTGAACATTTTCTAAAACTGGGAGTCGATGTTCCCGAGTATATTATATATATATATATTTATATATATATATAGATATAGTTTTCAAAACTATTAACCGAATAAGGTTTATTCGATAACTTTATTTTTATTAATGAATATTATTTGAATATTCATTCGAGGACTTATGACTCAGTTTATTCTATTTAATGAATATTATTTGAATATTCATTCGAGGACTTATGACTCGGATTATTTACTAATTAATATTCTTTATTTTATTAAAGAATAATATTTCGATAATCAAACTTATTTTCGAATATTAAAATAAAGATCGTACTTTCGTATAAGTATATCTTTCGTTATTTATCATTCATTTCAAGTATGAGTTTTAAAACTTCTACTTCAATTATTTTTATAAAGATTATCCTTATGGTAATATTATTTATATAATAATATTCAGATATTCTCCAACATATCGGGACTGATTTATTTTATTAAATCAGCATTACTCCAAACATTCTTAAAAATGTTTTCGAGTCTTCAAAATGATTTTAAAAGTTAGAGCGGATCCCAAAACTCGTTTTTAAATTTAAGATCTTCCTTTCGAAGGGGACTTGAATACTCGCTCAAAAATC
The DNA here is from genome assembly GCF_009905375.1 of Apium graveolens. Classification (NCBI taxonomy): domain Eukaryota; kingdom Viridiplantae; phylum Streptophyta; class Magnoliopsida; order Apiales; family Apiaceae; genus Apium; species Apium graveolens. The sequence continues at coordinate 258,058,987 of NC_133652.1, forward strand.
TGAGGGATCCGGCTCTGTGGTGTATTTTATATTCACAACGAGGTTGCTGTTTTGAGAAAACAATTTGATTACTTGCCCAACGTTCGGGAAGTAAGTCCATCTAATTGAGTCGGCATAAGCGACAGGCCGGGGTACGGTCTATGAAGGTGTAAGAGGCTGGGTGACAGTCCATCCACGCATGAGTGGCCGGGTACCGGTCTAGCGCGAGGTCTTAATGCGGCCAGGGTGATGACCGGCGAGGAATTCATCCATCTACAGTAGAAAAGGTAACTTAATTGGTATCTTTGCCTGATCAGCAAGATATCGGGTTTATGCCAAAATTCTTTTCTTTCCAAAATTCATTGGATATTACAACTCTGTTCATACTTTACATGACAGAGGTTTTCAGGAAATGTATGAGAGATATATATGGATATATATCGAGACTTAATGAAGTATCTCGTAACTTCATTTCATTCAATAATATTTCAAAGATTGAATCTATTCAAGTCTTATCTTGTAGTCTCATCTGGGTGATGAACTTTTGAAACTAATTATAACTTGAACGGTGGTAGTTCAAGTAGTATTCGGAAAGGTATAAGTATATTGGAGTATCTTGTAACTTCATCTTTTAAACTTATATCTAGTAAATGATTATCTTGTGCATGTCGAAGATTTTCAGAAAAACGTTGAGACAAGGTTAGATATATGAGATCACCTTGCAACGATATTTTTATACAGTTATAAACTGGAACTCTGTGTATATTATACATGTCAAAGGATTTCAAAGATTGTGAAAAGTATATATGTATATATATATATATATATATATACTGAATATTTTGCGACTTGGTCGCCTTAAGATATCAGCTTAGTTCATTTCTTCTTGACCAAGACTTTCATGAGTACTATGAGAATGCTCATATATTGTTAATTATTATACATATTATTTCGGTGGGCTTGTTGCTCACCCTTGCTTTCTTCTTTCATCACACAACAACAGATAGAAAAGATGAACATGACCAAGCTTCCAATTCGCAAGTGGTTAGGAAATGTTCCGCAGTTTTCAGGAAGCTTTGATGTCGCTGTAGCTGAGGTAGGAACTACCAATAGGCTAGGCTTTCAACTATTGATGAACCAGACTTATGTATATTATGAATTGTAATAATGGCAAAGAATATGTAAATTATTCAGAAACCCTTTTGAGGTGAAATGGTTTATAATTGTGGAATAAAATAACTTGTGTTATTTTTGGTATTCATCTCTGAGACTATAACTTGTGGTGTGTGTGTATATTGTGGGGTCACAGTACGCAGCAGTTGGTTGATTGTTAAGGTTAAGTATTATTAAGGGGAATGGAACTCGTGACAACCCGAATCCCCGACCCCGGATTTGAGGGTGTTACAATATTTATTGTTAAGGCAAAAAATGATTCATATTCTAGATTTTCTAGAGTACGCCTTATATTGATTTAAGTTCACCTAAATCTATCATCGCATGGGAAACATAGGCATATATCTCATATATAAAATTAAATAAACAAGTAAATGTAAAGTGCAATAAAGTAAATGTGTTTGGTTATGGCCCCATCCTATTTGATCTTTATCAAGCTCATGATAAAGATCAAGGTCAATCTAATATGGTGATGGAAATAAATACAACTACTTATTACATAAGTCTTCTTCTTTGTTTAGACTTCTTGTATGCCTCGTCTTCTTCTTTGTATCACCTCCATTGGATAGCCTTCTTGAGTCTTCAGTTACATTACATGATTGAAAGTAAAACTAATGTAATGAACTTACAAGAATAACTCGAGTTACATTCGAGATTTATGATTACAAAGATTGACGACATGCAAGTCGTATTTAAAACCAAAACCAAAACCATTACACTAAGGTCGAAAGGCCATAACCATCCAACATGCTCATACAACACATAAAAGCATGTTAAAACACATAATCTGATCTTAACATATCATATTATCCATGATCTAATCATAAAAAGAAAATATGACAAAAATCAGAAAAATCAGAATCAAATCAGAAAAACAAGAATCACTGTTTACGGGCCGTAAACGACGTCAAACGCCTTATAGACGAGTCGTTGATAGCTTTAACTATCAGTTTTGTTCAGACACTCGTTTAACTATGGAATAGGGTATTCGTTTGCGTAAATCGGACACCAGACCCAGATTTCAGTAAATCTGCAGCAGCCAATTCAGAATTCGTATCTAATATGATTCTCATAATTATAACAAACATAAATCATGTATATATCAGTATATATACAGATTACATAATCATCTTATGATTATACAACTCACATGAATATCATATATTCAAAACCATACATATATAAGCATATTATATCAACATCAAATCATGGCGAATCACGTACATGCTCATATATCAAAAACAGTTAAACACATAAACAAATTAAAAACTTTTCGCAAGTAGCTCTGATGCCATTGAAGGGTTTTTAGCACATAAATGTAGCGAAAACGTAAATTTAAATCTTAAAAAAACCTTAAGAAGCTTTACGTTAATGGAAAGATGGAGGTCTTTAATAGCGAACCAAGAACGATGAACGGAGATCCTTAGCAGCTGTTCCTCAAGTGTGAAGCACTCCACCGGTATCCACCAAGAAAATGATGTAATGAAGGAGGAGGAGATGGAAAGAATTAGGGTTTTTTTTTAAATCTTTTTGGTTGAGGCAAAAATAGGGTTTATAATAGTATATTTATAGGCAAAATTTTCAGCTGAAAATTTTCCCATAAAATATTATTATTATTAACCATTTATTATTCTCACTAATAATTAAAACACATTTTAATTATTAATCCTTTTTCTAAACTCTTTAGAAATAATTCTCTCACTTGATTTAATTTCCAAAAAATAAATTCTTAATTAATAATATTAAGAACCTTTTCTTAATTAATTTATAATCAATTAAATCTCATTTAATCAATTATTAAATTTACCAATTAATTATTTATTTCATAAATAAATAATTATCAGCCATTATTAATTAATTCCTCCACCATTAAATCATTCTCTTTTATGGTGTGACCCTGTAGGTTCAATATTAAGCCGGTAGTAGAAATAAATAATAATTAAACTATTTTATTATTATTTATATAAATTCTCTAATTCATTAAATATGATTAATTAATTAATCATATTTATTCTACATCGTGAGGGATACTTCTCAGCATATCGCGACTATCCGGATAATACGAATTCACTGCTTAGAATACCAAGAACCTATTCAGTGAGTAGTTACCGTATAATTAATTTCTTCTACCCTGCAATGTCACGATTAAATACAAGGCATGGAGCTTGTGTCAAGCCTATCTTATTTAATCACTTGCTTTCCCATTCACTATGCTTAGTTCTATTTAATGTAAATTAGAAACTCCTTTCTAATTTCATTCACTCTGGCCAGAGATTCCTGAACTAGCATAAGTGGATCTGCATTGAACATTCTCTTCCTTCACTGGAAGGGGTAGATCCTTTATTGATCATACACTATCTTCGTGTACAAATTCCTATACCCAGTAGAGCCCTTATAATTGTCCCTTGAGACTAAGAACTAAACCAAAGCATAGTTCAGTGTACACAAGATGACTATGATGACCTCAAGTCTAAGGATACTTGTACAACTATCACTATGTGAACAACTGTTGCACGTGAGTGAACTCCATCAGTTGTTCAGCTGTGTGAGTCATGTTCAGTGAACTTATTCTATAATAAGCACCTACATACTAGTTATAGTGTCACCACACAAATGTCTATGAGAACAGACATCCTTCATAATGAAGCAAGCATAGTATGTACCGATCTTTGCGGATTATTAATTACCAGTTAGTAATCCTACGACCAGGAACTATTTAAGTTTAGAGTTATCATCTTTTAGGTCTCATTATTATGATCCCTTCACAATCCATAAAAAGCTTTACTCTAAACTGTGGTATATCTTATTTAAACATTTAAATAGATAGAGCCCGCAATAAAAACAAAACAAGCCTTTTATTAATATCAATGAAATCAAAACAGATTACATAAAAGTTATTCCTAAATCCTCATACATGATTGGACTTAGGACATATCTCTTTCACCACCAACTCAACTTACTCCACCAACAACACCACTTTTGGATGTTGATCAGAACTTAGTTGTGGATCAGAATTTAGAGGATCATGTTGAAGCCTCTATAGCCTCACATACTGTTATTTTATCAGAGGATGCTGATACTGCAAGCTTTGTAAGTTCTGATGCTGACAATGCTGAAATTACTGGTGAAGCTGCTACTAATCTAGATGCTAATGCAGCTGGTCCTTCAGGACATGCACCTCAACAAATAGTTAACAAAGCTGATTTGATCAAGAAGTTTGTTAGAGAGGATGCACCAGTACCTTGGAGTGAAACTCCTGGAGGAAAGGAGTGGACTAAGGAATGGAACACAGTTAGTTTTGTTCCTACTGAAAAAATTCTTGCTGAGCACCTGGCCAAAGCTGATGAAATGCTGATAAATGATGATTTCAAGGCACAGCTTAGAGTTACTGCCTTGAGTACAAGGCACCTTCAAGGTCAACACTCAATAACTCATGACAAAGTGAATAAAATTCAAGAATCTCTGATCCAGCAAGATATGAATATAAAATTGGAAAATAACAGATTTTTCAAGCCAGCCATTGACCGAATTGGGTATATTAAAAAGACTTATGAGAAGCAACAAGATCAGATTTCTGAAATTCTAAAGAATCAAGCTTCTCAGCAAACTCAACTCAATGAGATCCAATCCTCAGTGGAATTGCTTGTCTCTCTTCTTTTACCTGCTGATGCCAAAAAGGGGGAGAAAGTGATTAAGTCCAAATGCAAATCTACTCAACCACTGAAGGGTAAGGATGATGGAAATTATGACCAGGGAAACTCTGGAACGGGTAGAGGTCATGGTCAAGGCAAAGGTTTTTCATCAAGCAAAGCTGGAACTACAAGTCAAAGAACAAGTTCTGATACTGGGAGAAGAATAAGTTCTGATACTGGTAAAAGGATAAGTACTACTGGACATCTGGAGCTTGATGAAAAAATTTCAAAAAGATTATTTCTCAAAGAAAATCCAGGAATGGACTTTGAAAGTCTAAAGGAAGAAGAAGCTAGACTTAAAGCAGAAAATGTCAACTCCAAGTCTAAAGCTTCTGTTGTTGAAAAGAAACTTCCAAAACCTAAGGGTATTGTTATAAAGGAGAGGACAAATTCTGAGGCAACCAAAGCCAAATCACAAGTGGAGGTAGATTCTAGATCCAAGGGCAAAGAAAAAATTGGTGAACCTGTAAAGGTATATATTCCAGTCATGGATCTGGAAGAAAAATCTGATGAAGATGCTAGTCTGATTTTGAAGAAAAAGGATATTCAAACAACCTCTGACATAGCTCATGTTGTTCAAGATCAGGACTTAGTAAAATCTGATATTACAGTGAAGCAAGCAACCTCTGACATAGCTCAAGTTGGCTTGATATCAGAAGATAAGGAAAAGGAAACCTCTGACATTGCTTATGTTAAACCTTCAAAGATGCTACTACCAGGATTCACAAAGCTCAATAGACTCAACCTTTGAAGACTACATCAAGTGGTTTTGAAGCAAGGATTGTTCAAGGAAAGGAAGCAAGAGACAAATCAGGATTGGGTAGTTTTAAAGAGAAGAGAATAAACAATACTACCAATGATCCAACTTCCTTAAGTGAACCAGGAGTAGGAGCAACTCCTGAGAGATTGAATCAACTTAAATCTGTCCAAATGGTTTACCACTCTGTTTTGAAAGAAGATATCATGTTATACTTTATGACAGATGGGAGGGTATTCCAGATCAGGGAGAATGCTATTCCATTGAAGTATATTGAAGAACTGGAACATGTTCTATTTCTACTTCAAGTGAAAAACAGATCAACAGATGGTGTTGTAGATTATTTAAAATCAAATATTCAAAGATAGAAGAAGCTTTACTATGTAAAATCTGACAGCCCATACCGTCCTAAGTACAGATCTCATAGTGGAGAAATTGTTAAAATGAAGACTAATACTGCTAAAATCATCACTACATTTTCTGGTATTAAGGGACTTGAATTCAATCTAGAGTCTGATAAAGCCTATATCATCAGACTAGATTATGATATAAGGAAAGCTAAGATAAATGATCTCAGGGCTGCTATCTTTCAAACTGGTGAAGATACAGTTGAACTGAAAAATGCTAAAAGGAGGATGGTCAATGAACTTGAATATGCTGAGAGATGTCTGTTGAAGAACTATCTCAGAACAACTCCTGACATCAAAGAGATCAGAAATTGAAGCCAAGTCAAAGATCTACAACTGCTTAAATTCTGAAAGATATACAGACTGAAGCTGATATCAAACTTTAAGGATGGTAAAGCTATAAGGACTGTAAGTTGTAGTTATCTAGTCAAATTCTCATGCATTTGTACTTAATATTTTTGACATCATCAAATATATGTTAAACTTGTATATTATGCTAATTTACAAGTTGGGGGAGATTGTTAGATATATTTTTGATGTCATGTCTAATATGATTTATGTTTAGTTTTCAGATCTTACTTAACAGGACAAATAAGGACTTAACTGGAAATCAGTACTTATACTGAAGTCAGGACTGAAGATATCAGAACTTAAGTTGTCAGAACTTAAGTTATCAGGAGATAATATCAGGACTTAAGGAGACTTTCAGATAAGGAAGGCAGCTGATTGAAAGGAAAGAAGATCGAGACTGAAACAAGAAGAGGTATGCATGAAGAAGAATAATTCTATAAGGAATAGAATACTTGGAAGAAAAGATAACTGATTGATATATATTAGGAAGCAGAATTATATTTGATATCAATTAGAAGATTATCTTGTAACTGTGTAGTATATAAACACAGACATAGGGTTTACACTATATGTGTTATCTTAATCGAGATTATTATTCATTGTAACCCTAGCAGCTCTCGTAATAATTTGTTCATCACTGAGAGAGAACAGTTTCTTGTAACAGAGTTTATTGTGTTGAATAAAATCTGTGTTCTATTATTTGAGTTCTTATATTCGATTTGATTGTAGTAAACACTGTATTCAACCCATTTCCACAGTGTGTGTGACCTAACAAGATGAAATGATCATTTCTTTTTGACATCATTGTGAGGGCATTCACATGCAGGAAAACATATATGATAATATATCCAGTATAGTATAGAAGCTAGTGTTCTCCATGGCATACAACAAGCCACTCAATGTTGGGACATTGATCCTGGAAGAACTTAGCACCAGACTACTATGCCATTGGTAAGTAGAGGTAAGGAAATCTTCTTTCCTAGATTTATTATGTCTACTTTAATTCATAAAGTAATAGACATACATATGCTTGAAGGTATTGATAGAGGAAGATGAGGAAGTGATAAGAATTTTGGGAAGATATTTGAATGTTGAAACCATGTTGCCAAATACTCAATTCAACACCAAAGATGACCTAGATGATGATGAGCAGAAGAATGATGAGCAAAAATCTTCTGCCTCAAATCCAAGTCAATCTACCAAGGTTACTGGCCCTAAGGTAGATGAGAAGAAGAAGGATGGGAAGAAGAAGGATGATAGGAAGAATGGAGATGAAATCAGGAGGAAGAAAATGGCAGGAGAAGAAGGTACCAAGAAAAATGTCCAACGGATTCAAATCTCACAAACTTAAACCTCCAAACCTATCCAAACACCATCTCAACCAATCCTATCTCAAAAGACAAAATTCTTGTATAAACAAACTGCAAACACTTTACTCAAAATACAAATAAGATATATCCATGTCATACTAAAGAAAATCATAAACCTAACTTCATTCAAGCCTCCAACCAAACCTCACTTCAAGACTGTTGGAAGAAAACCGAGAAAAATGCAAACTGATGGTGGTGTCATCTGGAACTGTTTCAATCAAGATGACTTTCTGCCTCTAAACATGAGCATAACAGATGATGACTATTTTCAACATTATCTGAAAAAATTGTCAAAATTTGTGTTGTCTCTTTAGCAGAAGTCAGAATCTACTATTTGGATGAATCCTTCATTTTGCTTAGCAGGAAAGTAATGGAAATATTTTCAAGCACATAATTGAAGAGGGTAATTAGCTTGATGAAGGACAAGGATACAAGTACAAGGATGTGGATGGTTGTGATGTCTGAGAGGTTGAGAGAAAGAAATGAAAGACATGCAAAATTTTAAAGGCTAAAAAGGAAGAAAGGGATAGGAAGTATGCCAAGGAGATAGAGATGTTTGAAAAGAGGTCAAATGAACTCAAGGCAAGGGGGTTGAGTAGAATATCAAAAGATGGACATTTCCTGAACATTCAAGTTGACAGATTTTCAAGATTTAGAGTTGGTTATCTCAGTGGTTACTCATTGGATGAATGACTCAAGCTGGTAGAAATCTTAAGTACTAGTAAATCTCAAGAACATTATTAGGAAAGAACCAGGCTATGAAAAATTCACTTGATGGATTTAATTGTTGAACTTATGTAATCATCAAATGTATAAAAGCTTGTATTTGTTAATCTTTCAAGTTTTATGTATTTGATTTAAGCGTAGGGTTAGTCTTGTTATAAGACATGAATTTGTGTTAAACAATCTTCTCACAAATTGGGGGAGATTGTTGTGCAAGACATACCAGTATAATAACAAGACTAAGTCACATTGACAACCCTGAGATTTAGTTGGTTGATAATCAATTTTGTATTATGTATGGTATTTCTTGAGTCTGTAAAAAGGTTAGAATATTAGACTGAAGTATTTTTCTATGAACAAATTCAAGCTAAGGAATAAACTCTAGAAGAAGATCAGGCCATGATCATGACTCAGAGAAAAGTATAGAAGTTTGGAGTCGAATAAAACTGTTATATGAAAAATGTTCTCATTCAAGATATCGACGAGTCACAGATCAAGTTATATCGAGAAGTCATTAGGGAAGTACAGAACAGCTTATCGAGAAGTCCAAAATGGCTTATAGAGAAGTCTCAGATATATCGACAAGTCAAATGAAGATGTAGAGAACTGGAGATATCGACAAGTCATTTTTGCATGTAGAGAACTCAGAGATATCGACAAGTCAAAATGTTTATGTAGAGATCTCAAAGATATTGACAAGTCATTTCTACATGTAGAGATCTCAGATATATCGACAAATCATTTCACATGCAAAGATCAAGAGACCTCGACAAGTCAAATATACCTATAGAGAACTCAGAGATCTTGATAAGTCATTATACTTATCGATATGTCACTTCTCTATAAAACAAACTGGAGATCTCGACATGCCTCTCAAGTACAGAATACAGACAAGTTAAAGATTCAAGATTATCAGTCAACAAATGTTCTATCAACTAGATTGAAAAGTCTACAAAGTAGCTGAAAGAATACAAGATCAAGGGGCAAGATTAACTAGATAAAGGATGGTCACAGACCTGCAACATTCTGCACATATTTGTTAAGCTAGAAATGGAAATAGTGATGTGGATCTCTCCACAAATAAAGAAAGAAGAAGAAGAAAAGGGATAAGAGAAGAAGAGGATATTTCAAAAGAACACGATCAATCCAGAAACGTGAACTTTGAATCTCAAATTGCTTAGATCAATCCAGAAACTAAGTAATTCGAATCTAACCTTCAAAACAATCCAGTAATTGAAGTTTAGAGGGAAGAAAAACTACTCATAGTTTATCTCAAAACAAAAGTTTTATATCATCCATTGTCTCCCTTAAAAGATTACATGAGAAGGGTATATATAGGCTTAGACAATAACCCAAACCCAATAGGATTCCGAGAGAAATTCAATATCAGCTTGAATTAGCCAATATCTGAATCCTTCCGGGAAACAAATTTAAAAACCAAATCCGAATAGAAAAAAGATAAAAACCAAATCCAAATAGGAAAATAAAATCCTAAGTGCTTAAAACAAGAAAAACCCTTTCAAGTGAAAGGTAAAAACTTGCAAGCAAAATTCGAATTAATAATTATATAACAATCAACTACTTGTCCAACTTCATGCATCGCTCCTTTATTCCTTGTTGTCCAAGTAAGCTGCATAACCCATGTTTGCATCCTCTCCAATTGAACATCACCACAAGTACGCATAACCAAATCCAAATTAACATATTCATTCCTTGATCCTCATCATTCTCCTCTCCTTTGAAGAAAACTCGTCCTCGAGTTCTAAAGTATTTAAGAATAAGCACATAACGAGGTGATTTCTCGTAGAACTTGAAAGCCTTAAATTTCAATTCCATCAGCAATATCTTTGGAAGTAAACTCGAAAGAATAAGATAGTTTGATGAGATAGGTGAATTCAACAAGTTCTCTACCCCCAGAAAATCATTGTGTTCCACTAGGATAATGTTGTTTCCCTTGTACCCAACCTCTTTAGTTTCGAACGTCTCCTTTAGTATCTCTTGTCCTTCAACAATCTCGTCATGCACAAATTTTGGAGATGCATCTATCTGATCTTTTTCAACAATCAAGACTTTCTCAACAAGTGATTGTCTTTCTTCATGCTTCTCTATTATAACTTCTTTTGTAACTGGTTCATCCTTTTCATCCAAACTTGATGTAGTCGCCACATGTAACACATGGTAATCAACAACAAGATCCGCGACATTCTCCACACTGAAAAAGTCTTCTTCTTTGGTTTCTTCTAAAAGAGTAAACTCGTGAATGGAAGACTTCAATTTCTCGTCTTGTTGAAAATATTCAAATTCTAAAGCAAGATTGCATACATCATTAAACGAGATATATGGACTTGATTTAACCTTTCGATAAATAGGCAAATTCAATCCACGAATAAATCTTCCAATTTTAATTGTTTCCGTCTCCTCCAAGTCACAAATAAGACGCAATCTATAAAATTCAGAAGTATACTCGGAAACACTCATAGTACCTTGAGAGAGGGATGTCATCTTCATTATACATTCGAATTTATAATGCAAAGGAATATATTTTGCACGAAGTTTCTTCTTCAGAGATGTCCAAGTCATAATCTTTTCTTTTCCAGATCTAACTCTTTTTGTGTTTAGATTATCAAACCACAAGCCTGCTTTCTTTGTAAGTTTAAGCGCTGCAATCTTGAATATTCTCATCTCAGTCCAACCTGTATAAGCAGAAATCTTGTCGACTTGTGTAACCCATTCAACAAAATCATCTATGCTACCCAAACCTGTAAAATAAGCAAGCTCTATACCAGGATCATAGACTTCATCACTATCTTTCACCTTAATTAAAATTTTATCCCATGCATCAAACCTCGATTCCGTTGAATTAACAAGCTTTTGAGTACGTTTATCAATCTGATCCAATTTTCCAAGTAATTTTCTGAGCAATTCATCCGTAGCCATAAGAAAAATCTGTTAAAAAAAAACTTGATGAATAGTACCCGTGAATAGTGCCGATGAACAGTGCCCGTGAACAGTGCCCGTGAACAGTGCCTATGAACAGTACTGGAACAGTACCGTGAACAGTAACCCGTGAACAGTAACTTCGTGAATATTATTTTTTTTTTTTTTTGGAACCTAGATCTCCCAAAAATTAGGAAATTGGAGAAAAAACCTTGGCTCTGATACCAAATTGATGTGGATCTCTCCACAAATAAAGAAAGAAGAAGAAGAAAAGGGATAAGAGAAGAAGAGGATATTTCAAAAGAACACGATCAATCCAGAAACGTGAACTTTGAATCTCAAATTGCTTAGATCAATCCAGAAACTAAGTAATTCGAATCTAACCTTCAAAACAATCCAGTAATTGAAGTTTAGAGGGAAGAAAAATTACTCATAGTTTATCTCAAAACAAAAGTTTTATATCATCCATTGTCTCCCTTAAAAGATTACATGAGAAGGGTATTTATAGGCTTAGACAATAACCCAAACCCAATAGGATTCCGAGAAAAATTCAATATCAGCTTGAATTAGCCAATATCTGAATCCTTCCAGGAAACAAATTTAAAAACCAAATCCGAATAGAAAAAAGATAAAAACCAAATCCAAATAGGAAAATAAAATCCTAAGTGCTTAAAACAAGAAAAACCCTTTCAAGTGAAAGGTAAAAACTTGCAAGCAAAATTCGAATTAATAATTATATAATAATCAACTACTTGTCCAACTTCATGCATCGCTCCTTTATTCCTTGTTGTCCAAGTAAGCTGCATAACCTATGTTTGCATCCTCTCCAATTGAACATCACCACAAGTACGCATAACCAAATTCAAATTAACATATTCATTCCTTGATCCTCATCAAATAGAAAAAGGTTTCTTTAGAAAGTAGTTTAGTACATTTTAGTGCAAGTCTTGTAAACCCGTGTTGCTATTGTATAAAGCATGCACTACTCCTTAGTTTAGTTATAACAAAAACAGATTAAATTTTCTTGTATTCTCTCATGATAGAAGCTGTATTTTTATTGTCTTAAGAATCCAGAATTTGTGGCAAGACAAACTTAATTAATACAAATTAAGTGAGTTTTGAAATAATGGGCTTGTTGATTTATTTCTCCAACACAATATCTTTACAAATATTAAATTGCTTTGTTCACAAAATATCCAAACAAGTTTTAAAAGGCTAAAAATCCAAGACACATATTCACCCCTTCAGTGTTGCATTCAATATATAAAATCCATCCACATCCGTATATTTCTCAATATTTGCATATTTGTTACAATAATATTACAGCAAACTATCAAAGCTAAAAACGATATTGCAAAAATATCATAAGTAACAATATATTTGTACATTAAAAGAATTTAAAAATATTTTTTTAAAAAAAATAAATTTGAAAAAAACCGTGCACCGCACGGGTTATAAGCTGGTTATATTAAAAATGAAACAATGCAATTTTGTTTGGTAGTTAGTCTGGCCACCGTAGTTATAGTAACATTTAAAATAAAACACTCTCATAAATAGATTACTATTCACAATATAATTATATAAATACAAATAGAATTGTAATATGTCTAATAGTTTTGATTTAAACAAAATAACATATAATATTAAATAAAATTATACTATTAATCAAATAATAAATTAAAAAAATTACGTACAATTAGTTGGATTTGCATTCTCGGATTCAAATAAAATAATAAAGATAGATAAAAATTAGAAAGCAATTCGTTTGAGCGATATAATGTCATCATGGTAAAACAAAAAAATAAACGAGGTAAAACAAAATAAATTCAAAATAAATTCATTTGGCAGATATAATGTCATCATACTAAAATAAAATTATACATATTATCAATTTGGGCTAAAACATAACAATATTCATTCCGGGCTAAAATAAAATTAAATAAAAAAACTAAATAAGCTGGATTTGGTTGACATAACGCGTCTCTAAAACTAAGATAAGCTAGCTCAGGCTAAAATAATATAATAAATACTACCGATCTAGCTAAAAATATTTTATCAAACCGGGATACAGCATAATGCATTGGTCGATATAATGTCATAAGAATAAAATAAAATATATTATCTATTCGGCTTAAAATAAAATAATATTTAACTAGAGTTAAAATAAAATTAAAAACAAACTAAATGCAATTAGATGGTTGATATAATGGGACTAAGGCTAAAACAAAATAATGTATATTATTGATCTACGCTAAAACTAAAATTATATTTAAACTAAAGGTAATTCTTATATTATTGATCAGTATTAAAATAAAATTAAAGTCTAACTAATTCGTTGTTAGGTATAATGTAGGTTTAGGATTGTGGAATAACTGGAATCCGACCCTAATAGCCGAAATATTAAAAGTTTGATTGTATATTTGTGTGTAAAATGTTTCAGTTTATATAATTACGGGGTTTTTTTTCAATTTCTATAATATCCAAAACTATTTTAATAAAATGAAAACATTGATGATTTCTTAGTTAGTATAATTTCGTCGGACTGAAATAAATTAATACATACTATTCATCCGCGCTAAAAAAATTATACAATTGATTCTTGATAAATCAAAATTAAAATAAGAATATAACTATACCAGCTAAAATAAAATAATATGTACTTTTATTCGCGTTAACATAAATTTTTTATTATTGATACGTGAACTGTTTATCATTGATCCTGATTTAAACAAATTAAACAAAAATAAATTTGAATATAATTAGTTAGATTTGATCGGTATACCAAAGTAAAGACAAATCGTTTACTATTGATTTAAGCTAAAATTTATCTTTTAATTAAAACATAATTATTTTTTGTAAACACACTTATGAATTTCAACAAAACTAAATATTTTAATCAGTGTGATTTTTTTAAAAACTAAAATTTCACTAAATTATCCACATGTATATTTGAAATAATTATCAAATCATATTATCAAAAATTTCTAATAAATAAATTTCAGAATTTAAAATTTACACTTCAAATAAAATTCAAAAAATATATAATATTAAAAACAATCCGCACTGGTTTTAGGCCACTATGATAATAAAATCAATTCAAGTTCTATTAGTAGTGGTATATATTTAATAATTACTGCATGTGGGCTCCGTTTAATAATTAGTAGTATTCTTTATTTCTAATAGACCATCATCATTCAATAATTAGCATTTATTATATTTCATATTACATAATAATATACTTAACACATTAATCAACAGTTTGGAAGCTAATAGCAGGTCAGAAAGATGCTTGTCTTGGATGTGATGATAAACTTAAAAATAATTGTACACCAAACACAATAGGAAATTTCAGAACTAAAGCTTAACTGTATATATAATGATTGATCTAATGGCAACTTTAAAGAAGATACCAAGACGACTATTCTTAATCTTTGATGGGCATGAGCTGAACAAAGTGAAAAAAAAGAGAGAAAAATAGTGAGGCTATCAAATAATGAACATTGATATCATATCCACAGAGTTCATTAAACCTTCTTCTCCTACACCATCTCACCTGAAAAAGTTTAGGCTCTCTTTTCTGGATCAATGCCTGCCTGCCCATTTTTTTCCCCTGATATTCTATTATTTGTACAATGACACTAGCAATATAACACAATCCGCCATGTGTTTCCAGTTGAAGAGGTCACTCTCTGTTGCCTTGACTCAGTTTTACCCCTTGGCCGGAAGAATAGAAGGGAAAAGCTTCGTTGATTGCAACGACGAAGGTGTTAAATATTTGGAAGCTCGGGTTGACTCTCGGCTCTCAAATATTACTGAATTTCCTCAAGTTGCTGTATTAGACCAGTTGATTCCATACAATCTAAGTGACGCCTGTATGCTGATAGCAGAAGAACAGTTAGCCATACAAGTTAATTTGTTTAAGTGCGGTGGTATAGTACTCGGGACTTGCATTTCTCATAAAATTGCGGATGCGTGTTCTTTAAGCAATTTTATAAATACTTGGGCAGCCATTACTCGCAGAGAAAGCAATTTAGTGCTTCCAATCTTCAACTCCGCAGTTATGTTCCCAACCAGAGATCCTTCTTTGAGCAGCACGGTAGATGCAAAAAATCAAGCGCTTTTGCCGCCCATGGACAGACTTGTCACCAAACGGTTCATTTTTACTGACTCGGCAATTTCGGCACTTAAAGAAACTGTTGTGGAAACAATCAAGCCCACACGGGTCGAGATTGTTACAGCTTTCATATGGAAATGTGTGATCAAGAAAGAGAAAACATCAGCTGTTTTCCATCCGGTGAACTTGAGGGGGAGGATGGTGCCACCCCTTCCGATACATTCTTTTGGCAATATTTTTCAGATGGCAAGTGCAGTTATTAATGGCCAAGAGTATGAGCTCAGTTTCTTAGTGAATAAATTGAGGACTGCTTTTGCAGAAGTAAACAGTGAACATACAAAGGAATTACTAGGCAAAAACGGGTTTGAATTTGCAATGAGTAATTTCAAAAATATAGGTAAATTGATGTCCCAAAAGGACATAAAAGTGTTGAGGTGTACTAGTTGGTGCAGATTTCCAATTTATGAGGCAGATTTTGGTTGGGGGAAGCCTTGTTGGGTAAGTAGTGCTAGTTTTCCTACTAAAGATACAATTATTCTTTTAGACTCAAGACAAACTAGTAGCATAGAAGCATGGGTTACAATGAAAGAGCAAGATATGGCTGAATTTGAGCAGGATCATAACCTTCAAAATTATGTATAATCTAACCCAGAAAAAGGAAAAACTTTGGTTTTAGGGTAATGGTTCTGGATATGTGAAGATGGGGTCAGATTACATCTCTGGAGCGAAATAAATTGTCAAGGATAACATTTTGGGCCATGCTGACCCAAATTGTGGAGGATCTTCTCACTATATGCAGAAAACATTGTTTCATTTTGAAGAATTGCAAGGCTCAGTTGTATTAAGACTGTGTGTCCAATTAATAAAGTAAAATGTTTTATTCAATGTATTTGATGTAAATAGCTATAATTTTATTGTTTAAACTATGGGCTGTTCATTCTTAAGGTGTAAATCCTACAAGTACAAATATGTTTACCTTAATAAACGCATTAAGAAGTAATTCTCAGGTCCTTACAATAATAAAGACTCGGAACGTCTTCCACAAGCAATACGTCAATCTTTCCTTCTCATCCAAGCAGTGATTAGTGAAAGAATGAAAGCATATATAGATTAAAAATTTATATATCAAACTAAGGTTTCTGCAAATTATGAGGTTATACTGGTATGAGCATAATTGTTCCTTCCATGTGTACAACAAAACTGATAATGTACCATAAAGCAATGTCATATTAAGCATTCAGGCCTGAGGTCCAAAGTTGGAGGTTAAAGAATTGCATATATGTCTGAGATAATTATTAATTTCTCAGGAGTTTAATTTTTTATAAAATAAAAATTTCAACAAAATTATTATCAAAGTAAAGGGCAACAGAACTAATAGAGTAATAGTAAAGAGTTCTAAAACCTGGAGTGCACGTTCTGTTCCAACTGTTATATACTTGAGATAGCATGTGTTCCTGCAAGAAATGGAAATGAGACCACATAAACAATCTAATATTTCAAACTTTCAATTCTACCAAAACAAACATTTATGTGATTCCTTTGAGTATTAACGGACTAAAAATTTTATGACAAGTAATTTAGCAGTAGAAGCCTGAGAGATTAATTCTGATGCAGGTTTGAAGCTCTTGTACCACGAGATGCAAAAAAAATATTCAATCCAATACCTCGTGCAAAGAAATTATACTAAAAACGGCCATATTAAGCAATCAAAAACAGTACCATACCTAATAATGCCAATACAGTTCCGCAACCACTGCATCAGCTAATTGTCAGTCATATGGTTGTGAATAAATCTTATGTCTGAGCTAATTAAAAAGAATAGTATTTTCTTTGAAAACAGCACTTTTTATCAAATTATCTTGATAGGTAATACGTAAAAATGCTGATCATACACAGTAGCTGCCAAAATTGCTAACAGCAAAAAAAATTGGAAAAATGCTAAGTTTTGATGAAAACTAAAAAATCACACAACTGTTTGACTTGCAAACACTTTCATTCAGAAATAGCTTCACTGTAATCACTAAAATTGCACCCTGACAGTTTCTGTTCAGAAAACCAAACAACTTCACACACACATTGTTTTGTGAAAAATATATCTAATTTTTACTTTTCTGATAACAGAAATCAATGAGAAAAAACCGGCTCGGTGTCTTGCTTTTCTAATCGTCCTAAACCCAGCCACTGCCACAAGTCTGCAGCCCTTCTGATAATTAGGAGGCACATTTAGCGACAAGCAATTCCTAATTAGGATGCTACAAACACTTTTATCCCATTCTATATTGTACACACCAGCAGTTCAAAGAGATCCAAAGCTTATCCAAACATTTTAGAATTTGATAGATCATGAAATAAATTGAGGCAAAATTTTAGACCGTCAAGCCAATTTACAAGTATGTACCGAAACTGAAGGGGCAAAACAAGGATTCTATAGAATATGTTACCTAGATTTGCAATATGTTCAGCCCTTGGAAAAATTAGGACATGCCTCTGTTTCCTTCCTTGCCTCCATCACCAAGCATATGCTCTGCTAATTTTTACATTTATGATAACAAACTCTACAGCAAAATGGTCGCTGATAAATCAACTCAATCAGGAAGCTAAGATACTGAGCTTTGACTTGTGGTCTATTAGGCTAATGATATGCAAGGGACCTGATGATGACTATTCTATATTTCAAACATATAGAGAGCATATATAGTAATATGAGTTTACTAAACTCATAATAGCAGTTACTTCGATTACTTGGTCTAGTATCTGTGTAATCACTATATCATTCATATACCACAATAACAGGTAACATCATAGCGAATATTACTGAACAGGAAACCAAACCACTACTATTTAACATATCAGACATTTTTTGACGAAAAAAAAACATACCAGACATTAGCACCATTTTTTTATAAGTCTCAGCTTCAAGGTAACTCTAAAAATTCTTACTTTCTCTAAATGAACCTTATATGATCTCAAAATACTCTGATGAGAATAAATGTCGTTTATTGAAACGATCTTATAAATTCGGTGTAACGCTGGACAAGGATAACAGTTTGAAGTTTAAACAGTTTCTTCAGTATGCTTATGTATTGATGTTCTGCAAATATTGACCAATAATACATATAATCCCAGAGCAAAATGTAACAATTATCCTTTGATTATTCTAATTAAAGTCACTTAGTCGAGGTCACTTGTCCAAATAAAACAAACAGACAGAAAACATTCATCGTTTTATGGTCTACTATTAGATTTAAGAAAATAGTGGCTATAAACAAAGAAGAGAATTTGACATTGAACCAAGGAAATAGATCTTTCAACAAAACTAATATGATACATATATGTCCTGTTAACATCCTAAACGCACCGCACCATTAACAAGCACAATTTTGAACTTGGAAGGCTCAGAATGAAATCACTGTTAGAATCTTATCTTGGTACTAAAATGCAGAAAACAATTACGGGAGGCGAAGATAGATAACCTATATTTGGCTTTCTTTTCCCTTTGACCTGAACTTCTTCCTCAGATTCCTACAATGATCAAATACATCCTCCCTGATATCATATTGTGATCAATTACAGCCTTATACCGGCACTTGAACCCCAGACAACCTATGCCTACCAAGTACAACCTTAGACTTGCAATAAAACCTTATTCAAAAAGTGTATCCAAAGTTTTGAGCATCATTACAACCTTATTGTACTACACTATGCTGCTCTTTTTCTTAGATTGCTAGTACTGTTTTCTTTGTCAGAAAATTCCATGTCATTGGATAGTTGGTTGGAATTAATGCTATAATGATATATTAATATAAGAAAAAAATACAGCCATTTAACCTTGTGAAATGACATTGTTACTACAGATAAATTCATCAAATGTCAAGGGAAAGATAATGACATATTAATATAAGAAAAAGATACAACCATTTAGCCTTGTGAAATGACATTGTTACTACAGATAAATTCATCAAATGTCAAGGGAAAGATAATGTTAATAAAAAGAATTTAAATAGTACATTCAAAGAAATACTAGAAAAATGTATAGTGTAGCATTACGAAAGAACATAAACAAGGAGGAACGGTAGGCACCATGCCAGAACATAACTTTAAACTTTACATCTCTCTTCTACTATCACGTAAATCATGCATTTGCTTTATTGAATATCAGCTTATTACCCCGCGCTAAATTGACATAGAATTTTAGTCCACGGTAGTTGTTTGTAGAGGAAGAGAACTTTCAACTTCCTTAGTCTGTGAGTTTCTTTCAGCAACAATTTTAGACATTCCAAACATCTAAAAAAGAATTAAAAACTTCACTCAGCAAAGAATATAGACAACAAAGTTAAGTAGGGATTGTACAACTACGAAAGTTGAAAACTAGATACTAACTTTATGGATTGTCTTCTTAAAGCAAGATACATGTTCATCCATCGAAGCATTAATAAATTCGTCAATATGTTCCTTTACGTCCTCCAAGAAAGTTGCTTCTTCAGATTTCTTTTTCCTGCATGAAGCAATGGCCAGTGCTGTAGCAGCCGGAGATTGTTGCTGATTTTCTTTTTCCATTCTACAAATACAATAAAAGAAAAGGCATGAGAGCAGAAATATACAAGAATATGATACAATCATTACTCTACAAGTGACATCTGATATAAACGGATTTCGACTTAGACTAAGTACCATCCACTTGGTCCACTACAACTAGGGACTTGATGATACGATCATAAGAGGTAGAGGCAAACAGCGAACATGACAGAAGAATTGATGTTGTTTTTTATTGGCGCCTTGCTAATAGTATTATATAAATTATAATTCCCAATTAAGACACTCCCACGCGCAATTCTAAAATATACAATCTTCAGGATGCACATACTCGGAATTTAGCTGAAATATTAATACTCACCAAAGAGGAAAACCAAGAAACTAAGTTGAATTACAAGGTTCCGCGATAATTAAAGACTCGAAAAGAACTAACAACACAATCAGCACTAACAAAGCTTCTGTTCTAACCTAGCATTCGAAATGACCAAAAGCATATCTAATCACATAAGCATCGAATTATTATACCATGGAGACCGGAGTGAATTATCATATGTTAATTACTGAGCCTAAAGTTGTATACAACTAAAATTTTACAGCAGGAAAAGAATCATAAAGAACTTAATTTAAAGATTAAAGCTCGAACAAGAATGGGGCTATACATACATAAAATATGAGAATTAAGATGGTGCTAACCTGTTCGGATTGTGAAAAGAAGATGATAAATTGCAACAGCTTTCACCTTTTTTGAGAGCCTGTTTAGCTGATCCTACACCCACGACCACGAGGCCCCGACCTTTCCAGTTAAAAAACAAACTAATCGAAGTTAGAAAAATAGCTTCAAATACAAAGTTGGAAGAAAATATTTTTTAAATATTTTTTTTTTGTGATTTTATTATTATTAAACCATAAAAGTTAGGGCTTTTCTCATAAATACCTAAATTTTATAAACTTTTTGTAAAAATACTGTCAGTTTTAAAATAAATTATAAAAATACTACATTTCAAAAAATATTTGCAAAAATACGGAGGTTGCATTTACAACCATATTTGCAACTGCTAGCAACCATATATGCAACTACAAATGTAAATTTGAAAAAATATGTTGAAAATTACATTTAGTTGCAAAATAAGTTGTTTATGTGGTTGCAAATGGCGAAAAAGGAATGTCCCTACGGGGCCAATACTAATACCACAAGAGTAACCATGAAATCAACTGAAAACAATCCCACCTAAAAGTATAATACGCACAATTTTCTAACAAATATTCATTCTGAATGTGTAGATCATCAACGATCGTGAAACAGGGAGATCAAGAGTGTAATATCCCGTAATTTTTAAAAATAGAATAATAGAATAATAGAATAAAAAGAATTAAAATTAGACAAGGACTATGATTTAAAATTGAATTAGACTAATGGACCTAAAATTTGGATCAGATTCTAATATGGATAACTTGTAGGTTAAGATATAGGCTTTTGTATCGTTATAAATACATCCTAATCGTATACCTCAAGTTTTATATCAAAATTCGTAGGCCTTTTTCTCTCATAAATCAGCAGTCTTGTAAAATTCGTAGAAAATTCATCTTAAGTCGGAATTCAGTGATCCTGAATTTTTCGGAAAGATCTTTTCGTTCTCTACAACTTTCGTGGTTTATATTTTTCAAGATAACGTTGTTTAGAGGGTCATAAAGGCTATATTCAGATCTGGTCAGGTTTTGAGGTAAGTTTTCGATCGATCTTACTAGTGTTTTCAAAATTGTGTGTTGTGCGTTTATATTTGATTATCAAAACTTGGGCTAAGTGATCACATATTTGATATTATTATGTGATATAAAATATGTATCGATGTATATATGTGATGTCTAGACGATAATTTAAGATTTTTGATTTGTGCCATGGTTTGTGAAAATATCGAATAAGATGTTCGAATTTTTTTAGCGGTTTGGTTTTTTCGGTTCGGTTTATCGGTTTTTTTCGGTTTCGGTTTTTTCTGCTCACCCCTAGGTTATGTTATTATTCTTCAAAATTTAAAACTGGAAAGAGTTAATCTAACAAAAAAATGTGACTAATTCTTGGAGATACGGAAAAGAAATGATTATCGTGATTATTTGCTAATGACGAGTGTTAGAAATTGCATTGGATATTTTGGATTGTGTAAGTTAATTGGATTGTAGCCAGTGATGTTAGGAATTAAGTATTCAGGATGATCTAATTTTATGAGTAAGTTATGTATATTTTCTAAAAAGAGCTACTAGGTTTGCCATTATAATTGAAAGTAAAATTATATTATAGAAATTGTAAATGTGTTGACGTGAAAAAAGTGGTAATACAAAAATAGTTGTATAACTATTGTCTCTAAGTGATTTTCCAAATTTATATTGATTATAAAAGGTTGTTTTCAAATTTTGTTTATACAAAAGTAAATTGATGATGAGAATTTTATATATAACATGTCAACTTTTTTTTTAAGTTGGTTTGCTGGGAGAACAATAGGGACCTCACTAAACTAAGAATAATATTTTAATATATGTGAATCCAAGTAACTAACTTATAGATATTATAATTCTTCTTATATGTTAAGGTTTGATATTTTTTTAGTCAGCATGTTGAATTTTTTTAGTAGAGATAGTTTCAGTATTGAATTTTATTACTATGTAGTGTCAATATTTATTTTCGGTGTATTTTTTTTTTGGTTAAAATTGGACTATATAGTTAATTTTGGTAATTATTTGTATATTGTAATTTATCTTGTGAATGATTTTAGAAATATTTGTATTAAGTTTGTTTTGATTATTATTGTTGATATCAAAATACTAACTGAATAAAATATTAATTTCTTTGTGATCCAGATTATTTATTTATGAATTACGTGTATGACTTTAAATATTTTCTTTAATCTTAAATGTGTTTTATACGTTGCATATTTAGTTTATGTGTTTGTTCAAATTTGATACCAGTGTTGATATTTTTGTAATATTTTTGATAAGTGCCTAATTTTCGGAGAAGGTTGTCCACCTCCTAGGTAGACATGGTATTATAAGCTTTGTCGTGCTAGTTTAGGCAAATATATAATTTTAGATATGACGAGCTGTGCAGGGTTTTTGGCTCTTTATTTTAGTTGAGTCTTTGTGTCGCGAACATGCATTTTTTTAGGGAGCACAAAAAACAAAAAAGTTAAGAACGATTTAGGTATTCATGAATTTTGTTATAATCACATATGATCTAAGCATGCATTGTATTTTGTGTAATTGTATAACATAAGATACTTCTCGTTGACTTTGTATTTACTTTATGGTGTTTAATTTATACATTAAGTAAATTATCAAATGAGAATTATATTCGACAGAATAATAGAATGATAGATGCACTTCTTTATTTTTCTTAAATAAGTTGGACTCATTATGTAGTCTTTTCTTTTCATTATACTAGAGATTATTTTATTTCACCAACTAATGGTACTTTTTTTACTCGTTTAGTGTGCTTATGTAATATAAGGTCCGAATTTATGGGTATCATGTAATAGTTATCAATATTATTATATAGACTGTTGTAGATCATTAATTTTTTTTAAACTAATTAAATTTATTGTACTCTGACTTGCTATTTAATACATAATTTTAAATTCCTTTCTCTTTTAAATCGAGATAACTACAATTAGTGATGAGCCTAATTAAAGATATTTTAAAGTTAACTTACTAAATATTTAATGCCTCAATTCTTTGTTTTATGTTCGCTATACCTCTCTATTTAAATAGTAAATATTCATCAAGATATTCTCAATTTTTTTTATAAAATTGTGGTTACATTATACTTTATGTGTACCATGATGTATCGAAAGATTTTGGTTTAAGAATTTGGAGTTATAATTTATAGTGGAAAGACCAGTGATATTTAAATTGGTCAAAATGGTAATATGGAGTAACAAAAAAAACAAGACAAAATCTTAACCCCATAATTTTGTATTCTTGAAATTATCATTTTTATTTAGTGCTATAAATATCTTTTCATAGGGCAATTTGAGTTGTGATAAATTAGTTCCTTCAATAATATAAAAAAATGCCTTTTGTGTCGCTGCAATCAAAATTATGTAATGTGCAAATTTACTCATATATTATATTTTAAATATTATATTTTGAGAGGTTGCGAGCATCATGTGCAACAATTAGTTTAAAAATAATAGAACAAGATTAGATACGATATGAGGAAATAGTTTCTGATGACTTGTGATAAATAGTTAACTTCAATATTTTAGGGCCTTAATTCTTGTTAGTCCTTTCTTTTTATATTCTAACTGTCCAGGTTGTATGTCTTTGCAGTGGTACGAGGCATTTGCATTTAACTGTATATGTATTGCTGCTGATTTTAAAAATAACTTATGGCCCATTTGGGAACCTAAATTTCATTTGAAATCCTGGATTTCATCAAATAAGTTGTTTGGGAATTTGAATTTGAATTTGAATTTCATTTGAAATCCAGGACATTCAAATACTGGTATAAACATGAGAATTTGAAATGACAACTCAATTCCTAATTCCTGTCATTTAAATTCTCTCATTTAAAATGAAATGAGAGTTTCCAAACGCTCTCTTATATGATTTGTCATGAAGTGGTTTTTCTTTGGGTTATATTTTGGGAAGGATTAATTTTTTTTCCAGAGATATTCTATCAAAATTATGTGGTAAGACCATTTTCAATAGCGCAAATTTTTTTATCTAAATTATCTATGTATAATTTATGTGACATATAGATGACAATATTTAGAGATTATAAAATTTAAACCACTCCGATCATAATTGCTCTTAGCAAAAAAATATTGATTATATTTGTGGAACCATTAAATCCCTTAGATATAATTTTGTTATCATAATTATACATAATACCATTAGAGAGTTTACCCTTTTCCTTAGAAAAAATTTTACATAATTCTTGATTTATAATATTTTAGCTAACAGTTCTTCCAATTACCATCAGAGATGTTCTAAGGTCATTAAGATTGTACAACAACTTTGAAAATAGGATACAACAAAGAGTGAATGTTTGAGAAATTATTCATTTTAATTTATTATGATTCCGAGGACGGAATCCTTTTTAAGGAGGTATATATGTAATATCGAGTATTTTATATAATAATAATAATAATAAATAATAATAATAATAATTGGGTGAGAATTAAAATAAATAATTACATATATTTATCGATAAAACTATATTAATAATAAGTATTTTGTTTAATTAGTTAGATGCTAGCATTGATTGGATATCAAGAGCAACATATATATAAACACACTTATAATCTCAAATACACGGAGATAATAATAAAATCCTAGACTAAGAGCCGCCAGGGAGAAGTAAAGAAAACAAAGGAAAATATAGTGGGTTGGTCCGGGTTATCGATTCAAGGTCTGGAATTCAAGGTTTTGGCATTCAATTTCCTAATCACTAGGTACGTGTGTAAACCTACATTATTGAGAGAAAATAAACTAGTACATCTATAATGATAAGGCATGATATAATTTATATTGCATTCATAATATAGCTCATGTATTTCAATACTTTTAAGTGCGATTCATGGCAGACACAACAACTTCAAATTATGAAAAGTTGAATTATCTTTGCCTAGTTATATGTTAGTTAATTATTTTATTTTGATTTCTATTGCTTGCATGTACAATATCTAGTCTTATTATAAATTCAAGAGAGAATGACTTGTGAAGTTTTGTGTAAAAACAACAACATAAATTAGAATTCACTTGTATTAGTATAGGTAATATATTAGTATTTAGATCTAATATAGTATAACTAATGATACATGTATTTTACCAATATTAAAATATTATTACGAGTAGTTCAAAATCACGTAAAGGTCAAGGGGTTTTAGTATTGGATTAAATTTATCTTTATGTGTCAGGATGCACCTAATTCATATTAATAAAGAATGATGCATGCATTGATAATTAAATTAGTTCGTTATGGTGTATAATATTTGAGACAATGACAATAATAAATTTTATTTAATAATAACTCATTAATTTTATTAGGTGATAATTATACTTGATATGAAATAAATACTAAACATTATTTTATATCGATAGATTGAGGTCAAGAATCTCGCGGCTCGTTTGCTCATTTTATTAGTGTTTGAGATTACGATTTCGAGGTACGGATTATGTCCCCTTTTTATTCCGCGATACTCCTCTTAGAAATTAAATATCCCTTATTCGTTGAATTTCATATTTATTCGCTCCGTCAATATTGTTTGAGAATTGTTTCAAAAATTGATTTGGAAAATTTTAAATATATGTTTATGCGGTTTTCAAAACTTATTTATGACACCTTCTGTTTTGAAAAATCTGAATTGTTTGTCCGAAATGATTCTATATTTTGCGAGAAATATTATTTTTCGTTTGGACCCTTAGTGTGATTTAGGATATACCTAGTTAACCAGCTGTAGGGGTACTACAACCATGTCATTGCGGCACCAGTGACATGACACTTTCGTGACAGTGTGATTGGTCACGGCGTATCATTCTGTTAGCTCTTGGGAGGAGCTTTTGGCCAATTGATATTTATTTCAGGATACGTGGGTGCACCCAGAGTTTGATTTGTGATTTGATTTATGGTGTCGTTGTATATGCCGTACACGTTATCCATTCTGTTGCACACATTAGGTACCCTATGATGTGTGTATTTGTATCTGTTCTGATCTCGGTATAAAATATCCTAACCCCTCGTTGTTTCAGCCATGTTTGTTTTTTTTAAAATTATTGTTTTATCATAAATTGTGAAATCTTCATTTTTTTATTTTTGTTTTATAAACTGTATTCCAAATCCGTAATGGGCATTTGGCTCATGCCGTATTCTTCTTCTGGCAGGTGCATAGGGGGATCTGGGATTGTATGATGGAGAGCAACCCAATTTCGTTGATTAGGATTTCAGACTTTATCATTATCTAGACTTAACTATTATAGATTTCGACATTTAAATTATTGGTTTAGATAATTTGGAGATTTAATATTATTATTATCGGAGATTTTTAGATTGTTTAATTATTGTATAGAAATATATTAGTGCTCTGTTTGCAGGTTTTGGATTTTAAGTAATATTTCCTTTCCTTTTATAATTTAAAAGGGGGTGTTACAGAGAGTATGTAATATCTCGTAATTTTTAGAATTAGACTAATAATAGAATAATAGAATAAAAGGGATTAAAATTAGATAAAGACTAGGATTTAAAATTGAGTTAGACTAATGGGCTTAAAATTTGGATCCAATTCTAATAGGGATAACCTATAGATTAAGATGTATTGTGTGTATCGAAAAAGAATAAGAATGTGTATCGGAAGTGTTTGTTTCGAATATCGTATCGTATAGATTATCGCATTTTATAATATTGTATATGTTACTTGGCCAACTAGTTGGATCAATTGTTTTCTTGCTGAGTTTTGTAGCACATTCTTTACAATTTCAGGTTTCGTCAATTTTGAGTTGGATAACATTGGAATTCGAGGACTTAGGTTTGGAGTAGATTGACTTTTGGACTTCCGTTAGCTGCGCTTTTGTAATAATAGTCACCTTTGTAATAGGATTTTTGATCAAGAAATCGTATTTAATTTTAGTTTCGGTTTAGAATTAATAGTCTGGAAGTGCGGGCTGTTACAGTTGGTATCAAGAGCAGGCTGTTCTTCGGAATGTGTTAGGTGTGGGACTAGTACATTCCCTAGGATTCGATCTTGTGGACCATAGTTTGACCTTTGGTAGATCAATGGGTAGATGTGTCATGAATTTTAGGATTGTTGTGAATTTGGGGACCAATTTTTTTTTAAAGGAGGGTAGTATGTAATATCCCGTAATTTTTAGAATTAGACTAATAATAGAATAATAGAATAAAAGGGATTGAAATTAGATAAAGACTAGGATTTAAAATTGGGTTAGACTAATGGGCTTAAAATTTGGATCCAATTCTAATATGGATAACCTGTAGATTAAGATATAGGTTTTTGTATCATTATAAATAGATTCTATTCGTCCACCTCATTTTAATCATTAAAATTCGTAGGCCTTTAGTCATAAAATTCAACAGTCTTGTAAAATTCGTAGAAAATTCATCGTAAGTCGGAATTCAGTGATCCTGGACTTTTCGGAAAGATCTTTTCGTTTTCTACAACTTTTATGTTTTGTGTTTTCCAAGGAAACGTCGTTTAGATTGTCAAAAAGGCTATATTCAGATCTGGTCATATTTTGAGGTAAGTTTTCGACCGATCTTACTAGTGTTTTCAAAATTGTGTGTTATGCGTTTATATTTGATTATCAAAATATGGGCTAAGTGATGATATATTTGAAAGTATTATATGTTAGAGTATATATATCGTTGTGCATGCGTGGTGTGTCTCGATGATAATTTAAGATCTTTGATTTGTGCCATGGTTTGTGAAAATATCGAATAAAAACTTAGGACCGTAGTCACCGGATTGTAGTGACATGTTTTCTGAAAATTTAGGACCGTTATCACCGGGTTGTAGTGGTCATGGCATGAGTTATTGATTTTGAATTATTCTTATTTATGTGGTATGTGTATTGTGTGTATCGAAAAAGAATAAGAATGTGTATCGAAAGTGTTTGTTTCGAATATCGTATCATATAGATTATCGTATTTTATAATATTGTATATGTTACTTGGCCAACTAGTTGGATCAATTGTTTTCTTGCTGAGCTTTGTAGCACATTCTTTACAATTTCAGGTTTCGTCAATTTTGAGTTGGATAACATTGGAATTCGAGGACTTAGGTTTGGAGTAGATTGACTTTTGGACTTCCGTTAGCTGCGCTTTTATAATAATAGTCACCTTTGTAATAGGATTTTTGATCAAGAAATCGTATTTAATTTTAGTTTCGGTTTAGAATTAATAGTCTGGAAGTGCGGGCTGTTACAGTTGGCTCTGATACCAACTGTAACAGCCCGCACTTCCGGACTATTAATTCTAAATCAAAATTAATACAAAATACAATTATTAAACCAAAATCTATTACAAAGGTGACTATTACAAAAGCGCAGCTAACGGAAGCCCAAAAGTCAATCAACTCCAAATCTAAGTCCTCGAACTTGAATGCTATCCAACTTGAACTCTTAGACGAAACCTGAAATTGTAAGTAATGAGCTATACAGCCCAGCAAGAAAACAATCGATCCAACTAGTAGGCCAAGTAACATGAACACATATAACAAAATACGATAATCTATACGATACGATGTACAATATACGAAACAAACACTTTCAATACATATTCTGATTCGATACACATAGCACATAAACAACAATAACTCAAAATCCATAATCCATGCCACGACCACTACAACTCGGTGATAACGGTCCTTAATTTTCTGAAAACTGTTTTGTAACACCCCAGTCCCACATCGAGGAGATTTGGGACTTTTGTTCAGTTTATAAGGCTAAGTACTACTACTATGTGCACCAACAAATCATGATCTTTTGGGGGCCTGTGGTGGGCTTATCGTAACCCAAGTTGGCTGCATTCGGGACAGTATGCTTCGGTTATTTCGGACTCGGAATCGGGATTTGACCCGGTAATTTTTTAGCGTTAGATTAATAATAGAATAATAGAATAAAAGGGATTAAAATTAGATAAATACTAGGATTTAAAATTGGGTTAGACTAATGGGCTTAAAATTTGGATCCAATTCTAATATGGAAAACCTGTAGATTAAGATATAGGTTTTTGTATCATTATAAATAGATTCTATTCGTCCACCTCATTTTAATCATTAAAATTCGTAGGCCTTTAGTCATAAAATTCAGCAGTCTTGTAAAATTCGTAGAAAATTCATCGTAAGTCGCAATTCAGTGATCCTGGACTTTTTGGACTTTTCGGAAAGCACTTTTCGTTCTCTACAACTTTTGTGTTTCGTGTTTTTCAAGAAAACATCGTTTAGATTGTCAAAAAGGCTATATTCAGATCTGGTCCGGTTTTGAGGTAAGTTTTCGATCGATCTTACTAGTGTTTTCAAAATTGTGTTGTGCGTTTATATTTGATTATCAAAACTTGGGCTAAGTGATCACATATTTGATATTATTATGTGATATAAAATATGTATCGATGTATATATATGATGTCTAGACGATAATTTAAGATCTTTGATTTGTGTCATGGTTTGTGAAAATATCGAATAAGAACTTAGGACCGCAGTTACCGGATTGTAGTGACAGTTTTCAGAAAATTTAGGAGCGTTATCACCGGGTTGTAGTGGTCGTGGCATGGATTATGGATTTTGAATTATTGTTGTTTATGTGCTATGTGTATCGAATAAGAATATGTATTGAAAGTGTTTGTTTCGTATATTGTACATCGTATCGTATAGATTATCGTATTTTGTTATATGTGTTCATGTTACTTGGCCTACTAGTTGGATCGATTGTTTTCTTGCTGGGCTGTATAGCTCATTACTTACAATTTTAGGTTTCGTCTAAGAGTTCAAGTTGGATAGCATTCAAGTTCGAGGACTTAGATTTGGAGTTGATTGACTTTTGGGCTTCCGTTAGCTGCACTTTTGTAATAGTCACCTTTGTAATAGATTTTGGTTTAATAATTGTATTTTGTATTAATTTTGATTTAGAATTAATAGTCCGGAAGTGTGGGCTGTTACAGTGGTCGTGGCATGAGTTATTGATTTTGAATTATTGTTGTTTATGTGTTATGTGTATCATATGTATCGAATAAGAATAAGAATAAGATTATGTATCGAAAATGTTTGTTTCGTATATCATATCGTATATGTTATTGTATTTTGTTATATGTGTATGTGTTACTTGACCTACTAGTTGGATCGATTGGTCTCTTGCTGGGCTGTATAGCTCATTCTTTCGTATTTCAGGTTTGGTGTAAGAGTTCGAGTTGGATAACATTCAAGTTCGAGGACTTAGATTTGGAGTTGATTGACTTTTGGACTTCCGCTTTTAGCTGCGCTTTCGTATAGTCAATCTGTAATAGAATTTTGGATTAGTAATTTTATTTTGTATTAGTTTTGATTTAGAATTTAATGGTCCGGAAGTGCGGGTCGTTACAGTGCCCAAAGTTTGATAATATAACAGCCCGCACTTCCGGACTATTAATTCTAAATCAAAATTAATACAAAATACAATTATTAAACCAAAATCTATTACAAAGGTGACTATTACAATAGCGCAGCTAAAGGAAGCCCAAAAGTCAATCAACTCCAAATCTAAGTCCTCGAACTTGAATGCTATCCAACTTGAACTCTTAGACGAAACCTGAAATTGTAAGTAATGAGCTATACAGCCCAGCAAGAAAACAATCGATCCAACTAGTAGGCCAAGTAACATGAACACATATAACAAAATACGATAATCTATACGATATGATGTACAATATACGAAACAAACACTTTCAATACATATTATTATTCTATACACATAGCACATAAACAACAATAATTCAAAATCCATAATCCATGCCACGACCACTACAACCCGGTGATAACGGTCCTAAATTTTCTGAAAACTGTCACTACAATTCGGTGACTGCGGTCCTAAGTTCTTATTCGATATTTTTACAAACTATGACACAAATCAAAGATCTTAAATTATCGTCTAGACATCACATATATACATGGATACATATTTTATATCACATAATAATATCAAATATGTGATCACTTAGCCCAAGTTTTGATAATCAAATATAAACGCACAACACACAATTTTGAAAACACTAGTAAGATTCCGATCGATTTTGCTAGTGTTTTCAAAATTATGTGTTAGGTCTGTATCTTTGATTATCAAAACATTAGTTAAGTGATGATATATTTGAAAGTATTATATGTTACAAGTATACGTATTATTGTATCTCTGTGGTGTCTCGACGATAATTTTGGATCTCTGATTTTTGCCATGGTTTATGAAAATATCGAATAAGAACTTAGGACCGTGGTCACCGGATTGTAGTGACAGTTTTTTGAAAATTTAGTCGTGGCATGGATTATGGATTTTAAATTATTGTTGTTTATGTGTATTGTGCGTATCGAATAAGAATAAGAATATATATCGAAAGTGTTTGTTTCGTATATCGTATCGTATAGATTATTATTATTATATTTTATTATATATATTCATGTTACTTGGCCTGCTAGTTGGATCGATTGGTCTCTTGCTGGACTGTATAGCTCATTCTTACAATTTCAGGTTACTAGTATTTTCAAAATTGTGTGTTGTGCGTTTATATTTGATTATCAACTGTACAGTGTATGTAATATCCCGTAATTTTTAGAATTAGATTAATAAAAGAGTAATAGAATAAAATTAATTAAAATTGGATAAGGATTATGATTTAAAATTGAATTAGAGTTTTGGGCCTAAAATTTGGATCAGATTCTAATATGGATAATTTGTAGGTTAAGATATAGGGTTTTGTATCGTTATAAATACCCATATTCGTCTTCCTCGTCTTTTGTATTAAAATTCGTAGGTCATTTTCTCTTAAAATCAGCAGTCTTGTTAAATTCGTAAAAAAATCATCGTAAGTCGGAATTGTAAAGTAGATCCAACCCAAAGTTTTATATTTTAAAATTCAGAATTTAAAACAGAACAGAGCAGATTTTATAACAGGTCAGAATAAAGTAAAACAGAACGAAACGATAATTCTAATAAATACCACAGTCTTGATCTACGGCCACACTTTGCCAGTAGCCGGCATCTTATTCTTATTCTTATTCTTTATACCACACTTTGCCAGTGGTCGGCATCTAAAGTTCAATAATTACGCGGCCTTTATAGGTATCTAAAGTTGCACACTTGTGCGCCCACTAAGGGTATCTAAGGCTAGTTCCGGAACTATAGCGTAAATTACGAACGGGTTCGAAAACGTAGAGACTGGGTTCTAAAATTCACAATTACTTATATCTTATAATTTCGAAATCAAAATTCTTATATCTTATATGAAATTAAAAACAGAACTGAAATATCTTTTCCGAAATTTAAAAGTAAGTCAAAAGGTACTTACCTCGAAGTCGACACTAAAATCCGAAATTAATAACACGAACAAATCCTAAAATTTTAATAAGCAAACATAGTTAATTACTTATTCTATAAACAAATCTTCTACATGCACTACTAATGTAAACTTAAACTTGACAAATATTTTAGCCATTAAAAATCACAGAAGCTGTAACTTTAATACTAATAATTTAATATTATGCAAGCAGGCGCAAAATTACATCTATACATCATACGTACATGCAAATTAAATTAGTAACATAAATATGCAGGTCACTCGTCTGTACTAAAACTGAACATGCATGATACTGAATTCAGGGCCAAAACTAGTCCATTGTACCCTATTCTTTTATATCCTTTGCATGCAATTTTATTAAAGAAATCAAATTATTATAACTACTGGAACCAAAATCTATTACAAAGGTGACTATTACAAAAGCGCAGCTAACGGAAGCCCAAAAGTCAATCAACTCCAAATCTAAGTCCTCGAACTTGAATGTTATCCAACTTGAACTCTTAGACGAAACCTGAAATTGTAAGTAATGAGCTATACAGCCCAGCAAGAAAACAATCGATCCAACTAGTAGGCCAAGTAACATGAACACATATAACAAAATACGATAATCTATACGATACGATGTACAATATACGAAACAAACACTTTCAATACATATTCTTATTCGATACACATAGCACATAAACAACAATAATTCAAAATCCATAATCCATGCCACGACCACTACAACCCGGTGATAACGGTCCTAAATTTTCTGAAAATTGTCACTACAATCCGGTGACTGCAGTCCTAAGTTCTTATTCGATATTTTCACAAACCATGACACAAATCAAAGATCTTAAATTATCGTCTAGACATCACATATATACATCGATACATATTTTATATCACATAATAATATCAAATATGTGATCACTTAGCCCAAGTTTTGATAATCAAATATAAACGCACAACACACAATTTTGAAAACACTAGCAAGATCGATCGAAAACTTACCTCAAAACCTGACCAGATCTGAATATAGCCTTTATGACCCTCTAAACAACGTTATATTGAAAAACATAAACCACAAAAGTTGTAGAGAACGAAAAGATCTTTTCGAAAAATCCAGGATCACTGAATTCCGACTTAAGATAAATTTTCTACGAATTTTACAAGACTGCTGATTTATGAGAGAAAAAGGCCTACGAATTTTGATATAAAACATGAGGTATACGATTATGATGCATTTACAACGATACAAAACCCTATATCTTAACCTACAAGTTATCCATATTAGAATCTGATCCAAATTTTAGGCCCAATAGTCTAACCCCATTTTAAATCCTAGTTCTTATCTAATTTTAATCCTTTTTATTCTATTATTCTTTTATCAATCTAATTTTAAAAATTACAGGATATTACGTATATTCGATACGCACAATACACATAAACAACAATAATTTAAAATCCATAATCCATGCCACGACTAAATTTTCAAAAAACTAATTTAGCGGTTTACTAGAACTTTTCTGTTTCGTGTTTTCCTATGTAATATCCCGTAACTTTTAAAAATAGAATAATAGAATAAAAAGAATTAAAATTAGACAAGGACTATGATTTAAAATTGAATTAGACTAATGGACCTAAAATTTGGATCAGATTCTAATATGGATAAATTGTAGGTTAAGATATAGGGTTTTGTATCGTTATAAATACATCCTAATCATATACCTCATGTTTTATATCAAAATTCGTAGGCCCTTTTCTCTCATAAATCAGCAGTCTTGTAAAATTCGTAAAAAATTCATCTTAAGTCGGAATTCAGTGATCCTGGATTTTTCGGAAAGATCTTTTCGTTCTCTACATCTTTCGTGGTTTATGTTTTTCAAGATAATGTTGTTTAGAGGGTCATAAAGGCTATATTCAGATCTGGTCAGGTTTTGAGGTAAGTTTTCGATCGATCTTGCTAGTGTTTTCAAAATTGTGTGTTGTGCGTTTATATTTGATTATCAAAACTTGGGCTAAGTGATCACATATTTGATATTATTATGTGATATAAAATATGTATCGATGTATATATGTGATGTCTAGACGATAATTTAAGATCTTTGATTTGTGCCATGGTTTGTAAAAATATCGAATAAGAACTTAGGACCGCAGTCACCGGATTGTAGTGACAGTTTTCAGAAAATTTAGGACCTTTATCACCGGGTTGTAGTGGTCGTGGCATGGATTATGGATTTTGAATTATTGTTGTTTATGTGCTATGTGTATCGAATAAGAATATGTATTGAAAGTGTTTGTTTCGTATATTGTACATCGTATCGTATAGATTATCGTATTTTGTTATATGTGTTCATGTTACTTGGCCTACTAGTTGGATCGATTGTTTTCTTGCTGGGCTGTATAGCTCATTACTTACAATTTCAGGTTTCGTCTAAGAGTTCAAGTTGGATAGCATTCAAGTTCGAGGACTTAGATTTGGAGTTGATTGACTTTTGGGCTTCTGTTAGCTGCGCTTTTATAATAGTCACCTTTGTAATAGATTTTGGTTTAATAATTGTATTTTGTATTAATTTTGATTTAGAATTAATAGTCCGGAAGTGCGGGCTGTTACAAAGAGGCTTTAGATTCGTTACATTTAAGGTCGAGAAGTCGATGCGTGATGCGATTGAAGGAATGAATGACCAGGAGCTAGACGGCCGTAACATCACCGTCAACGGAGCTAGGCGGCGGTGGACGTCGTGAAGGCAGCGGAGGTTATGGAGGTGGTGGTGGATACGGAGGAGCCCGTCGTGAAGGCGGTGGCGGTGGATATGGAGATCGTCGTGAAGGCGGTGGCGGTGGATATAGAGGCGGTGGTGGTGGTTATAGTGGTTACGGAGGCGGATGAGTGGAGGAGGTGGTTATCAGAGGTGAGTGGTGGCGGATGAGTGGAGGAGGTGGTTATTGATGAAATTGTGGAGGATGAGGTTGTGTAATGAGGAGGAGAGAGAGGCAGTGAGAGAGAGAGAGGATAGAGAAGTTAAAAAAAGAGTGGGAAGATCAAGATAATATTTTTGCAATTTAATTATTTTTATGTTTAAAAAGATAGTAAATTTGCAAGATTTTAAGTAAGATAGTAGAGTTGCAAATAAATTTCCAAAAGTTGGTATATTTGGCAAATTCCCTAAAAGTTAATATCATTATTCCAATAGATAATTTATTAAATTGTATAACCTTTTAAGAAAAAATGACAAGAATAAATTGTTTATAAAGTTTTTAATAAAAATGACCATTTACGAATAATTGGTC
This sequence comes from Apium graveolens, assembly GCF_009905375.1. Classification (NCBI taxonomy): domain Eukaryota; kingdom Viridiplantae; phylum Streptophyta; class Magnoliopsida; order Apiales; family Apiaceae; genus Apium; species Apium graveolens. The sequence goes on from NC_133652.1 coordinate 258,095,338, forward strand.
AATTATGACCGCTTTAATACATAAACTTGAATGCGTATTGCATTCAACTATAACTTAAGGGATCCGTACAAGCTTGCAAAGTAATAATAAACTGGAAAAAGTTTGTGGAAGTCGGTGCGGTGGGGTGTTTAGAACTGACAATTTTTCACACGACACGAAAATATGATATGAAACAACACGATACGAGGTACACAAAATAATTAAAATAAATAAATAAATAATATATATATGTATATATATGAATATACTTTAAAAAAAATTTCTAGAACGTATATTTTATACACAAAATATAATTATTCTTTTCACAATTTAACATCTAAAATCGGGTTGGGCCATTGAGCTTGGGCCTTATTTTTGTGAGTAGTGAATAGTGAGTACAGACTTCAGTCAAACAAAAGTTTAAAACAAACAACAAAAGTATCTCGAAAAATTAGGGTTAGAGCCTAGAGGTGAAATAAAAAAGGCGTCGCAAGCTCTGTGAATCGAAGAAACATGGAAGATGATGAAAATCCGAATTCAAATGATCTGGTAATCTTTATTATTACCAGTCATCTAATTGGATTTTGATTCAAATTACTTCTTCCGATATGTTTAGTTCTTCAATTAGTTCGAATCTTGTATTCTTTACCTTGTATGTTTGAATTTTACTTGAGTGAAGGAATGAAGGTCTATTGCTGAGTTTTGTTGTTGTTCCGGAGAGAGGATGGAAGAGCTATGGAATGAAAACCACGAAGACTATCACACGAACTTCATAATTTATGTGCCTCTACCTCATGTTTAAACTTTAAACAAGTACAAGGATGTAATATTTTCAAAATTCGTGTACTTATTGTAAGGGAGTATAAAATACGAGTATACCTATAGAGAAGAATACAATAACAAAGTATCAAAAATATCGTTCGAGTCACGTAAAAACCACGTTCTCCTTAAAACAGATAAACCCCTTCCGTGTGGTACTTGAAGGTTGATTTGGATTCTGTCTCCCAGGATACAACGAACAAAAGTGGTTTTCAAGCACTTAACAAAACCGCCTTCAACGAACTGAACAAACATCGCTACTATCTCACAGAAATAGAACTTAGAGTTCTAAGAAGAATGAAAGAAAAGAAAGAAAGTAACAACTATTTTTTCATCCTCTAATAATGAAGCAAAAGATTTTATTCATAGGGGAAGAAAGATTTGTAACTTACAAGTCATTAATTTGTAACCTACACATTAATGAACAAAATTAAAACTAGCTCATTAGTATAGGAGTTACACAAATTAAAATATAAGTTACAAAACAAAAAATAATTAAAGATCAATTTGAATTTTATTCAAATAATCCAAGAATCCCCCACATGAATAAAATTCACATTGTAAAACGATATTTTGACAGGAAGATAGAGCGCACGGTAGACACAAGCATAGGATAGGTAAGAGTTACTCATTGAACCTTCCCTTATAAGAATATATTTACATTTCTAGAAAAATCAGTAGTCGCATTGACCTTGAACTGTTTTTATGTATTGTGAAATGATGATATATCCCCCACAAGTGTCATCCCTATATTTTTTCAGTTCTCACTGTTAAGCCCATTTTGGTCGTGAGCTTTAGCCTGGTTCTGTGAGTTTTTCCCGAAATTAGCCCTCATAATTCCTTCTTGAAGCAACCCCACTTCACTCACATAAGTGATCTCTTAAATAATACCAATATATTATTTGATCGACATATCGATACATGAGGATCATTAAAAGCATAGCTTAGCCTTTTCCGTATTTTATCACTGTTTTTCATCATAGGATTGGACTCGGGAGTAAAACCCCCACAATGATCTCATTAAGTCTTTAAAGTTAGGTTGTCCCATTGAACCAAGATCTTGGGATCTCCAGTCGACAAGGTTGGGTTTCCTTTGTAACGACTTTTTATATGGGCTTTAGTCTCATTCCTTTCGATGATTCTCAACTAACTCTCTTGTTAACCCTTTTGCTAGCGGATCCGCAGTGTTATATATTGACCTGATATAGTCAATAATAACTTTAGTTGAGAGTAATTTTCTTACATAATTAAGTCAACGACATATATGTCTTAATATTCCATACAAGTCTTTTCCAAAAGACCAATTTTCCATTCTTTGTCATTCTGCCCGATTTTGTACGAATTCAAAAGAACTACATACTCTCCCAAACATCAATGTTCCAATTCATAATTGCAATTACTAATTTTTAGCGTCCCAAGAATTAGAAATATCAATTCACCAAATTACCAAATTTGAGCGTCCTCAAATTGGCAATTCATTTTGATCTAATTACTTAATTTGAGCGTCCTAAAATTAGCAACTTAACCGTAATTTTTAAAGTCATTGATTTTAGTGCCCATTTAGACTCACGCATCTTTCACCAAATCTGAGTCTTTTATCACATGTCTGATTCGACGAACTGGACCTTCCTTTGATTTTTTCGAGGAAATATATATTTAAAAAATTGAAATATTTCTCGACACTCACTAATATATTCTTGTGTATGTCGGGGATTTTTGACTTGTGCACAAGAAACTTATATGACGTACTGTTAGACACATACCCAATAAAATTACAATCCATTGTCTTTGGATTTAATTTCACCTTGTTCAGTTCTGGTACAAGAACCTTTGCAAGGCACCCCCACACTCATAAGAATTTTGAGTGTTCCACGTTTGGATTACACTCATAAGCTGAACATCATACTCATCTTCTTTCAGTTTAGATGCATCCTCGATTAAGAACCTCATAAGGTTCAAGGTGGTCACCGTATTAGGCACTGCCTCATCAGTCTTATGCCCTTCACCAGACAAGATGGCTCTGAACTCCCGTCATATCTCAAATGCACAGAAGAAATATAATATTAAATAACCCACATTCAGTAATTATAGATCACCCGATGCGTTAGGATTAATTAACCACATGTTGAATTCATTTATCAACATACAAAATTGATATCAATATTGCCTTATTAGGTATCTCTTAGACTACTATAATAAGGTCATGTGTCATTGTTGTAGTATACTGACACCAACACAAAAAATAATAATTTAACCGGAGGAACAAATTCGACCAGAAAAAATTAATATTTTGTGCTGGCCTCAAACCGGTACTTTTTAAGTAGTAAGTCTAATGAGGTTTTTTTTTCCCGAATCTTTCACATATTATTTTTCCCGAATCTTTCCTGTTTCAACTAGACAATGAATTGTTGATATTTCAATATTTTTACATATCTTCATCCTAAGCCAGTTCTTAGCTTTCAGGTGATGGAAAGATCTTCTCTTGAGTCGTAACTCCCCTTTGTTGATGCACTGTTATCCTTCTAGTGAAGTTCCGATGTCCCTTGCTTCTTCTTGTCTGAAGAGATTTTCAGAAAAGACTTGCAGAGTTATCTTCAGCTCCCCCTCAGCTAGAAACTTCTTGCTTCCCCACAAACAAGACCAGAACCCCGTGTGGACTATGAACCAACAAAAAGAAGAATGCCTTTGAGCTCTTGTTCGAGTTCTTCCTTGATGACTGGAAGGGGAGACAGAAGTATCAAATTCCTCTTCTCCCTGGAGGCTTTCTGGCATTTCCGGAATGGGAAGCTCTCTGATCTTTCCTTCGAGTTTTTATTTTATATAAAAACAGTAAACAAAACAAAAAATAAATTTTTTATTTGCATGGCAAAAATGTAAAATTTTTTTACTAATCGTGAGATCTATATTCCAACATTTACAGAGGATTACATTAAGAGAAACTGCCTCAGTTGAAGATTCAGAGTTAAGTCCTAAAATTGACATTCACGGATTGAATATTCCAACTATTTTGTATCTAGAAGCACCACCAGAAAAAGAGTCAACTCCACCTATTTCTCCAATACTAAATGCTAAAATTCCTACTACACCAATTCTGGATTTGGAACCTGAAGATCAGAATTTAGAAACAGATGAAGTTGCTCCAGAATCTCCTTCAGTTACACACACTCTGGTGTTATCAGAAGATGATGAGATTTTATTAAATTCTGGAGACAGTACTCCAGCAAGTGCTCTAGTCAATGCTCCAATTTTTGGCAAGGAGGCACTGTTTAAATTTGATGAAGAAGACACTCATAGAGGAGTTGAATGGACAAAGAAGTGGAATGAACCTGACTTATTCCCAGCCCAACTATTCTGACAGATCATGTTGCAAAAGCTGATGAGTTGCTGATAAATTCTGACTTCAAAACATAACTTAAAGTTACTGCACTCAGTATTAAAACTCTTTAAGGTCTACACTCCAAGACTCATGCAAAGGTTGATAAACTTCAGGAAACAGCTGATAAGCTAGACATGGTGCTCAAACTAGACAAGAAGAGGTTTATCAGACCACTTCAAGAAAAAGTGGATGCTATTGAGCTTGTTCAAGACAAGCAGCAGGACCAACTGGATGAGGTCTTGCAAAATCAAGCTGCTCAACAGACTCAGTTAAATGAGATCCAATCTTCGGTGGAACTCCTTCTTTCTCTACTCCTGACAGATGATGCCAAAAAGGGGGAGAAGGTAGTTAAGTCCAAATGCTCAATTAGCAAGGCACTGAAGAAAAAGGATGATTATGAAGATGACCAGGGAAACCCTAGCAAGGGCAAAGGTCAAAGTCAAGGAAAGCAAGTTAGCAGAATTCCTATCCAGAAAGTACCTGATAGTAAGATTTTCGATAAATATACTATTCAGAGGAGTGATAAGGAAGGAAAGAAGACTTCAGCTACAGACATGGTTGTAAAAATCGGTAATTGAAACTAATCGATTTAGGTACCGATTAGGGATTAATCGGCAAATCGGGGATTAATCGGAACAAAAATCGGATATATTTAAATATTTTAATAATATTTAATATATTTACCTTATTTATTATAAAATATATAATTCAAAAATAATTTATAAATATTAATCGGATTTCAAAAAATAGATCGGCCAAATATATTTTTTAAGGATTAATCGGGGATTAATCGGGATTTTTTTAAAAATCGGGGATTTTTATAACAGTGGCTACAGATCAAACTTTGCTGCTCACAAGTTCTGAAATTGAAGATCAAGTTCTGACAGCAAGTTCTGATAATCAAATTCTGATGATAAAGTCTGATGTTCTCATTTAAGGTGGAAGTCAAGACTCGAAGAAATTCATGCAAACCTTAAAGTTCAGGGGAAAGAAGGCAACCTTTTTTTACAAGGATCCTAAGATTCAAGCCTTAGATGAGGAACTTGCAAAGAGACTGTTCCTTAAGGATAATCCAGGAGTGGATTTAGAGGAACTTGGAGAAGAAGAAGCAAGATTTAATGCTGAAAAGTCAAAACTACAGCCTAAAGCTTCTAATGCAAAGAAGCCTCCTAGACCTAAGAAGAAAGGTAAAGTAATAAGAGAAAGATCTGCCACAAAGATTCGTAGATAAAGGACTAGATCTCAAACTACTACTGATCCCAAAGACAAGGGAAAAGGAAAAGTTGGGGAGACAGTCAAGAAACAGAAGATGAAGATTCCTCAAATTCTGATGGATCATGTATGCAAGATGCTTCAAGTCTTTGATGATACTGCTGCTGAAGATGAAACAGTTGAAACTCTGAAAAGAAAGAGGATGACAGAAGAATCTAAGACAACCTCTGACATAGCTCAAGTTGTTCAGAGTGAAGATATTTCAGAACAGCAAGCTACAGATGAAACTGCAAATCCTGACCAATTCATCAAGACATCAACCTCTGACACTGCTCAAGTTGACATACACAGCTTACACTTGATCAGAAAAAGAAGCTGCTATGGAACAAAGCTACTCCAGTGGAACCTAAGACCAATTTAATGCTGAATCAGCTTGTATCTTTTGGGTTTAGACCTAAACAAGCTAAAGACAAGTCTGGATTAGGTTCTGACAAAGAAAAGAGACAAATAAGAGTAGAAGTTACTCTCAGAGATCCTTTCATTTTGACAGACAAACCATATGAAGAAATCAAACAAAAGCACCTTGACAAAGTGTTAACTGCTCAAATTGTCATGGATACTCGTGATGAATCAGAAGTTAAAGAAAAATTAATCATGTTTCTCAATAATGGCAGAACTTACAGACTAGCAGATTCTGATGTGCTAAAGAAGTCTGTCAAAGAGCTTCAAGGAGAAATGTACTAGAGCATGTTATGACTTAGGTAACCACCTCATTTGGCGCATGTTGAGCTCTTTCTGCGTGAAAATGTACTAGAGCACTTATGGCTTAGGTAAATCTCGCACTTCTCTCCATACAAGTAGTGCCTCCAATCTTTAGGGCAAAACTATTGCCACGAGCCCCAGCTCAAGGGTGGGGATATCAAATTTTATACTCCCTTAATTTTCTTGACGCGTACGCGAGTACCTTGTTGTGCTGTATAAGAGCACCCTAATTCCTTATCCAAAGCGTCAATACAAATCACAAAATCTCCTTTTTCCATCCGGCAATGCCAACATAGGGGCCGTCACCAACCTTTGCTTCAGTTGTTAAAAGCTTTTCTCGTATTTCTCTGTCTATTCAAACTTCTTAGTCTTACGAGTAAGCCGCGTTAAAGGGGCTACTATCTTTACAAACTTGAACGAACCTCTGGTAGTGATCGGCCAATTCTACCTATGGTAGTTTCCCTAACCATGGTCATCAATTCCTCAATATGAACATCATTCGGTCCTGCATTAGGACGCTCTATTGGATCCACAATCTGATCTCCAATAACTAATAAAACATCATCGCGTTGTTGCTCCTCAACCTCAGGGTTCAGAGTCCCGCTACCATCTACGATAACGAACTACGCTTCTATCACGATATTTATAAGGGTTCCCATAAGGGTTTTAACTGTCAGTACTACGTTAGGTAGCCCGACTATGAACTTGGCAAGAGTTCTTATTATCTTAGTAAACTTATTATTTTAACGTCATATCATCTCTGAGGTTTATAACACTTGGCTCTGATACCATTTTTGTAACACCCCCAAATCCGGGGTCGGGGATTTGGGTTGTCACGAGTTCCATATCCCTTAAAAACACTTAATCTTAACAATCAACCAATTACTGCGTACTGTGACCCCACAATATACACACACACACCGCAAGTTATAGTCTCATAGATTAAGCTACAAGACAAAACTTGTATAGAATCAATCTTTAAAATATCATCAAAATAAAATGAAGTTACGAGATACTTCATTTGATGCAAACATCATTTTGAAAGCTTGACCCTGCCAACACTCAACAATCGCCCAACCGTAGCCTTCCTATCGAAGTGCTCTGGGTAGTGTTGCAGAAATATCCAATTGGATGATAAACTCATTACGGGAGTTTTGTCGTGCCAGGAAGACCACTTACGATGATCAGTCGTAGTAGTACAACCCCACCATTTTCTACATGTAGAGGAGAACCTGTCAGATTTACTTGTCAACCGAACACTGGACTCCTAAGGAATGTACCGTCTTAGCGGAACTTCCAGGCCATTTGGGCCAATATAATAAGGCTGGGCCGGCGCCACTCGACCACTTACGCCACTCCTAGTTCAGATGAAATCCATGACTCTGAAACGTAAAGCTCATCCCCACTTTCCCCAAGTAGAAACTTGTTGATACGGCTCCACCAAGAAGTCGTATCTAGTTGGAAAGGGAAACTCACCGATATTTCCCAAGCGATGCCTGTTAATGGATTAACTTGTTCCAATAATTTTACTTCCCGAGTATTGGGTAAGTAATCAAAACTCTATTATCAAAATAGCAACCTGGTTGCGAATATAAACACACCACAGAGCCGGATCCCTCAGGTTTTGAGCGAATATTTAAATCCCCTTTGAAAGGAAGATCTTAAATATATAAAAAATGTGTTTTGGGGTCCGCTCTAACTTTTAAAATCATTTTGAAGGCTCGCAAACATTTTCAAGAATGTTTGGAGTAGTGCTGATTTAATGGAATAAATCAGTCCCAATTTATTAGAAAATATCTGAATATTATTATTTAAATAATATTCTCATAAAGAATAATCTTTATAAAAATAATTGAAGTAGAAGTTTTAAAACTTATACTTGCAATGAATATTAAATAACCAAAGATATACTTATACAAAGTACTATCTTTATTTGAATAATCAAAAGTAAGTTTGATTATCGACATATTATTCTTTAATAAAATTAAGAATAATAATTAGTAAATAATCGGAGTCATAAGTCATCCAATGAATATTCAAATAATAATATTCATTAATAAATTAAGCGGAGTCATAAGTCCTCGAATGAATATTCAAAATAATATTCATTAATAAAATAAACGGGGTCATAAACCCTCGAATGAATATTCAAAATAATATTCATTAATAAAATAAACGGGATCATAAGCCCTCGAATGAATATTCAAAGTAATATTCATTAATAAAATAAAGTTATCAAATAAACCTTATTCGATTCATAGTTTTGAAAACTATATCTATATATATACATAAATATATATAATATACTCGGGAGCATCGACTCCCGGTTTTAGAAAAATATTCACCTTTGGGTCCCCTATACTAAGGGTATATGCAAATACCTCTTATCTCTAGATAGGTATTATCAACTGAATCAACAGATATATGTATCAAGATTACGAAACAGACATGCATATATACCATATCACATGCTACAATATATCGCAAGAATTTGCTAATTTAACCATCATGCATCTATCACAAGATAATGCATATACATATGTATACATCACAACAACAGTATAACGGGTAGAAAACTTGCCTGAGCGACTGGGGGTTACAAATGGCTTGGGACGAGTCTGGTAACCTATAAACAACATATAAGTTGGAATTAAACCCAAGTCACTTATCAATCTATACTTTAACCAATTTAGACTCTAACGCTCGTTTTGCGCTTACTGATTCTCTTAAGTCGCTCGAGTACGCACGGCTCCACCATTTTTAATAAATCAACCATTACGAGTTTTAAGGCGATTCTTTCGCGAGTGTCTTACAAACTGCCTAATACACTTTACATAATTATTTCATACTCCAATTAGTCCTTTTAGGTCTTTAACCTATGTTTCAAATTAAGGCGAGGGGTAATGATTCGTTCGCGAAACGTCGTTACTTAAAACGGTCGTTTCTCCTAAACCGTACATCGGAATCAAACGAACTACATATCAAAATGAAGCTCATAACATGAACTATCTAATCATGGCAATGGTCAAAACCTAACAGTGAGTTCAAGGGTTCTGATGTTAAGAACAAAAACAGTCTACGGTAAATCGGGCATTACGACGGCTATGTTTACGCGATTTCCCAAAATTTTACCAAACCAATTCAACACCAAACCATCACCAATCAATCCCAATACAACCATATGACAATATCACTCATCAACCACTTTAAACCATTTAAACCAAGCCCAAATCATACCATGAATCATCAAGAACAACAAGTGCTACTCTTAACTTCCAAAATCAACAAAAACACTTAACAACTAAGATCTCAACATGACAAAGCAACTACTACACTTAATCTATCATTCCATCATCATAATCATTTATACCAAACAACTTAATGATAAGATAATTTAGAGTTATACCTTCCTTGAAGCTTTTAATCAGTGAAAGATCCTTGGAATGCCCATGGAAGCCTTGATCTATGCTTAAGCTACCTTGAACTTTCATAAAAATCAAGAAAACCAAAGTTATTTCTTGAAGGTTACTATTCACCATCTTCTTCCTTGATTTATTGGAAGAGATTGTGAAGGAATTAGAAGCTTAAACTCATGGGATAGCTATATCTATGTATAAGGAACCTTAGATAATTACCTCATGATTTAACAAAGCTTGGATCTTGGTTTTGGATTTTTCTTTCCTTTGAAAATGAACAAAGCCGAGAGCTTGATGAAGAAATGAGATAGCTTTTTGTTTTTGGTGAAAATGAAATGTTTTGGCTTGGTTGGTTGTTTTTTGATTTGCTTTGTTTTGTTTTCTTACCTTTTACCATGGTAACTTTTGTGTGGTTCTAAATCAACCAACAACACACTTGCTTTGGTCATGCTTATGTCACCATGTGATGTCACCCTCCCACCTTTGTCCTCTTCTCATTGGTTTGATGACATCATCCCCACTAATCTCTTTGATTAGCTTCTAATTACTTGGCTAATGACCGCTGATCTGTTATACGGTTCGCTTAACTTTCGTTTTCGTTTATCGTTTGAGGGATCATACTCGGGATCTTATTACTTGGGTTCCCTTAACCTTTCTCAATACATTATATTCCTTTTATGATCCTCTCTTACAATCCTTGAATTTAAATCCTTTTTATCCTGTTACCTTATACTCAATTCTTTCGATATATGGTGGATTTTCGGGAAAAATCAAACTATTCGAATTTGGATTCTGACGATCTTTACGTACACTTATATCCCATATAAAGTACTAATAAGATCTCAGAATAACAATAGAAGAACCCCTACATGGTGTGGCATGAGAAGTTTTCTTATTCAGCAAAATCACTATTCATAAGGGTTTCAAAAATTCCAAAATTTGGGGTTATTACAGTCTCCCCTCCTTAAAAGGATTTCGTCCCGGAATCAGATAGAAATTTGAATAGGGATACTCTCTTAACATTGCACTTTCTAATTCTCGAGTAAATTTTCCCACATTGTGATTCTTCCATCAAACTCTGAATAGTTTGATAACCCTTATCCTAAGCACTTGTTCCTTTTTCAATCTATAACCCTTCCTGGTTGCTCCATATAGGTTACGTCTGGTTGCATGTCTAGGCGCTCATATGCTCCTATTTATCTAGCATCTGAATTACACTTCCTTAACATTGATACGTGAAACACGTTATGACTTGCTACATGTTCGGGGGTAGGGCTAGCTCATATGCTAACTCCCCAATACGTCTTAATATATCCAAGGGTCCAACAATTTGTGGACTTAGCTTTCATTTCTTTCCGAACCTCATCAATCCTTTCCAAGGGAATACCTATAACAACACTAGGTCCCCTATTTCATACTCTTTGTCCTTTTGAGTCAAATCAGCATACTTCGTGTTCCCATCTTGGGCTACTACCAGCCTTCCTCTGATTAAATCTATTATATCCTTGGTCCTTTGGACCACTGCTGGTCCGAGCATCTTGCGCTCTACAACTTCATCCTAATATAAGGGGGATCGACATTGTCTTCCCTCAAAGATCTCATAAGACGACATCTCGATACCTGACATACGATCTATTATCGTGAGAAAACTCAACCCGCGTTAAGTGATCATTCCAAATTCTTTCAAGTCTATTGCACAGACTGTCATTATAGCTTTTAGCATTTGAGCTTTTGCTTCTCAATACCCATTCTTTTCCAGTTCGTAATCGCTACTACCTTCCGTTCCTAATATTATACTGGTTATATTCTTGCTCGTTAGCGTTCTATAACCTTTTAATAACCACGTCAACCTTAGTATCACGAATGTGTTTCCATTCCGAATACCACCATAACTTTACTACTCCTTTTTCAGCTGTTTCTATTTTCCAAAGTTTGATCAATCATATAGAAGTAAAAGAATTTATTGAGAGATCACTATGATCATGAACACTTGTTCTATTGCATAGTCAGTACAGAAGGTGGCCAGCCTTTAGTACTTGACAAGCAATTAAACAACATGTGGTATCCTACTAGGCTTCTATCACACAGATAGATAGTCATTCGGCAATACCTCCCCTTCTGGAAGGGTTGTTCTTCTCAGCTTATATGAAATGAAAAGGAGAGAAAACAACGAATTGAAGAGAATTGTATATATATAAAATATACTGCCACAAAATATCTGGCTTGGAATCTACCTCTGAACTATAGAGGTTTGTCATAGGAGAACAAAACATATACGTATATATATCAACATCAAGTATTATAACATTGTATTTCACATGCCTAAATATTTTTGCTATTCCGCCCATCATTCTATGGACCCATGCTCTTCCTCGAGCTTATACCCAATCACCTTTGAAACTCCCTCGATATCGAAAATCGAATCTGGGATCTCATTCTAGACATCATCGTTACTAGAATTCTATGCTTGCACTGCAACCTTCCTCGTATAGTAATACGACTCTCTATTGATAAGAAAGAATAAATATTCAAAAGGTAAATAATCGACCTAGTTTTTCTATCAAAGATAACTTATACGTCAACACGACACGATTTGTGGTACTCAATCTCAACATCCATTCCAATACAACTCTCACGGTTGTAATCAGCTCATTACTCGCAGAATCATTGCTGCATTACTATGGTCCACCACTGACCTACTGCCGTCATTCACTTTCCATGAAATCTTAATATCTAACCATATGGAGTCCATACATGTAGTATAAAATTCTTCTAAGGAGTTAACATAATCACCATTCATAATTCATGAAGAACACTCCTGATCCTGACATACATACATGACATGAAGCATATAAAATTGCAGAAGAGTTTCAATCAAAGCACCGATAGCAGGTTAATACCATTCTTAATCATATACCTTCAATAGAAGACTTAATTTGAAGGTTCGTTTAGTCCTTTTTGAAACATGGTCCTGGATTATTCTCAAGATAGTTCCTTCTAAGATAGATAGCCCGCTCATGGCGATTTTTACAAATTAAACCTTTACCAAACTACTATTACGGTTGGGTATTGCACAGTCATCAGAAGGAATGTCAATCTTCCAAACCATAATACAACCTTCACAACTTTTACCATCATCACTGTATTCCTTTGGCACAAGCGCCTATAATTATCCTCTTACCTTTAAAGTGTCGGCCACCTCTTTGGCCTTTCCTGATAGTAAAATTTCCTTACAGTCAATGTCATTTTAACCACCTCCAAATAAATTTTCTACCTTATTTCAATGACTGCTTATGTGAAGATGTTTTCCTTAAAATCTGATGAGTAAAAAAAAATATCACCATTTTTCCATAAGTTATTGCCTCCGTCTTTAGAGGTTAATCACTGTCACGACTGACTCTCAATCATACTTAGAACATCTTTTATCTTAGGTCCTAATTGCCATGAACAATTTCGATCTTTACTGGTTCGATCCATACTTTCTCGTGGTTTAACACATGCCCCACTTGGCATTATTATAATTACGTCACATTTCCTTTATCAAAATTTCTATTCTTGAGAACTTTGAATATTACCTTTTTCCTTGTAAAACCTCTAAGGTTATCCTTGAATCGTTCCTCCTGTATTCCCTAGATACAGGGCATATCAAGATACCATTTATTAATACCAGAATCATTGTCTATATACTACTGAAAAATTTCTCCACTGATTCTTAAAGGTTGTTGTTACCTTAATCCTTCATTCCATACTATCAAAACTCATACTGTCCCTTTTAAAGGTGAAATGCCAACCTTCATGCATTCCCCTATGGTTCATCTCAAGTTATCGAGGTTATATCCTTAATTCCTCCTTTAAAAAGGTACTTGCATCCTTCCATGGATAAATCAAGTCATATATCCTTGATAGATTATCTTATTCAATCATTCCCACCTCGATAGTCTATACCAATTTTACAATAACATTTGTATTCATAATGAGGTCAATCAATATGGCCTCCAAAAGATAACAACGGTTATCTACTTTTCTTGCCTGATTCAGTAATGATAACAGGGATGTTCTAGAAGATATTGGTCATGTTCAACGTGAACCTTTTAGTTCTAACTACTCATTTACCTCTTTTATTTATCTCAACAGTCATCTCAACGTTGGGATATCTTTCATACCTGGCGTCTCCTTTTTTGGGTATCATTTCACATGCGTTACTTACACTTCACATTCTTGAAGGTCACTTCCTTCATCCAATTTTTCTAATTTCTTACTTTCTTGTCTCCTCAGTCCATCCGTGTTTCCTTATTAATCAATCGATCTATCTCAAATTTTCATCAAATACTGTCAACTTCAAGGGAATTAACTAAACGTATCGCTTATCCCTTCAAACCTTGAATTTATCTCATGATCAGTCACCATCGCGCTGATGATGACACACTTCTCTATATTTATTGCAAGGGTTTCTTAGGGTTTCCCATACCTAACTCCTTTATCACTTCTCAACTCTATTTCCTTTATATCCCTTTATACTCCTGCCCTTTTCAGTCTTTTATTTTCGTTTCCATTACAACCATTTCATGAACCCACTAATCATTGACTTCAAACATCACGTCGTTCTGGGATTCTTGTCCTCCAGACGAATCTTGACAACTTTTACAATCTTAGACTCATAACTCATCATATCCGTCCGCCTTTGTTCTGGATCTTAAAGCTTTTAAATATCTCCATAACCTTGGGATTTACTTTCTCGAAAAAAATTTCAATGAACTTTAATCAGTTTATTATAATCTCTTGCTCCGTGCCTTCCTTGGCCTTTCACCAGCGGGTGGCCTCTCTTTTAGGAGGGTAAGTGACAAAAACAGTCTTTTGTGATTCGTCAATCATTTAGAACCTCAAATGATTCCTATATTTCCTTTAGCGCCTCGACTGGGTCAACCTGTTCCTTGGAACTCTGAGAGCTTAGCGACTTAAATGTCATAAAAGAATTTCCTACCGCATTGTTTCCTCAAGGTGGTGGTTGGGGATAATAGTCTAAGTTCTTTTTAGACAGGTCCATGAATTGTCGTATAAGAGTACCATCTCGGGTCTCCTTTCCTTACTCGACTTCTGTTTTCTCAGTATGAAATGTTTCATCCTTCTCCCATAATTGGGGTTATCTTATACGTTAAAATCCTTGTTTTCCACTTCATCATGTTATGGGTTCCTTCTATCTTGATGGCGACCTCCCTGACTATCACGTTCAGGGTTTGCTCTAAATCTTATTCCTCAAACTAGCTTTCATCTAAGATCTCATCTTTAAGCTCTTGAACATTTGGAACCCAAATTCTGTAGGAATACCTCATTATTCCCATATCATCTTTCTCGGTATTAATCTCTTATCTATTTGTTTGCTCTCTGCCTTCATTCATCACTTTTTCTGGCACAATCTGTTCTTTTCCAATAATTCGGGCTATATTGCAATCTCAAACAGCTTTTCGGTACCGGCTCCGGTTACCTTCACTTCTATTTCCATTTTCTCAAAACCTCTTATAAACTCTCTCAAAGACATTATCATCTTGAGTCTCTCTTTTTTACTAAGGGCATCAGCCACCACATTGGCTTTCCACGAATGATAAAGAATCTCATAATCGTAATCCTTGATTAGCTCTAACCACCTCATTTGGCGCATGTTGAGCTCTTTCTGCGTGAAAATGTACTAGAGCACTTATGGCTTAGGTAAATCTCACACTTCTCTCCATACAAGTAGTGCCTCCAATCTTTAGGGCAAAACTATTGCCACGAGCCCAAGCTCATGGGTGGGGATATCAAATTTTATACTTCCTTAATTTTCTTGACGCGTACGCGAGTACCTTGTTGTGCTGTATAAGAGCACCCTAATTCCTTATGCAAAGCGTCAATACAAATCACAAAATCTCCTTTTTTTCATACGGCAATGCCAACATAGGGGCCGTCACCAACCTTTGCTTCAGTTGTTAAAAGCTTTTCTCGTATTTCTCTGTCTATTCAAACTTCTCAGTCTTACGAGTAAGCCGCGTTAAAGGGGCTACTATCTTTACAAACTTGAACGAACCTCCGGTAGTGACCGGCCAATCCTACCTATGGTAGTTTCCCTAACCATGGTCATCAATTCCTCAATATGAACATCATCCGGTCCTGCGTTAGGACGCTCTATTGGATCCACAATCTGATCTCCAATAACTAATAAAACATCATCGCGTTGTTGCTCCTCAACCTCAGGGTTCGGAGTCCCGCTACCATCTACGATAACGAACTACGCTTCTATCACGATATTTATAAGGGTTCCCATAAGGTTTTTAACTGTCAGTACTACGTTAGGTAGCCCGACTATGAACTTGGCAAGAGTTCTTATTATCTTAGTGAACTTATTATTTTAACGTCATATCATCTCTGAGGTTTATAACGCTTGGCTCTGATACCATTTCTGTAACACCCCCAAATCCGGGGTCGGGGATTCGGGTTGTCACGAGTTCCATATCCCTTAACAACACTTAATCTTAACAATCAACCAATTACTGCGTACTGTGACCCCACAATATATACACACACACACACCGCAAGTTATAGTCTCATAGATTAAGCTACAAGACAAAACTTGTATAGAATCAATCTTTAAAATATCATCAAAATAAAATGAAGTTACGAGATACTTCATTTGATGCAAACATCATTTTGAAAGCTTGACCCTGCCAACACTTAACAATCGCCCAACCGTAGCCTTCCTATCGAAGTGCTCTGGGTAGTGTTGCAGAAATATCCAATTGAATGATGAACTCATTACGGGAGTTTTGTCGCACCAGGAAGACCACTTACGATGATCAGTCGTAGTAGTACAACCCCACCATTTTCTACATGTAGAGGAGAACCTGTCGGATTTACTTGTCAACCGAACACTGGACTCCTAAGGAATGTACCGTCTTAGCGGAACTTCCAGGCCATTTGGGCCAATATAATAAGGCTGGGCCGGCGCAACTCGACCACTTATGCCACTCCTAGTTCAGATGAAATCCATGACTCTGAAACGTAAAGCTCGTCCCCACTTTCCCCAAGTAGAAACTTGTTGATACGGCTCCACCAAGAAGTCGTATCTAATTGGAAAGGGAAACTCACCGATATTTCCCAGGCGATGCCTGTTAATGGATTAACTTGTTCCAAGAATTTTACTTCCCGAGTATTGGGTAAGTAATCAAAACTCTTTTATCAAAATAGCAACCTGGTTGCGAATATAAACACACCACAGAGCCGGATCCCTCAGGTTTTGAGCGAATATTTAAATCCCCTTTGAAAGGAAGATCTTAAATATATATAAAATGAGTTTTGGGGTCCGCTCTAACTTTTAAAATCATTTTGAAGGCTCGCAAACATTTTCAAGAATGTTTGGAGTAGTGCTGATTTAATGGAATAAATCAGTCCCAATTTATTAGAAAATATCTGAATATTATTATTTAAATAATATTCTCATAAAGGATAATCTTTATAAAAATAATTGAAGTAGAAGTTTTAAAACTTATACTTGCAATGAATATTAAATAACCAAAGATATACTTATACAAAGTACTATCTTTATTTGAATAATCAAAAGTAAGTTTGATTATCGACACATTATTCTTTAATAAAATTAAGAATAATAATTAGTAAATAATCGGAGTCATAAGTCCTCGAATGAATATTCAAATAATAATATTCATTAATAAATTAAGCGGAGTCATAAGTCCTCGAATGGATATTCAAAATAATATTCATTAATTAAATAAACGGGGTCATAAGCCCTCGAATGAATATTCAAAATAATATTCATTAATAAAATAAACGGGGTCATAAGCCCTCGAATGAATATTCAAAGTAATATTCATTAATAAAATAAAGTTATTAAATAAACCTTATTCAATTCATAGTTTTGAAAATTATATCTATATATATATACATAAATATATATAATATACTCGGGAGCATCGACTCCCGGTTTTAGAAAAATATTCACCTTTGGGTCCCCTATACTAAGGGTATATGCAAATACCTCTTATCTCTAGCATAGGTATTATCAACTGAATCAACAGATATATGTATCAAGATTACGAAACAGGCATGCATATATACCATATCACATGCTACAATATATCGCAAGAATTTGCTAATTTAACTATCATGCATCTATCACAAGATAATGCATATACATATGTATACATCACAACAACAGTATAACGGGTAGAAAACTTGCCTGAGCGACTGGGGGTTACAAATGGCTTGGGACGAGTCTGGTAACCTATAAACAACATATAAGTTGGAATTAAACCCAAGTCACTTATCAATCTATACTTTAACCAATTTAGACTCTAACGCTCGCTTTGCGCTTACTGATTCTCTTAAGTCGCTCGAGTACCCTCGGCTCCACCATTTTTAATAAATCAACCATTACGAGTTTTAAGGAGATTCTTTCGCGAGTGTCTTACCAACTGCCTAATAAACTTTACATAATTGTTTCATACTCCAATTAGTCCTTTTAGGTCTTTAACCTATGTTTCAAAGTAAGGTGAGGGGTAATGATTCGTTCGCGAAACGTCGTTACTTAAAACGGTCGTTTCTCCTAAACCGTACATCAGAATCAAACGAACTACATATAAAAACGAAGCTCGTAACATGAAATATCTGATCATGGCAATGGTCAAAACCTAACAGTGAGTTCAAGGGTTCTGATGTTAAGAACAAAAACAGTCTACGGTAAATCGGGCATTACGACGGCTATGTTTACGCGATTTCCCAAAATTTTACCAAACCAATTCAACACCAAACCATCACCAATCAATCCCAATACAACCATATGACAATATCACTCAACAACCACTTTAAACCATTTAAACCAAGCCCAAATCATGCCATGAATCATCAAGAACAATTAGTGCTACTCTTAACTTCCAAAATCAACTAAAATACTTAACAACTAAGATCTCAACATGACAAAGCAACTACTACACTTAATCTATCATTCCATCATCATAATCATTTATACCAAACAACTTAATGCTAAGATAATTTAGAGTTATACCTTCCTTGAAGCTTTTAATCAATGAAAGATCCTTGGAATGCCCATGGAAGCCTTGATCTATGCTTAAGCTACCTTGAACTTTCATAAAAATCAAGAAAACCAAAGTTATTTCTTGAAGGTTACTATTCATCATCTCCTTCCTTGATTTATTGGAAGAGATTGTGAAGGAATTAGAAGCTTAAACTAATGGGATAGCTATATCTATGTATAAGGAACCTTAGATAATTACCTCATGATTTAACAAAGCTTGGATCTTGGTTTAGGATTTTTCTTTCCTTTGAAAATGAAAAAAGCCGAGAGCTTGATGAAGAAATGAGATAGCTTTTTGTTTTTGGTGAAAATGAAATGTTTTGGCTTGGTTGGTTGGTTTTTGATTTGTTTTGTTTTGTTTTCTTACCTTTTACCATGGTAACTTTTGTGTGGTTCTAAATCAACCAACAACACACTTGCTTTGGTCATGCTTATGTCACCATGTGATGTCACCCTCCCACATTTGTCCTCTTCTCATTGGTTTGATGACATCATCCCCACTAATCTCTTTGATTAGCTTCTAATTACTTGGCTAATGACCGCTGATCTGTTATACGGTTCGCTTAACTTTCGTTTTCGTTTATCGTTTGAGGGATCATACCCGGGATCTTATTACTTGGGTTCCCTTAACCTTTCTCAATACATTATATTCCTTTTATGATCCTCTCTTACAATCCTTGAATTTAAATCCTTTTTATCCTGTTACCTTATACTCAATTCTTTCGATATCTGGTGGATTTTCGGGAAAAATCAAAGTGTTCGAATTTGGATTCTGACGATCTTTACATACACTTACATCCCATATAAAGTACTAATAAGATCTCAGAATAACAATAGAAGAACCCCTACATAGTGTGGCATGAGAAGTTTTTTTATTCAGCAAAATCACTATTCATAAGGGTTTCAAAAATTCCAAAATTTGGGGTTATTACATCCATCATCTTCAACTATATTAGGAATGAATTCGGTAACCCTTGAACCAGAAATTCTTGCTTTATCTCTTATGGTCTTCATTATGAAATTTGACCATCTCCTGAAAATCTCAGACTTTATCTCTAAAAGATAATGAAAGAATTGAAGTTCTTTTAGAGATTTGTTCAGCACATCTGATTCTGACAATTGATATGTTCTTCCATCTTCAAGAAATAGAATCAGATTTTCTTTGACATTATGCTTATCATGAGCATCCAGTACCACTTGAACAGATATAACCTTGTTAAGGTATTTCTGTGTAACTTCTTCAAGAGGTTTGTCAGTCAATAAAAATGGATCTCTTGTAAGCACTTCAACTCCTATCTTGATTTTGGCTTCTTCAGAACCTAATCCAGCTCTGTTTCTTGCTTCTCTGGCTTTCAATCCAATAGTCATCAACTTGAGCACTGTCAGAGGTTGATGTCTTGATGACTGGATCAGGATTTGATGTTTCTTCTGTAGCTTGCTGTTCTTCATTCTGAACAACTTGAGCTGTGTTAGAGGTTGTTTTAGATTCTTCAATTATCTTCCTTCTCTTCAAAGTTTGAACAGTTTTTCTACTGCAGCAGCATCATCAAATACTTGAACTAGTTTGCATACAGGTTTATCAGGATTTGAGGAATCTTCATCTCCTGTGGCTTTGTTGGTTCATCAATTTTTCCTTTCCCTTTATCTTTGGGATCAATCTGTGATATTGTCTTGGGCTTTGAAGCCTCAGAATTTGACTTTTCCTTGATCACAATGCCTTTTACCTTAGGCCTTGGAGGTTTCTTTGCATCAGAATCTTTAGACTTGAGATTTGTCTTCTCAACTGCAAATCTAGCTTCTTCCTCCTTTAAATTCTCTAAATCCATTCCAGGATTATGTTTGAGAAATAATCTTCTAGAAATTTCCTCATCAAGTGTCTGAATTTTAGGATCTTTGTAGTAGACAATAGTAAGTTTTCCCTTTAACTTCAGAGTTTGCAAGAACTACTGAAAGTCATGACTTTTAGCTTGAATCAGAACATCGGAACTTGATATTAGATTTTGATTATCAGAACTTGCTATCAGATTTTGAGTTTGAGAAGCTTCAGAACTTGTCTTCTTCTGTATAGAAGATTTGCTAGCATCAGAAATTAGTTTCCTTGAAGAAACTTTGTTGTTTTGCCCCTGAGCTTGACCTTGACCCTTGCTAGGGTTTCCCTGGTCATCTTCTTTATCATCTTTCTTCTTCAGTATTTGAGTAGGTGAGCATTTGGACTTAACTACCTTCTCCCCCTTTTTGGCATCATCTGGTAGTAGGAGAGAGAGAGAAGAACTTCCACTGAAGATTGAATTTCATTAAGTTGAGCTTTTTGAGAAGCTTGATTCTGCAGAACCTCAGTAATTTGGGCATGTTGTTGTTCTTAAACCTTCTCAATAGCTTCAACTTTCTCAGAAATAGGTCTGATAAACCTCTTTTTATCTAGCTTAATCTCCATATCCAGCTTTTCAGCTTTTTCCAGAAGTTTGTCAACCTTTTCATGAGTTGTAGAGTGTTGACCTTGAAGAGATTTGGTACTTAGAGCAGTGACTTTGAGTTGTGTCTTGAAATCAGAGTTAGTCAACAACTCATCAACTTTAGCAATATGCTCTGTCAGAACTTTTGAGCTTGGAATGAAATCAGATTCATTTTACTTCTTGGTCCACTCCACTCCTCTATGAGTTTTTTCCCAAGGAATAGGAGCAGTTTGTTCAACAAACTTTTCAATCAGTGCCTCCTTTCCAAGAATGGGAGCATTTACTGGAGCACTGTCTCTAGAACTGGAGAGAATCTCATCATCTTCTGACAGTACTAGTGTGTGCGTGGCTGTTGAAGATTCTGGTACAACTTCATCTTTGTCCATATCCAGAATAGGTGTTGTAGGAATATCAACATGTAATGGAGAAACTGGTGGAGTTGTCACTTGTACTGTAGGAGCTTCCAGATATAACACAGTTGAAATTATCAGCCTATGAAGGTCAATTTCAGGACTTAATCCCAAATCTTCAACTGTTGTTTCTTTAACTGGAGAGACAGGAGGTGTAATCACTGTTTCTGGAACAGTGTCTTTAGCTTGAGGTGGGGATGGCAAAGATTTAATTACTATTGGCTTTGAGATTAGAGATTCATGATCCCCTTCCTCTGCTTCATTAGTATCCTCAGATGGAGATTGTGCCAAATGCCTTCCTGCTCTCTGTTTCTTTGATCTCCTGGATGGTGTAGGAGTTGCTTTATTAGCATCAGAACTTGAAGTTCTTTTTTCTTCAAAATATCAGAATTTTCAGCTTCAGTTTCTTTCTAAGAAGTTGCCTTTTCAGCTTCAACTGTCACAGGTTCTGATGCATGAACCTGGACTTGCTCATCTTCATCATCAGATTCATCCCTAAGAATCATCCTTCTTCTCCTTGATGGAGATTTAGGAACAAATGTTGCTCTTTTAGGCCTGAAGGATAAAGTTCTGATGGTAGGTATTGATGGTTGAGGTTGAGATGATTGAGCTGGCTGGAAATATGTTATGATGGTAGGTTGAGTTGGTTGAGGTTGAAAAATGGTAGGTGGTTAATTGGTTTTAGGTGCTGATGGATGTTGGGATGGTTGTATATCAGGATATATAGCAGTATAGGTGTTTCGGTCAGAGTTTACTAAGACCTGTTTGACTGGCTGAGGAATTTGGAGGGGTCTTAGTACAGCCTTCTTATTATCAGTAGATAATAAGTCAGTGAAAGCCCTTTTAGCATGTTTAAAGGGTTCAATCAACTCACTAGCTAGTTGGGCCTTATCAGAACTACAGAAACTGTAAATAAGTTGGCAAAATATAGCAAAATATACAGTATTTATGTCCTCTTGCATCCTATTCCCAATAAATCCTAGCACAGCACTAGCATAATCAAAATGAGTTTGATTAATGAGAGCATACCCGATTTGCTGACTCAGGATTGGGAATGCATCAAAGTTGGAGTACTTGTTGGAAAAAGGCCTTGGTGATGCAGTCGAAAAAGAAACTCCACTCCCTCCTGATGTGGCCTCTTCAATTGTCCCAGCTTTGACAAAGATTTTTCAAAACCAAGGTTTGCCATCATCTGTTGAAGAGCTGGTTCCCCAACTTGTGAACTGTAAATACAGTTTTCTGGAAGATGTAAAGCATGTCGAACAGTTGACAATGTAACCAAGTGTTCATCTTCCGCTGTTGTAAATATGATGCTTGGGGACCCATTTGCACCACCATCATCATAAACACCACTCCTCCAAAACTCCAGTACTTGAGTTTCTAAGACTGCTTCCGGTTGGGTCAAAGCATACCCAATCTCACTTCGAGATAGAAAATCTTGGATGAAGTGAAGTTCTGATGGAGCTTCATCCTTAGAAAGAATAGCCATATATTTATTAGGAACAAACTTGGCTCCATCATAAATCAGATCTTTTGGTGCCATTTCTGTAGAGAAATAAGTGAGAAAATGTGTGTTTGCAAAGTGTTTGATAAAATGCCTGTTAAAAATAGAGCTTCAGAGAATATTAGAAAGAGAGAGAGAATAATAATAAAGATAAGAAAAGAATTAGAAAGTAGGTAAAAGATTGTAAAATCTTTTAACTCCCATATATATACTCTCTCCACTCAACAACTCTTTTTGGAAGTAAAACAGACACTTTACACCTGTCAGCCAGTAAATAGTTAAAGCAGTAGTTAGTGGGCACGAGAAATAAGCAGTAATTATTGTGCACATGCAGTTGTCAAGGCAAACACGTTTCCCACTAACCAAATGATTATGAATGTTTTTATCTCACTTAAATATATTCTGATAAAATATGACCGTTAGTGTAAATATTAAAACTAAGCCAAGTAATTAAATAATGCCACATAAGCATCAGAGTTCCATCAGGATTTGCATCAGAACTTGAATATTATCATAATTTAACGGTCATCAGAATATGGTTTATGTACTCAAACAGTGAATGTTTGTTTCTGTGATTCTTCATACAAATACTGATTGGGTTTTTCAGAGTTTAATCATCAGAACTTTCATCAGAACTTGTCCTCAGAATTTATGCAAATAATACTAAACTGTTTTTCAAACACAACTTAATCACCACAGTAATTTTCATCATTCATATGGAGTGAGAGTGTGTGCATTTGCAAATGATCAGATAATGATTAAAGTCTGATAAATTTCAGTATATCTTAGAAATAAGGCATAACTAAGAAAAGTGCTTAAAATGTGTCTTTAATTTTGAAGTCTACTATAGAATAAATTTATGCAAGAGTCCACCTCAACTGTTTGTGCTCATTTTATGCATCTTTTGATATTCTATTTACAGTGGCTTCTCAGTGTAAGTGAGTCACAACTGCTAACAGAATTTATGTTATTATCAGAGTATTTCTCCAGTAATCAGAGAATGTGAAAAGTCACCAAGAAAAATTCATTTGCTTTTCTAATGCATATAACTTAATACCAGCAATGCACTTGGGTCTTCCCTTTCACATATATTACTCTAGATCTCAAAGGAGTACCTGACTTCAATTTCTTTTCTTTTCTTTTCTTCTGATAAGTGAGACTTATCAAGCATGTAGTTCATCCTTAAGATTTACTGACATCAGAATTTGACAGATAAGAAGCAAAAATCTAGTTTGTGACTTAGTAATAAGATACACAAAGTAAATTTGACTAAGCTCAAAATCAGAATTTACTTGTGTAATTGATTTCCACATAAATAGCTAATTCAAACATGGGATTTCTAGTATGTTAAAGACTACTAGGTCAGCATTTAGCACAGTAATCCTCATTGGATTGAATAGTCACAGAACATCCAAAACACTATCAAAGTATATAGAATCACATCAGATAACAATCAATATTTAATATATTACATATTTAAGCAAAGATTACATGGAGATAAGACAATCTGTTAATACTGATCATAAAGTCTGATGCATGAGAACAAAAACTAAGCAGATTTTGAGAAAGAACCTGAAACCATTCCAAGTTCATTTACCAGTCTTGTAAAAGTAGCTTCACATAGTGGTTTTGTGAAGATATCTGCTAGTTGTTGATCTGTTGGAACAAAATGCAATTTCACTGTACCTTCAATCACATGTTCCCTTATGAAATGGTACCTAATGCTGATGTGCTTTGTCATTGAGTGTTGAACTGGATTACCTGTCATAGCAATAGCACTTTGATTATCACAATAAATGGATCTTTTAGAAAATTCTAACCCACAGTCCAGTAACTGATTCTTCATCCAAATAATATGTGCACAACAGTTGAAAGAGATGTGTCCTAAGTCCAATCATGTATGATGATTTAGGAATAACTTTTATGTAATTTGTTTTGATTTCATTGATATTAATAAAAGACTTGTTTTAGTTTTATTGCGGGCTTTATCTATTTAAGTGTTTAAATAAGATATACCATAGTTTAGAGTAAAGTTTTTTATGGATTATGATGAGACCATAATAATGAGACCTAAAAGATGATAACTCTAAACTTAAATATTTCCTGGTCGTAGGATTACTAACTGGTAATTAGTAATCCGCAAAGATCGGTACATATTATGTTTGCTTCATTATGAAGGATGTCTATTCTCATAAATATTTGTGTGGTGACACTATAACTAGTATGTAGGTGCTTATTATAGAATAAGTTCACTGAACATGACTCACACAGATGAATAACTGATGGAGTTCACTCGCGTGTCAGCAGTTGTTCACATAGTAATAGTTGTACAAGTATCCTTAGACTTGAGGTCATCATAGTCATCTTGTGTACACTGAACTATGCTTTGGTTTAGTTCTTAGTCTCCAGGGACAATTATAAGGGCTCTACTGGGTATAGGAATTTATACACGAAGATAGTGTATGATCAATAAAGGATCTACCCCTTCCAGTAAAGGAAGAGAATGTTCAATGCTGATCCACTTATGCTAGTTTAGGAATCTCTGACCAGAGTGAATGAAATTAGAAAGGAGTTTCTAATTTACATTAAATAGAACTAAGCATAGTGAATGGGAAAGCAAATGATTAAATAAGATAGGCTTGACACAAGTTCCATGCCTTGTATTTAATCGTGACATTGCAGGGTAGAAGGAATTGATTGTACGGTAACTACTCACTGAATAGGTTCTTGGTATTCTAAGCAGTGAATTCGTATTATCCGGATAGTCGCGATATGCTGAGAAGTATCCCTCATGATGTAGAATAAATATGATTAATTTATTAATTAATCATATTTAAGGAATTAAAGAATTTATATAAATAATGATAAAATAGTTTTATAATTATTTATTTCTACTACCGGCTTAATACTGAACCTACAGGGTCACACCATAAAAGAGAATGATTTAATGGTGGAGGAATTAATTAATAATGGCTGGTAATTATTTATTTGTGAAATAAATAATTGTTATTCCCAGTGGACTAACAACGAGATTTACAGAAGGGGGGTTGAATGTAAATCTCAAAACTTTTTCAAGTTTTGAGTAGTTTCTAAGGCTAAGTGTTTTAGTGAGCAAATGTGTGTGAATGGCTTGAAGCTGATACAGACAGATATATATTCAAACACAAATGTAAAGAACACAAAGAACTTAAAAACTTTTCTGGTGGATTTGTTGTTCCACCAGAGATGTGTTATTTCAGAAAATCTGTGATTCAAAGAGTTAAATCACAGCTGCTTCCTAGTACAAACTAGATAATTTTCTCTCTGGATTTTTCTAAACAGCTCTTGAAAATTCACACCCAATTACTAGCTGCTACTTGGTTTATATATCACCAAGTTTACAAGTGAAGACAAAATTGTAAAATACAAATAAAGAGGCTCTTCACATGTTTCTTCTTTATTTCTCTATCCAATGCAATTTGGGTTTAGCTGTTGATCTTTGAATACTCCCTTGTTTGCACCATAATGGAAATGCTGCATTTTCTTGATTCCTCCTAGAGGCTGCCATATTTCAGTTTGTCTCTGTCAACCCATGTGCCTCTGTCAGCTTATGAATTGTCACTATCAACTGCTATTGAACTAAGCATCCGTTGAAGCTTTCATCCGTTGATGCCTTATCCGTTGAGGCTTTATCCGTTGAAGCTTTATCCGTTGATGCATTAGCAGTTGAAGTCTTATCCGTTGAAGCACTTATCCGTTGATGGATATTATCCGTTGAAGCTTTAGAGACATCCGTTGAAGCTTTGTTTCTTATCCGTTGAAGGTCTTCAATATCAGTTGATACTTCTTCACTTATACAAAATTACAAGGCATGAAATATTTACAATTAGCCCTCCTATTTACATATCCACTAGTAGTCAACATGACTGATAATTACCTACAATATCTAAGAGTTACAACTTGAATCCAGAGAATGAAATGTGCTACAATACTAAACTTATTTCTAAGTAAAGCTACTCCTTCAACGGATAGCCAAGATGGTCTTATCCGTTGAGGCTACAAACACTAGATTTCTACTTAAGTGTTTTGTTTAACTTATCATCAAACTAATACACATATTCCTAACAATCTCCCCCTATTTATGTCTACTAGAACTGTAGGCATAAATTTGGGTTTAGCTTGATGATAACAAAACACTTGACAAACATATTAACTGTAATAAAGTAGAAATTCAAAAGTGCTGCAAAAATATGTATGCTGAGATGGAATTGAAGAATTACATTGTTTCCAAGGGTGCTCCTTTAGCCTGAGCAGATTAATTTATTTTCCTTTGATCCCTTGTTTTCTTTCCTTGCCTCCTGTCATTCTCCTCTATTTGAAGTTGAAGTTGTCTGTAAAACTCAGCTTCATCTTCTTCATTGATGTCCAACTTAGATTGCATATCCTTGAGAGTTTCATTACTGGCAATCTTGAGCTGATCTTCAAGTCTGAAAAATCTTCTGACTCCTTTGTTGTCTCTGAACTCCATCAACCAATGAGGTGATTTGTGAACTGTAATTCCTCTTTCTTGAATGAGTAATATTCTAGGCAAGGCATTGGGCTCCCACCAAGTCTTCCTTATGTTGGCAATCTTGTTGAGAATCTCAATCTTGGCAGTCCTGGTAAAGCCAGAATCCCTTTTTATGGCTGAGTAGACTCTGACCAAGGTAGAGTAGCCTTCATTCAAAATCCTGTAGAGAGGCCAAGTTCTTTCCCCACTTCCTTTGTATTTGAACACTAGTCTTTCTGGTAGCTGTCTGTAAGCATCTATTCCCCTCACTTCCTCCAGCTCATCCAGATAGAGTTCAATGTCTGAAAATTCTTTTATGTCACAAATGTGAACATAATCATCCTTAGAGGCTTGTGGCTTAGGCTTAGGCTTCTGAGTGAATTTGATTGAGGTTGGAGGAGGTGTTGATTTGATTTTCCTTTTCTGTTTTTTTGGTGGAGAAGTGGTTAAGAAGGTGGGCAATTTGATGGTGTCCCAATCAATTGGTTCCTCCTTAGGAGTGATTGTTTCACCATGGATATTTATGAAGGGGTTAGGCACAATGGGTTCAGGAATAGAAGGTAGTGGTTTGGATTTTGATTGGGTTTCTTCAGTCTCATCTACCATCTTTCTTTTTGCATTGGCCTTCTTTCTGTTCCCTTTCTGCCATTCCTCTCTTTCCTTACTTCTTTCTCCCACATCATCACTAAACATATCCCCCATACCTACATCTTCACTCTTGTCTTCAATTTCTTTCTTTTCTTCAGCTTGACTTGACTTTAGCTGTTTTTCAAGTTTTGCTTGTGCTCTTTTGTCAGCCTTTAGCTTTTTGGCTTCTTCCTTCAACCTTCTGGCTTCTTTCCTCTTGGCTATTGAGAATTTGGGATGTCCTTGCATCACACAGATGCTCTTTCGCTCTCTAAAGATAATAGCCATACTCATCCTTTCAACCATATCCATGGTCTCTTTGTGCTTTATGATACTTCTACCCAAAACCTTGTATTCATCAGGCTTTGGAAGAGGAAAATCTACTTCTTTCATCTGAGCAAGGCTTAGAGGATTCTTTGTAGAGTCCTTATTGGATCTGTTGTTGGGCTTGAGAACCATAGGTTTCATATTCTTGGAAGAAGTTTCTCCAACCTTATTCCTCCTAACTGGCTTGAGCTCCAAAATGATTGATTCCACCTTTGTGCTATGCTTCACAGATTGTGATTTAGAAGTTGTAGAACCAAAAATTTATTGCATCTTTTCATCAATTTTCCTCCTTTGCTCTTTGACTTGCAATTCAGCTGCTGCTATCTGGATTAGATCAATTCCATCAAGCTTTCCTTTGATTTGAATAGTTGGAGAAGTGGTGATGGCAAGAACTAGCACTTGAGATATTTGAACTGTTGTTGATGGCTCTCCTTCCCCTTCCATTTTATTCTCCCCATTTTTGTTATCATCAAGGGTAGGGGTCAAGCCTTGTGCTTTTTCCAGCTGCATTAGTAGATTTGTCTGAGTTTGTTGATTCTGAAGAATGGTGACCATAGAATCGTCAATGATCTGAACTCTATTTTCCAATCTGACCAGCCTCTTGTCAGCATCAGATTCTTTCCTCAGTCTCCCCATCAAATCTTGCATAGTACCATAAGACATGACTGAATCCAACTTCTCAGCATTGTAGGATTTCAGATCAGCAATGTCCTGCTTGAGTTCATCCCCACTTAGATTCTGTTTGAAATGCTGCAACTACAAGAGATGCAGAGAGTCCAGATGAGCTTGAAGAATTGCCTTGGTACCAGCATCTGTAGTCTCCTGAAGGGCCTTCTGAATAGTCATTACTTGCCTGACCAAAGTTACACCAAACTCTCCTGGTATAGATGCCTTTGCCCATGCCCAATCAGGTAGATCTAGAACAGAACTTGGGCCTGCTTCTCCCCTTAAGTTCATGCTCTCATCCAAAGAATTAGAGTCATCATCATTAGAATTTACTCCAAATTCTTTAGATGGCTCACCAGCTTGAGAAGGCAGCCTGTTAACAGCAGCTTTGTCTCTGAGAAGAGATTCTGAAGTGTGTACAATGTTCAAAGTCTGTTCTGCCTCCACATTGCCCTGAGCAGCCAACAATTGATAGGCTGAAACAGGGTGAGTAAAAGTGTCAGCATCCAAGGAAATGTTATCAATTACAGCTTTGTAATATTGCTGAAATTGTCTTTCCTTTTCTGCATCATCCACTATCATTGACTCACTAGCAATGGCTGGATCCACCCTTATAGCTTCTGTACCTGCCTTTCTCTCATTTTCTCTATTTTCTTGCATAAGGGGCTCCCCCTGGCTCACACACACCCTCACACCCTCACCCTCACCTTCTAAGGTGGCACTCCCCTCACTCACTTTTGCCATGCTGGAAGAAATAGCATGCATATATTGACTCTCAACCTCTCCTTTTGCCTGGGAGCAACCCAGCCTCTCACTCAAATTATCACTCCCTTCCCTCAAACCTAAAAGTGATTGTACAGTAACCATGTCCTCTACAGTTGGAATTGTTTCTGTTATTTGAGTAGAGACCATCAACGGATAGGGAGTATCCGTTGAAGTGGAAACTGATGATATCAATGGATAACTGATGTTATGCTTATCCGTCGAAGAACAACCACTTGTCAACAGATGAGAGATATCCATTGAAGAAGGAAAAGATGTAGATATTGAAAGTGACATAATTGTTGAATCTGTGTGAATTGATTTTAAGTGAGGTGACACAGATTCTTCAACTATATCTGAAAGAATTGGCTGATTATCCAACAAATCATCTAAAAGATGATGATCATCAGGTTTTGAGTGGGGCTCCTCCCTGAGTTTTAAGGAGGGAGAATCAGGAATTGATGTGAATATCATATCCACGTCCAGAGAGGGTGATGAAGATTTTGATGATTGATGTGTTTCTATTATGAGAGAATGGGGCTGGGACTCCACATTTGCTGGAGTCACATCAAGCTGAATTTGAGAAGGCAAAGATACATGTGGATGTATCTGTGTTGTGTGTGCCCCCTGTGTGGAAACTAGAGTCTTGGCCTTCTTCTTCCTTGAAAAGGCTTTGATTGGTGAATGTGTGGCTCAAGTGTCCCTCCCTCTTTTGTTCTGTGTCCCTGGTTGGGGACTATTTTCAATAGCTGCATCCTTTTGGGAGTATGCAACTAAGGATGTGTTTGACTCCTTTTGAACAACCACAGTCTTTTGAGAGACTGTGGCTTGGTTGGCTGGGGTACCACTCACCTCTCCCACCTTATCCTGGGGGGTTTCTTGATGTTCACCCCTCCCCTCACCACTCACACCCTGTTCACTCCCTTCAGGGTTTATGGTAGTTGTTACAACTATTGTCTTTTGAGAAACAACAGAGGTGGTTTTCATTGACTTGTGTTTTGAAATTTTAGTTTTGGTGGCTTTGGTAGGAACCTGTTTGGACAGTGACACAGATTCTATTGCCACACTGGAAGGCAAAGAAACAGTGGGGTTGGAAACAGTAGGATTTATTGGAGTGTTTACCTCACTTACCTGTGGTGCATTCATGATTGGCAAATATACCAATGGCACCTGGCTGTTGAGGTTGATTCTCAAAAGGTCTGCAAGGACCCTTTTCTCTTGTGCCCAGCATTTGAGTTTATTGCTCTCATTAGATATAACCAGTCCTTCAGCAACATGGTTAGCCAATAACATAAAGAATTTAGCATAGTAGATGTTATGTGGTCTATTAGCTTTGTTACCTAACCTGGAACCTAATTCTAGCATGACATAGTTGCTAAAATTAAAGTACCTATCAGAAACTAGCATATAGAGCATATTAACAAGAGATGAAGTTACGGCATCAAAATTGCTAATCTTCCCAGAGAAAACCTTGATAAAAGCATCTCCAAGAAAACTCCATTCTTTCCTAAGGCCCTTCCTTCTAATA
This sequence comes from Apium graveolens, assembly GCF_009905375.1. Taxonomy (NCBI): domain Eukaryota; kingdom Viridiplantae; phylum Streptophyta; class Magnoliopsida; order Apiales; family Apiaceae; genus Apium; species Apium graveolens. The sequence goes on from NC_133652.1 coordinate 258,126,786, forward strand.
CTACCTAAGCTAGCAGAATCAAAAGCATAGCCTATGGAATCTAACATAGCAGATACATCTTTATCAGTGTGTGGTGTCATGGCATTATTCTCAGGCAACTTAAAGCAAGACTGTATATCATCACAGTTAATGCAATAATCCTTACCTTTGAGAGAGAAGGCAATAGTCATATCTGTGGAGTTGAACTCTGCAGTTGTCCAAATCTCCTCAATTACCTCACAGTAAATGGTTAGGGCTTCCAGCATTGCATAGCTTAGTTTGCAGTTTTTGATGAAGTCCACCATCTTGTGATAGTCAGTATGGGCTTCATTCTTTTCAACCAAGGCTACGAAATTGTTCTTTTCATAAACAAATCCAGACTGAGACATAATTTTGACTACTGGTGCCATTGTTGTGAGTAGAGGTTGCAGAGAAAAACTTGAGAGTTTTGGGAGAGAAGGAGAATAAAAATTGCAAGAAAGCGTAAAGTGAAAATAAGAAATCAATGGGCTTTTATACTTTCTTGAATTAAAACGTAAATAAAATGATTAAATGATACTTTTAAATAAATTACAGCCGTTTAAGAATAAAGAAAACTGTAGAAATTCTGAAAACTGCCTTTAATACAAATATATACAACAGTGTATATCTGTATCAACGGTTGAGTAAAAGAATCAACGGTTATGACTCACTTAAAGTAACTGATGTGACACTTCAACGGATAAGGTAAATAGTTATCCGTTGATGATCAACACTATTTTATCCGTTGAGGGATAAAATTACCAGAAATGTATTTGTCTTTCAACGGATAATGAACATCCGTTGATAGAATAATTTTGGCTTTCAACGGATAGGGAATATCCATTAATAGAATAATTTTTACTTAAAGCCAACTTTGTTCTTGCAGCAAATTCATTTCAGACTTCAGGGCAGATTATAAAGAGGACATAAATTTATGAATAATTAAGCATACCTAGCTCACTTACTAATCTTGTGAATGTTGATTCATCAAGTGGCTTGGTAAGTATGTCTGCAATCTGCTTTTCACTTGGAACAAAATGAAGTTCCACTGTACCTTTCATCACATGCTCCCTAATGAAGTGGTACTTGATGTCAATGTGCTTGGTTTTTGAGTGCTGCACTGGATTTTCAGTAATGGCAATGGCACTTGTGTTGTCACATAATATAGGAATTTTGTCAACAGTTAGTCCATAGTCAAATAGTTGATTCCTCATCCATAGCATCTGTGCACAGCAACTACCAGCAGCAATGTACTCAGCTTCAGCTGTTGATGTAGAAACAAAATTTTGCTTCTTGCTGAACCATGACACAAGCTTGTTCCCTAGAAATTGACAGGTGCCAGTTGTGCTTTTCCTGTCTATTTTGCAGCCTGCATAATCTGCATCTGAGTAGCCAATTAGATCAAAACCAGACTCTCTAGGGTACCAAATTCCTAGATTTGGAGTCCCTTTGAGATATCTGAAGATTCTTTTAATAGCCACTAAGTGAGATTCTTTAGGGTCAGCTTGAAATCTAGCACAGAGACATGTAGAAAACATTATATCAGGTCTACTAGCAGTTAAATATAAAAGTGAGCCAACCATGCCTCTATAACTTGAAATGTCCACAGACTTTTCAGCCTTGTTTAGTTCAAGCTTGGTGGCAGTGGCCATGGGAGTTTTTGCAGGTGAACAGTCCATTAAGTCAAACTTCTTTAAAAGATCATAAATATATTTAGTTTGACTAATGAAAATTCCACCACTAACTTGTTTAACTTGTAAACCAAGAAAATAAGTTAGCTCTCCCATCATGTTCATTTCATATTTACTTTGCATTAACTTAGCAAACTTTTTACAAAGCTTATCATCTGTAGATCCAAATATAATATCATCTACATAAATTTGAACAAGTATTTTAGAGCCATTAACATTTCTAAAGAAAAGAGTTTTGTCAACAGTACCTCTTGTGAAGTGATTATCTAGAAGAAATTTTGACAAAATCTCATACCAGGCTCTAGGTGCTTGCTTTAGTCCATAGAGTGTTTTCAACAGATAATACACATAGTCTGGAAAGTTTGGATCTTCAAATCCTGGAGGTTAGCTTACATAAACTTCTTCCTCCAATTCCCCATTTAGAAATGCACTCTTGACATCCATTTGATAGACTTTGAAATTGGCATGGGCTGCATAGGCTAGAAAGATTCTGATGGCTTCAAGTCTGGCAACTGGAGCAAATGTCTCATCAAAATCTATTCCCTCTTGTTGAGAATAGCCTTTAGCAACCAATCTGGCTTTATTCCTTATGATAATGCCATTTTTATCCATCTTATTTCTGAATACCCATTTTGTGTCAATAGAACTCTTGTTCTTTGGCTTGGGTACCAGCTTCCATACTTTGTTCCTCTTAAATTGGTTTAGCTCCTCTTGCATTGCTAAAATCCAATCTGGATCCAATAGAGCTTCCTCTATTCTCTTAGGTTCCTCCTGTGATAGAAAGCTACTATACAGACATTCATCTTGAGTAGCCCTTCTAGTTTGCACTTTAGATGTAGCATCACCAATGATCAGTTCAAAAGGGTGATTCTTGGTCCATTTCCTTTGAGGTGGTAGATTAGCTCTAGATGAGGTTGCCTCAGTATTGTCATGATGTGAGATAGAATGTTGATTGGTTGAAACTCCCCCTGAGTTGCTGATCCTTTGAAAGGAATTGGGAGCTCTATCAACTGATGAAGTGAATTGATTATCCGTTGACAGACTGTTATCAACGGATGCTTCATTGTGAACTTCAACGGATGATGCACTTTGTCTTTCAACGGATGCTGCATTGCTTCTTTCAACAGAAGTTGAATTATGACTTTCAACGGATGCAACATCATGTGCATTATCCAAAGGCTGATTTTGAATACTTCTTGAGATGCCTTCTTCATCATTCTCATCTTCACTATCATCACAATATATCTCAATATTGTCAAATTTGAGTCCTTCATGATATTCCTCATCTGTTAGTCCATCAATCTTTTTATCATCAAACACAACATGTACAGATTCCATGACAATGTTGGTTCTTAGATTGTAGACCCAATATGATTTTCCAGCAGAATAACCAACAAATATTCCTTCATCAGCCTTTGCATCAAACTTCCCTTTGTGATCAGGTTGATTCCTTAAGATGTAGCATTTGCAACCAAAGACATGTAGAAAGTTTAAAGTTGGTTTTCTTCTCTTGAATAATTGATAGGGAGTCATGCCTTTTGCCTGATTGATTAGAGAAATATTCTGAGTGTAACATGCACAGTTAACAGCCTCAGCCCAAAAATAAGTTGGGAGTTTTGACTCTTCAAGCATTGTCCTTGCAGCTTCAATTAGTGATCTGTCCTTCCTATCCACCACACCATTTTGTTGTGGAGTTCTTGGAGCTGAGAACTCATGCATGATCCCATTTTCTTCACAGAACAACTTCATGGTTGAATTCTTGAACTCAGTTCCATTGTCACTCCTAATATTCCTTACTTTGAAATCAGGATGATTGTTGACTTGCTTGATATGATTGATAATGATTTCACTAGCTTCATCCTTTGATCCAAGAAAATAAACCCATGAAAACTTTGAGAAATCATCTACAATCACTAGGCAATATCTTTTCCTTAAAATTGACAATACATTGACTGGTCCAAAAAGATCCATGTGTAGCAGTTGTAATGGTTCATCAATTGCAGATTCAAGCTTCTTACTGAATGATACTTTCTTTTGCTTTCCTTTCTGACAAGCATCACACAATCCATCCCTTGTAAATTCTACTAGAGGCATTCCTCTAACTAAGTCCTTTTTGACTAGATCATTCATTGTCTTGAAATTCAAATGGGACAGCTTCTAGTGCCATAGCCAACTTTCAACTGAACTTGCTTTGCTGAGAAGACAAGTAATAGATTCTGCATCTGTAGAGTTGAAGTCAGCTAAATACACATTCCCTTTTCTAACTCCAGTTAGAACCACTTTATTTTCCTTCTTACTTGTGACAATACAGGCTTCAGAATTGAAGGAAACAGTATTCCCTCTGTCACATAATTGACTGATGCTCAATAAGTTGTGTTTGAGACCATCAACCAATGCAACTTCATCAATGATGACATTTTCTTTTGAAATCAAGCCATATCCCATAGTGAATCATTTGCTGTCATCTCCAAAGGTTATGCTAGGGCGAGCTCTCTCCTTAAACTCTGTGAGCAGGGTGAAATCTCTTGTCATTTGTCTTGAACAGCCACTGTCCAAGTACCACAGATTCCTTCTTTTTCCCTGCACACAACAAAATCAATCAAATTGATTTTGGTACCCAAGTTTCCTTGGGTCCAGCCTTGTTAGTCTTTTTCCTAGACTTCATGCCTCCTGCATCTTTTGACTTAGGTAACTTTGGGTCAACCTTGGTCTCAGATGTGGTTGGTTGAAGTGTAGGGTTAGTCACAGAATCATTTAGCACATTTGATTGAATTTGATAAGGCATAGATTGTGCAAACATATTATTCCACATAGGCATATTGTATGGCATTTGAGGCATACTAAATGCAGTAAAATAAGGATTATTAATATATGGCATGTTTGCAAAATGTGCATGGGGATTCTGATGAGACATAACAGGCATAGCATGCATAGGTGACATAGACATGTTAGGCATGGAGGGATTTGAAGGCATGGGAGCATTCTTGACAGATTTGCAGTTATCAGATAGATGATTAACACTTTTACAATGCACACACCTTTTTCTAGGAGCATACCTATCAGGTGTGTAATTGTTATGTTTATTAATCCCTACCTTCCCATTTCTTTTAGATTTCTTTTAGTTTCTTTTTTATCCTCAACCAACTTAAGCCTATTTTTCAGCTGATCTAAAGTCATGTGTCCTATATTCACCTTACTGACATCTTTGGATGTGCTAGCTCCTTCTTTGACAAAGTTTTTGAAAGTTGAACCATCCTTCTTATTGAGATTTTTATTTTTGAAATTACTTGCATGTTTTAATTGATGAGCCTTCAACGGATGCTCTTTTTCTTCCTTCAACGGATAACTTTCATCATCCGTTGATTCCACATCCGTTGACAATCCATCAATTAATTCTAACTCCTTTTTGTTTTTCTTCCAGGCATCCTCACAGAATGATTCAATTCCCTGAACCTTGGCAATCTGAACACTAACATCCCTAGATGTTTTCCAGGCCTTGATTACCTCTTGCTCACTTTCTAACTGTTTAGAATGAATTTCTACTTTCTTAACAGCTTCTTCTAGTTCACTCTCAACAGTCAAGCATTTAAGTTTAATCTTTTCAAGCTCAATTACCTGATCCTCTAACACAGCATTCCTATCACTTATAAACACATTATTCTCTTTGATCCTAGTGTTTTCTTTAGCTAGTGATTTAAGGGAAACACGCAAATGATATAATTCATTGGACATATCATTTATGGCTTCATTGCATTTATTTTTAGAAAGCTGAGAGAGATCAGTAGTAATTACCTGGTTGCTTGATGAACTAGTTTCATTTTCATCAGAATTAGCCATCAGGGCTAGGTTGACATATTCCATATCATCATCTTCATTTACTTTATCTGCTGCCCAATCATCTTGAGTGAGAAAAGCTCTTTCCTTTTGTTTGAGCAAATCAAAATACTTCTTTTTGTAATCAACTTGCTCAAATTTCTTCTTGTCAGAGGTTGGCTTCCTACACTCACTTGCAAAGTGTCCACTAATGCCACAGTTATAACATTTGAACTTGGATTTGTCCACCATGTTTTTGTTTGGCTTAGTGAATTTTGTATTTTTCCTGAACTTCATCTTTGCAAACCTCCTGGACAGAAAAGCCAGATGTTCATCAACATCATCAGAGTCATCCTGACTGGAATTGTCTTCATCCTCAGCTACTTGCTCTTTACCCTTGCTTGATTCTAATTTCTTGTGCCAATTTTGAGACCTGGCATTGTCTTCTCCTCATTCCTGGCTTCAATCTTCTCACTGTCAGCTATAAGTGCAACTGTTCCTTCTTTTCTCTTTTCCTTTTCCAGCAGCTCATCCTGCTCTATTTCAAGTTCATAAGTCTTCAAAATTCCATATAATCCTTCAAGTGTGAAGTTCTTATAATCTTGAGAATTTCTTAGGGAGACAGTCATAGGCTTCTATTCCTTTGGTAGAGACCTCAGAAATTTTAAGTTGGAGTCCATGACTTGGTACACTCTACCATACAGCTTCAATCCATTTAACAGTTTCTGAAATCTGTTGAAGGTATCATTTAATGATTCTCCTTCTTCAAAGTGAAAATATTCATACTGTTGAATAAGAAACTGCATCTTGTTCTCTCTAACCTGCTCAGTACCTTCACAGATGATTTGTACAGTATCCCAAACTTCCTTTGCAGTTTGGCTATTGATGACATTGTCAAACATATCTTGATCTAAGCCATTAAACAAAATGTTCATGGCTTTCATGTCCTTGTTGATTTCTTCCATGTCTTCAATAGTCCATTCTGCTTTTGGCTTGGGAATGGACTGTCCAACAACAACTGTTGCAGTAGCAGTTGTGGCCACTTTGTGAGGGATGTGAGGACCATTTTCAATACAGTTGATGTAGCTTTCATCTTGAGAAAGAAGATGTAAATGCATCTTCACTTTCCAGTGATGATAATTATCTTTTTCAAGGACTGGAATCTTTATACCAATATCCTTCATACTCATGTTGACAGCAGGAGGATTCTTCTATGCACTCATGATGTTAGCAGAATAGATCTTTACACTCTTTGTATGTTAAGAGCTTGCTCTGATACCAATTGTTATTCCCAGTGGACTAACAATGAGATTTACAGAAGGGGGGTTGAATGTAAATCTCAAAACTTTTTCAAGTTTTGAGTAGTTTCTAGGGCTAAGTGTTTTAGTGAGCAAATGTGTGTGAATGGCTTGAAGCTGATACAGACAGATATATATTCAAACACAAATGTAAATAACACAAAGAACTTAAAAACTTTTCTGGTGGATTTGTTGTTCCACCAGAGATGTGTTATTTCAGAAAATCTGTGATTCAAAGAGTTAAATCACATATGCTTCCTAGTACAAACTAGATGATTTTCTCTAAAGATTTTTCTAAACAGCTCTTGAAAATTCACACCCAATTACTAGCTGCTACTTGGTTTATATATCACCAAGTTTACAAGTGAAGACAAAATTGTAAAATACAAATAAAGAGGCTCTTCACATGTTTCTTCTTCATTTCTCTATCCAATACAATTTGGGTTTAGCTGTTGATCTTTGAATACTCCCTTATTTGCACCAGAATGGAAATGCTGCATTTTCTTGATTCCTCCTAGAGGCTGCCACATTCCAGTTTATCTCTGTCAACCCATGTGCCTCTGTCAGCTTATGAATTTCACTATCAACTGCTATTGAACTAAGCATCCGTTGAAGCTTTCATCCGTTGATGCCTTATCCGTTGAGGCTTTATCCGTTGAAGCTTTATCCATTGATGCATTAGCAGTTGAAGTCTTATCCGTTGAAGCACTTATCCGTTGATGGATATTATCCGTTAAAGCTTTAGAGACATCCGTTGAAGCTTTGTTTCTTATCCGTTGAAGGTCTTCAATATCAGTTGATACTTCTTCACTTATACAAAATTACAAGGCATGAAATATTTACAATTAGCCCTCCTATTTGCATATCCACTAGTAGTCAGCATGACTGATAATTTCCTACAACATCTAAGAGTTACAACTTGAATCCAGAGAATGAAATGTGCTACAATACTAAACTTATTTCTAAGTAAAGCTACTCCTTCAACGGATAGCCAAGATGGTCTTATCCGTTGAGGCTACAAACACTAGATTTCTACTTAAGTGTTTTGTTTAACTTATCATCAAACTAATACACATATTCCTAACAATAATTAATTAGCAGATTTAATAATTGATTAAATGAGATTTTATTAATACTTAATATTATTAATTAAGAATTTAATTTTGAAAATTAAATCAAGTGAGAGAATTATTTTTTTAAAGTGTTTAGAAAAGAGATTAATGATTAAAAGGTGTTTTAATTATTAGTTAATTGGTTAATAAGAATAATCAATTAAAGGATTAATAATAATAATATTTTATGGAGAATTTTCAGCTGAAAATTTTGCCTATAAATATACTATTATAAACCCTATTTGCCTCAACCCAAATAATTAACCCTAATTCTAAAGTAGAACAAGAGGGAGGCAACTAATTCTCTCAACCTCTTCCTCCTCCATCACATTGTACTCTTGGTGGATACCGGTGGAGTGCTTCACACTTGAGGAGCAGCTGCTAGGGATTTCCGTTCATCATTCTTGGATCGCTATTAAAGACCTCCATCTTTCCATTAACGTAAAGCTTCTTAAGGTAAACATACTGAACTACGAATTAAATATTATTTTTCGCATGGATCCTGCGGAGGGTTTCGGTTTTTTTTAAGATTTAAATTTACGTTTTCGTTGCGTTTATGTGCTAAAAAACCCTTCAACAGCTTCCTGCGGTAATATATTCTGCTTCTGCAGTTGATGTGGAAATTAATTTATGTTTCTTGCTAAACCAAGAAACCAATTTGCCTCCAAGAAATTGGCAGCTTCCACTAGTATTTTTCCTGTCTATTTTGCATCCTGCAAAATCTGCATCTGAGTAACCTGTTAGCTTAAAATCTGATTCTCTAGGATACCACAATCCTAGATCAGCTGTACCCTTGAGGTACTTGAAAATTCTTTTCACAACTATTAGATGAGGTTCTCTTGGATCAGCCTGAAATCTTGCACAAAGACATGTAGCATACAAGATATCATGTCTACTTGCAGTTAAATAGATTAAAGAGACAATCATACCTCTGTAGTTAGTAATATCTATTGGTGCTCCAGTATCTTTATCTAACTTGGTTGCAGTGGCCATGGGAGTGGATGCAGTTGAACAGTCTTGCATTCCAAATTTCTTGAGTAAATTTCTGGTGTACTTGGATTGATTTATGAAAGTACCTTCTTCATTTTGCTTGAATTGAAGTCCCAGAAGATAGCTAAGTTCTCCCATCATACTCATTTGATATCTTGACTGCATTAGCTTTGCAAACATTTCACAAAGTTTGCCATTTATAGAACCAAGGATGATATCATCAACATATATATGTACCAAAAGTAAGTCCTTTCCATGGTTGAGGTATAACAAGGTTTTATCAATTGTACCTCTGTTAAATCCACTTTTCAGAAGGAATTGAGCTAAAGTCTCATACCATGCTCTTGGAGCTTGCTTAAGGCCATAAAGTTCAACATATAGCTCTTCTTCTAATTCTCCATTGAGAAAAGCACTTTTCACATCCATTTGAAAGACTTTTTAAACTTCTTGTGAGCAGCATAAGCCAAAAAGATTCTTATGGCCTCCAATCTAGCAACTGGTACAAATGTTTCATTATAATCAATACCCTCATATTGAGAGTAACTTTCAGCAACCAGCCTTGCTTTGTTTCTTGTAATTATGCCATCACTGTCAGTTTTGTTTCTGAACACCCATTTTGTGCCAACAATGGATCTGTTCTTTGGTCTTGGCACTAGGGTCCAGACTTTGTTTCTTTCAAATTCATTTAACTCTTCCTGCATTGCTTACACCCAATCAGCATCTTGAAGAGCTTCTTCCACTTTCTTTGGTTTAGTCTGAGATAGAAAGGAATGATAGAGACATTCATTTGATGTTGCAGTTCTAGTTCTGACACCTGATTCAGGATCTCCAATTATTAAGTCAGGTGTATGTGATTTGGTCCACTTCCTTGCAGATGGAAGTTGATTTCTAGAACTAGATCCAACCCCATGATCCATGCTGTCTCCATCAGCATTTTTTTATGCTCCCAGTGTAGTTATGCTCTCTGATAATTCAGAATTTAAGTTGGATCCCTCAGGATTTGAAGAATCGGAGTTTTCATAATTATCAGAATTTGGCTCATCAGAACTTGATGAATCGGAACTTGAAGAGCCAGTGACAGGTTCTGATGCTTCTTGAGAGTCTTGAGTTGTGGTAGGATCTTCATCTTGCTCCCCCTGAATAGGTGCATTATCCCTTTGAGTAGTTACCATAGTTTCAATGACATCAGAATTTAACCCGTCAGAACTTACAGGATCAGGATTTAAGTCATCAGAATTTAAATCTTCATTTTCAAATCTCAGCTGATCATGATCATTGAAATCTTCAAGTCCAGTAATCTTTTTATCATCAAAAGATACATTGATAGATTCCATGACAACCCTTGTTCTTAAATTGTAGACTATGAAGGCTTTTGTGGAAAGTGGATATCCAACAAAAATTCCTTCATCAGCTTTTAGATCAAATTTCGACAGCTGTTCAGGATGAGTCTTAAAAAACAAAATACTTACATCCAGATACATGAAAGTATTTCAGATTTGGCTTCTTTTTCTTCACCATATCATATGGTGTTTTTCCATGCTTATTTATGAGTGTAGCATTCTGTGTAAAACAAGCAGTCTGCACAGCTTCAGCCCAAAAGTGGGTTGATAGCTTTGCTTCATCAAGCATAGTTCGTGCAGCTTCAATTGTGACGCCCTCCAAACCCCGGGGTCTAGATTTGGGGGTCACTTGCCACTAAATTATAATAAAATAATCACAGCGGAATAATATAATAAATACGACCCCTTTACCTGCACTGGATCGATCACAGGTTATAGTATGGAACAGGCACTACTACAAATCAAGTGTTATTTCAAACCATAAGTCTAATTAGTTTTACAGATTATTCAAATTTTATTACAAACCTCTAGACTATCCAAGCATCCCAAAACAGTCTACCTGGAATACACACCACTATTTACAAGCACTCGACTTCTGACCAAACCTGGATCTCAAGCTTGCTCTGGCTTAGCTGAAAGATTAGATTGATAAACAAGTATGAGCGAAAGAAATGCTCAGCAAGCAATATAAAATGTACTTGAAATGATAAACCACATTCCAATAATAACTGAACAAAAGAATAAAAACAGTAATATTTGATCATTAATAAAAGCTTCACAAACTATCAACAATAAACGATAACTTTTAGATTGGAATCTAACTCCGACGGACGTACTATCACATGCTGATCAGCCCGTGTGATAGCACAAGGTCATGATTCATAGAAACATGTCCCCAAAATACGAGTACCCAATTAAAAAGGCAATATACCTGCCTGTGGCAAAAATGGTGTCATAATATTTCATATAACACGTAGAAATAGCCCTCCGCTGGACCGTCCGTCCCGGTCACTTACGCATTCATCCAATCCATAAAACATTTTGATCAAAGGAGCCGAATCAAAGGACATCCTTAACCATATAACTCCCCATTTCTCATGGTCCAGAGTTATCTCAACAATCGATGGCGAAATAACTAGAATAATTAGTTATTCGCTAATCTCAATTCAATGTTCCACTGTATAGAGTGATTTATAGCGAAATATATAAAACGTTTAACTATTCTGAACTTAGAATAGTATGGAAATCGAAAGAATAAAGTTCGGAGTCAATATCAATTGAATGATAAATGAAGATAGAGGTACTTGCATAATATAATTCAAAATAAACGTCACTTGAACAATAAGTGAAGTTAGGGGTACTTGCCTGGTATGCTCAATAACCTCTTACTTTAGCTCTGCTTCTAACTGATGGCTACTATCTTCGTCTAATACTTGATTGCACTCCTTGCTACTTGATTCTATAAACAAAAGGACTATCTTAATTGACAGAACTAAACTCAATCGACGTAACTATACGTCTTGACATCTACCCGATCGTTTATAACTAGCATGGCATTTTAAAACTGTAACAGATAGCATGTATATCACGTATCACGTAATCATGGTATTCGTATAGCACGTACTCACATATTTCATATAATACATAAGTCAGATCATTAAGAGATACGTCTCAGTGCGTTCAGAATGAAAATCAATTCAATTTTAACATTTATCGATCAAATACCGACTCAAACTGATACACAAATCAAATGACATTGCAATACAAAAGAAATTAGGTCTCAAAAGTATTTTTATTAGAAGTGCAATATTTTTCTGAATCTGTACGCGTTCGTTTCGTATTAAACGGACGAACGGTTTAATTGTTATGAATAAAATAAGAAATAAATAGATTTAAATCAATTAATAATAATATTAATTGATTTTTATATACCAAAATATAATTTTTAAAACCTAAAAATAATTAATTTTTTTTTTTAGGAATTATTTGAATTAATTATAAATAATTTACATTTATTTAACTATTTATAAATAAAATTAATTGATTAATTGATTTTTAATCAATTAATTAAATTCATAAATAATTAACTAAAATAAATTATAAATAATTAAATCAAATTAGATTTTTGAAAATAATAAAAGAAAACCATTTTAGGAATTTAAATTAATTCAGAAAATAATTTTTGGTATTTAAAATAATTATTAAATGATTTTTGAAAACAAATTAAATGATTTTTAAAATAGGAAAATGAATTTTTGAGATAAAAGTAAAAAGAAAATAACAGAAACAGGTTTTAAGGTTCAGTTTTGGGGAATAAAAGATCAAAGGCGGGTCAGCTTTCGGGTTTGGAAATGGGTCAGCCGGATTAATCCGGGTTCCCAAGAACAATCGCCGGATTTCTGGGAAACCCAGAAACCGGTGACTATTCCGGTGACCTCGGAATTATCCGGGGAGTTCCGTTCAGTCATATATTCCTACGGTTTTGTTCCGGTTTCGATGCCAAAACAGTCCATAACAACACAGCAGCACAATCACATTTTAAACAACCTTAAATCATCACCACAATCCAAAAACCAGTCAACTTCCGATCAAAGTCCGACGAACTTAACCCAACTCCGACGAAAACTCGGATTTTCAGAAAACAGAACCAAATTCAACGTAGTACATATGAAAATGAAGCTTACGCTACGAATAATCTATTCCCTATAACCATATCTCCTATCAATCACTGATAAGAACATAAAATTGATTTGAAAAACAGGGCAATTTCCGATTTTTACAAAAACACAACCAAATCTCTTCAAATCACCTATCAAACTGATGCCCGAGACGAATACAATTCAATACAAACATCTAAACTCACAAACAAACAATCAAAAACTAAGTAATTGAAGAACAAAATTGAACTTTATAAAATTAACTCGACTTAGTAGGTTTTACAGTCGAATGATACCAACGAAAACATGATTCGATTCTAGGGGCTATCAGGATACTTAATTGGGCAACAAAATCATCTCAAAATCAAAGAACATGAAAGTTCCAAATTTTAAGACTTTGAAGAACAATCGATTATGCGAAATACTCGACCTTAATCGATGAACTCGATATCAGAATGATCGCCTCGATCAGGGCTTTAATTTGATATGTTGATTGCTACAAACGAACTGATAAATCTCCTTCTTTGAATTGATTTTTGGGAAACTGAGTTCTCAAATTCTTCTAATCAGATAAATGAAATAGAAGAAGAAACCGACCTTATCTGCTTATTCATTATTTATATTTATATATATCTAAATATATAGATAAGCATGAAGGATACTTATACACGTGTAATTAATCCCTAATAAATCACAAATCGGTACTCTTTTATCTCGCACTTAAAAATAACAAGCCCGGATCTAATAATTTATTATTAAATATTATTTGTAAATAACAACAACATTTATACCAAAATTCCCCTGAAAATTATGAATAATCCAAAAATACGAAAACACGAACTATTTGAGGAATCTTTAATTTTATAAAATACTGAATACACATTTTGTGGGTTTTAACATCCCGGTGGGGTCCCGGTCCATTGATTTTTTGAAAAACAGTAACGATCCCTAAATTACCAGAAAATCCCAAAAACACGTAAAATACAATCAAACACGTATAAAATTAAATAAAACAGGTATCCTAATAAAGATGCTGATAATTACGCGTCCCGATTGCAGATAAGTTCTTATAATTGCAATTTAAACATATTTTAATCAACCGAAAAATTTTCTGGCCCGTACAGAAACATACATAACAGTTATAACATCTCATATCATAGCAACAATTACTTTAAATTTATAAAACACACAATATTTATTTATTTAACATATAATATTCACATAATTTTCCGGATATTACATCCTTCCCCCCTTAACAGGATTCTGTCCTCAGAATCAGCCTAGGAAAACAAATGAGGATACTTGGATCGCATTTCGCTTTCCAACTCCCAAGTCGACTCTTCAACCTTGGGATTCCTCCACAAGACTCGCACTAAAGATACAGATTATTCCTAAGCACTCTTTCTTTCTTATCTAAAATCTGCACTGGTTGCTCTACAAAAGACAAATCTGGCTGGATCTCTATTGGCTCGTATTCTATCACATGATTCGAATCAGGCAAATAACGCTTCAACATTGACACGTGGAACACGTTGTGAATATGCTGCATGTGAGGTGGTAACGCTAATTCATAAGCAACCTTTCCCACACGCTTCAAAATCTCAAAAGGGCCAACATAACGCGGACTCAGCTTTCCTTTCTTTCCAAATCTTGATAAACCTTTCCAAGGAGAAACTTTTAATAACACTGCCTCTCCAACTTCAAATTCCATATCTTTTCTGGTAGGATCAGCATATTTGCGTTGACGATCTTGAGCTGTTGTTAATCTTTTCCGAATGAGTTCTATTTTCTCCTTTGTCTGTTGGATCAATTCTGGACCCAAAATCTTTCTTTCACCAACTTCTTCCCAACATATTGGAGATCTGCATCTTCTCCCGTATAATGCTTCGTAAGGCGGCATTCCAATACTGGCATGATAGCTGTTGTTGTAGGAGAATTCAACTAATGGCAAATGCTCGTCCCAACTACCTTCAAAATCTAGTGTACATACCCTTAGCATATCTTCAATAGTCTGAATCGTTCTTTCACTTTGACCGTCTGTCTGCGGATGATACGCGGTACTCATGTTCAGCTTCGTTCCGAGACAATCTTGAAAACTTCTCCAAAATCTTGAGTTAAATCGAGGATCTCTGTCTGAAACTATGGATACTGGAACTCCGTGTTTGTCACAATTTCTTTAAGATATAACCGTACCAATTTATCCATTGAGAATCTCTCGTTGATAGGAAGAAAATGCGCTGACTTCGTCAATCTGTCGATAATAACCCAAATAGCATCATGATTTGCCCTGGTCCTCGGTAATCCAACTACGAAATCCATCGCTATATGCTCCCATTTCCATTCTGGAATGTCCAATGGTTGTATCAATCCACTGGGCCTTTGATGTTCCGCTTTGACTCGCTGGCAAGTGTAACACTTACTTACCCATTCTGCAATTTCCTTCTTCATACTTGGCCACCAAAAGTTTTCTCTTAAGTCTCTGTACATCTTCGTAGTCCCGGGATGAATTGAATATCTAGAGTTGTGAGCGTCTCGAAGAATTTCATCTTTCAGCTCGGCTACATTGGGTATCCATATTCTGGAAGAAAATCTTAATATCCCTTTATCATCCTTTTGACTTCCTATCTCTTCTCCTGTCAAACTGTCTCGTTCATGGCTCATAACTTCCTCCTGACATCTTTTAATCTTCTCTAATAATTCTGGTTGAAAAGACATTGCACACAACACCTCTGTAGACATACTTGGAATATTAACCTCTATTTCCAGCTTCTCAAATTCCCTGATTAATTCCTTGGATGAAGTTATAATGTTCAACCTTTCTTTTCTGCTCAGCGCGTCGGCCACCACATTTGCTTTGCCTGGATGATAGTTAATAGTACAGTCGTAATCCTTGATTAGTTCTAGCCATCTCCTCTGCCTCATGTTCAATTCCTTCTGGGTAAAGATATACTTCAAACTCTTGTGGTCCGTGTAGATCTCGCACTTTTCCCCATAAAGATAATGCCTCCAAATCTTCAATGCAAATACTATAGCTGCCAATTCTAGATCATGTGTTGGATACTTTTCTTCATGTGGTTTCAGTTGTCTTGAAGCGTAGGCTATCACCTTGTCATGCTGCATCAAAACACATCCTAATCCTTTGTACGACGCATCACTGTAAATCACAAAATTTCCTTGTTCATCTGGCAAGACTAGCACTGGAGAAGATACTAATCTATTCTTTAATTCCTGGAAACTTTCTTCGCATTTCTCATCCCATTCAAATTTCTGATTCTTCCTGGTGAGCTTTGTCAATGGCGTAGCTATCTTTGCAAAATCTTGCACAAATCTTCTGTAGTAACCTGCCAATCCCATGAAACTTCTTACTTCCGTTGGTGTTTTTGGCCTCTCCCAGTTGATTATGGCTTCAATCTTTGCTGGATCCACTTCCACTCCTTTATTGCTAATCACGTGCCCAAGAAATCGTACTTCTTTTAACCAAAATTCACACTTGGAAAACTTTGCGTATAACTTCTCATGTCGCAGTATCTCCAGAACTATCCTCAAATGCTCTACATGCTCCTCTTCTGTTTTGGAATAGATCAAGATATCGTCTATGAACACGATCACGAATTTATCCAAATACTTCTTGAATACTCGATTCATTAGATCCATGAAAGCTGCTGGTGCATTGGTTAATCCAAATGCCATCACTAGAAACTCATAATGCCCATATCTGGTTCTAAATGCGGTCTTCGGAATGTCTTCAGGCTTGATCTTTAGTTGATGATATCCGGATCTTAAATCAATTTTAGAGAACCATACAGCGCCTCTCAATTGGTCAAACAAATCATCGATCCTTGGTAACGGATACTTGTTCTTAATGGTTAGCTTATTCAGTTCTCGATAGTCGATACACAACCGCATACTCCCATCCTTCTTTTTGACAAACAGTACTGGTGCGCCCCATGGGGATACACTGGGTCTTATAACTCCTTTCTCCAAAAGATCTTGCAGCTGAGATGCCAATTCTTTCATTTCCACTGGTGTCATCCGGTACGGGGCTTTAGAAACTGGTTCTGTTCCGGGTGCTAGATCAATCGCAAACTCAATTTCTCTGTCGGGAGGTAATCCTGGTAGATCGTCTGGAAAGACATCTGAAAATTCGTTGACAATTGGAATCGCTTCTAGTGTTGGAACTTCTTTACTGGTGTCTATCACATGGGCCAAATATGCTTCGCAATTCTGACGCAATAACTTCTTCACTTGAGCGATCGTTAAGAACTTCTTCTCTTGCTTATTTCCTCGGAATATCACCTTCTTCTTATTATCCAAGGTCTGAAGTCTCACTTTCCTATTCTTACAATCAATCTGGGCGTTATTTTCTGACAACCAATCCATTCCTAAAATAACATCAAATTCTCCCAACTTAAAAGGTATCAAGTTGGCATAGAAATAATGTCCTCCTATCTCAACATCGCACCTCGGGCACACTCGGTCGACTAAAACTTGATTCTTATTAGCTAACTCTATTATTAATGCTTGTTCTAACAGCTTAACTTCGCAATGCAGTTTATCGACAAAATTTTGAGAAATAAATGACCTCGTAGCTCCAGAATCAAATAAAACTTTAGCATCTACGGAGTTGACTGGAAGCGTACCTGCAACCACGTCTAAACTCTGAACAGCATCCTTCATAGTCATGTTAAATGTCCTGGCTTTTGGTTGGTCCTTTGCTGGTGGTCCTTCAATTCTTGGCACATTCTGAGATGGAGCACCTGTAAGCCTTGGGGTGTTACTCGTCGTACCTTGTGTTGGGCAATTCCTGGAAATATGCCCTGGCTTTCCACACTTATAACATCCAGTTCCCACATTCAGACCTTGAGTCGGATTCTGACACACATTAGCAAAGTGTCCCTTCCTGCCGCACTTGAAACACGTCACATTAGCATTACAATTCCCAAAGTGCTTCCTACCACAAAACTGACAATCTGGTATTGGTGGACGATTGGGTCTCTGCTGGTTTGAATTCTGAAAACGGTTACCTTGTCCTCCATTTCCTGATTGTGGTCTTCTGAATCCCATATTCCTATTACCCTGAAAATCTGGCCTTCTGTTGAAACGGCCCTGAAAATTACTTGACTGCTGACCTCCCTCTGAGGTTTCCATTTTCCTTTTCTTCCCATCTTTTCCTTTCTGAGACATATCACTCCTACTCTCAATCACCATTGCCTTCTGAACCACTGCCACATATGAAGTCAACTCAAACATGGCCACTCTGTTCTGAATCCAAAATTTCAATCCCTGTTCAAACCTTCTTGTTTTCTTTTCATCTGTATCAACCTGGTCTGGCACGAACCTTGCTAACTCAGTAAACTTAGCCTCGTACTCAGCCACGGTAAGATCACCCTGGGTCAGATTCAAGAACTTAATCTCCATTTGATTCTTCATATACCTCGGGAAATACTTCTCCAGGAACAACTCTGTAAATCTCTCCCAAGTTATAAACTCACCTCCTTCCAATGCTCGCGTGGATTCCCACCAATAGTTCGCCTCGCCCTTCAAAAAGTAGCTTGCAAACTTGGTCTTCTGCTCAGTTCCTGCTCCGACTAATTCAAAAGCCTTTTCCATTTCCTTGAGCCATGCATTAGCTTCCACAGGATCAGCACTTCCTTTGAACTCAGGTGGCTTCACTGCTTGAAACTGCTTAAAAGTCACTGCTGGTGGTGCTGTTGCTTGCTGCTGTTGTTGCTGTTGTTGTTGTTGTTGCTGTTGTTGCTGCTGCGTAAGATGTAACATCTGCTGCTGCATCAGTCCCAGCATCTGGATAATCGCTGGATCTGTACGGCTCTCGGTACTACCCTCTCCTGAATTATTCCTTCTCTTTGGTGCCATTATTCTGGTAAGAAACAAGCAATATATATAATAATATGTCAAGCATTGTGTCAAATATGTAGCAATTCCTTAGCATATTAAAGTTCGCAAACACTATCTCTTCTCAAAATATCATAAACTTGCTACCATATTAACACAAGCGACATGATTATCACATAATCCTGCTTATTATCTCGAGAATAATAACATAAAGAAAATTTACTCCGAATTATCAAACCCTTTTAAATCCTTACTTAAAATCTCAACTAAACCAACAAAATAACAGGGCAATGACACAAGGCCTAAAGCTAAACGCAAAACAGGAAACCTAAACAACTTAACTATAACCCAGCCTAATATCCTAGATTTAATCCTATAAAAGCTAAATTACACGCGCCTATCTTATGTGATCTTCCTATGACTCATCTATGACAATCCTACGCCTATTTCAGTGACCATAACCTGTAGCTCTGATACCAACCTGTGGCGCCCTCCAAACCCGGGGTCTAGATTTGGGGGTCACTTGCCACTAAACTGTAATAAAATAATCACAGCGGAATTATATAATAAATACGACCCCTTTACTTGCACTGGATCGATCACAGGTTATAGTATGGAACATGCACTAATACAAACCAACTGTTATTACAGACCATAAGTCTAATTAGTTTTACAAATTATTCAAATTTTATTACAAACCTCTAGACTATCCAAGCGTCCCAAAACAGTCTACCTGGAATACACACCACTATTTACAAGCACTCGACTTCTGACCAAACCTGGATCTCAAGCCTGCTCTGGCTTAGCTGAAAAATTAGATTGATAAAAAAGTATGAGCGAAAGAAATGCTCAGCAAGCAATATAAAATGTACTTGAAATGATAGACCATATTCTGATAATAACTGAACAAAAGGGATGAAAGCAGTAATATTTGATCAATAATAAAGCTTCACAAGCTATCAACAATAAATGATAATTTTTAGATTGGAATCTAACTCCGACGGACGTACTATCACATGCTGATCAGCCCGTGTGATAGCACAAGGTCATGATTCATAGAAACATGTCCCCAAAATACGAGTACTCAATTAAAAAGGCAATATACCTGCCTGTGGCACAAAAATGGTGTCATAGTATTTCATACAACACATAGAAATAGCCCTCCGCTGGACCGTCCGTCCCGGTCACTTACGCATTCATCCAATCCATAAAACATTTTGATCAAAGGAGCCGAATCAAAGGACATCCTTAACCATATAACTCCCCATTTCTCATGGTCCAGAGTTATCTTAACAATCGATGGCGAAATAGCTAGAACAATTAGTTATTCGCTAATCTCAATTCAATGTTCCACTGTATAGAATAATGTATAGCAAAATATAAAACGTTTAACTATTCTGAACTTAGAATAGTATGGAAATCGAAAGAATAAAGTTCAGAGTCAATATCAATTGAATGATAAATGAAGATAGAGGTACTTGCATAATATAATTCAAAATAAACGTCACTTGAACAATAAGTGAAGTTAGGGGTACTTGCCTGGTATGCTCAATAACCTCTTACTTTAACTCTGCTTCTAACTGATGGCTACTATCTTCGTCTAACACTTGATTACACTCCTTGCCACTTGATTCTATAAACAAAAGGACTATCTTAATTGACAGAACTAAACTCAATCGACGTAACTATACGTCTTGACATCTACCCGATCGTTTATAACTAGCATGGCATTTTAAAACTGTAACAGATAGCATGTATATCATGTATCACGTAATCATGGTATTCGTATAGCACGTACTCACATATTTCATATAATACATAAGTCAGATCATTAAGAGATACGTCTCAGTGCGTTCAGAATAAAATTTAGGTCATTATTAGCATTTACCGACCAAATACCGACTCAAATTGATACACAAATCAAATGACATTGCAATACAAAAGAAATTAGGTCTCAAAAGTATTTTTATTAGAAGCGCAATATTTTTCTGAATCTGTACGCGTTCGTTTCGTATTAAACGGACGAACGGTTTAATTATTATGAATAAAATAAGGAATAAATAGATTTAAATCAATTAATAATAATATTAACTGATTTTTAAATACCAAAATATAATTTTTAAAACCTAAAAATAATTTTTAGGAATTATTTGAATTAATTATAAATAATTTACATTTATTTAACTATTTATAAATAAAATTAATTGATTAATTGATTTTTAATCAACTAATTAAATTTATAAATAATTAACTAAAATGAATTATAAATAATTAAATCAAATTGTTTTTTTTTTTTTGAAAATAATTAAAGAAAATAATTTTTTTTTTGGTATTTAAAATAATTATTAAATGATTTTTGAAAACAAATTACATGATTTTTTTTTTTTTTTAAAAAATTAGAAAATGAATTTTTAGGATAAAAGTAAAAAGAAAATAACAGAAACAAGTTTTAAGGTTCAGTTTTGGGGAATAAAAGATCAAAGGCGGGTCAGCTTTCGGGTTTGGAAATGGGTCAGCCGGATTAATCCGGGTTCCCAAGAACAATCGCCGGATTTCTGGGAAACCCAGAAACCGGTGACTATTCCGGTGACCTCGGAATTATCCGGGGAGTTCCGTTCACTCATATATTCCTACGGTTTTGTTCCGGTTTCGATGCCAAACAGTCCACAACAACACAGCAGCACAATCACGTTTTAAACAACCTTAAATCATCACCACAATCCAAAAACCAGTCAACTTCCGATCAAAGTCCGACGAACTTAACCCAACTCCGACGAAAACTCGGATTTTCAGAAAACGGAACCAAATTCAACGTAGTACATATGAAAATGAAGCTTACGCTACGAATAATCTATTCCCTATAACCATATCTCCTATCAATCACTGATAAGAACATAAAATTGATTTGAAAAACAGGGCAATTTCTGATTTTTACAAAAACACACCCAAATCTCTACAAATCACCTATCAAACTGATGCCCGAGACGAATACAATTCAATACAAACATCTAAACTCACAAACAAACAATCAAAAACTAAGTAATTGAAGAACAAAATTGAAACTTTATAAAATTAACTCGACTTAGTAGGTTTTGCAGTCGAATGATACCAACGAAAACATGATTCGATTCTAGGGGCTATCAGGATACTTAATTGGGCAACAAAATCATCTCAAAATCAAAGAACATGAAAGTTCCAAATTTTAAGAATTTGAAGAACAATCGATTATGCGAAATACTCGACCTTAATCGATGAACTCGATATCAGAATGATTGCCTCGATCAGGGCTTTAATTTGATATGTTGATTGCTACGAACGAACTGATAAATCTCCTTCTTTGAATTGATTTTTGGGAACTGAGTTCTCAAATTCTTCTAATCAGATAAATGAAATAGAAGAAGAAACCGACCTTATCTGCTTATTCATTATTTATATATATATATATATATATATATATAAATATATAGCTAAACATGAAGGTTACTTATACATGTGTAATTAATCCCAATAAATCACAAATCGGTACTCTTCTATCTCGCACTTAAAAATAACAAGCCCGGATCTAATAATTTATTATTAAATATTATTTGTAAATAACAACAACATTTATACCAAAATTCCCCGAAAATTATGAATAATCCAAAAATACGAAAACACGAACTATTTGAGGAATCTTTAATTTTATAAAAATACGAATACAAATTTTGTGGGTTTTAACATCCCGGTGGGGTCCCGGTCCATTGATTTTATTTTATTTTTTTGAAAAACAGGAACGATCCCTAAATTACCAGAAAACCCGATAACACATAAAATGCATTGAAACACGCGTAAAATGAAATAAAACGAGTATCTTAATAAAGTTGCTAATAAATATGCGCCCCGATTGCAGATGAAGTCATATAATTGCAGTTAAACATATCTTAATCGATCGAAAAATTTTCTGGCCCGCACAGAAGCACACATAACAGTTATAACATCTCATATCATAGTAACAATTACTTTAAATTTATAAAACACATAATATGTATTTATTTAACACATAATATTCACATGATTTTCCCGGTTCTTACATCTATGAGGTTCCACCAATTCCTGTTCCCTCCCCTGTACAAAGCCCATCACCTACTGAGGAAATGCCACCTTTATCTCCTGCACCATTGTCACCTGATACCGTGCTTGGTTATCCATTTGGATCCCCTAGGTCTGCATCACCTGCACCCCATGGACTGCTAGATGCAACCACTCAGGCTTCTCTTATCGCCCATTATTACATGACTTTGGGTGGCCTGTCCGAGGCCCGTAATGTTAGGAGTGATCTGTTGGATCGACTTACTGTACCAAGGATTGAGGGCGGGGTACTTCCGGCAGGATTAGCTCATAGCATGGAAAGGATTGAGGCTATCACCCGTGTTACAGCTAGAGGCCATCTTGAGGTTCAGATTGATCCAGCTCTACTTGCCACTATCTTAGACCTCATCACCTCTATGATGGAGCAGGTTAGGGATGTCGTGCATGCCCGCATTTCTTGATCCATGGTAGTGTGCAGAGCCAGAGCGATCAGACAAGGGTTTCATGTAGCACCGCATTTGGAGGATTAGCCTAAGTTATGAATGATTAGTTTTAATGACGAGATGATTATCTATGGTAGTACTTTTGGGATATAAGCGATCAGATCAAATGATGTAATTCTATTTAATGTGTTCAGTAGTTGTACCCTCGAACAAATGGTTATGTATATATTCGTTAATTTCAGTTCAGATCAGTTGTTTGTGATAAGTTCATATTGTTAATTGCACTATTAACACTTAAGAGAGTTTCATGAAGTTTATAGAACTTGAGAATTCATAATTTGCAATCATGCAAGGAAAGAACGAGGGAAAGACTTAAGCAAAGTAAGTAAAATAAATATCTAGAGATTCTTAAAATTTTTCCAAGCATTATGCCCCCATGAGGAATAAGATTAGGGGCAAACCTTGAATGTGATAATTAGGGAGGTCGTAATTAAGATATAAGGAACCCAGAATATAATGAAGTGGAAAATGAAGACTTTAAATTAAAAGATGACCTCAATTATGGGGAGTAGGAAGAAATATTTAGACTGAGAAAACAGAAGTCGAGCAAGATAGGAAGAACCAGGATGGTACTCCTATTGGGCAATCCATGGACCTGCCTAAAACAAAACTTATACTTTTACCCTAACCACCACCTTGAGGAAACAATATGGTGTGAAATTCTTTCAGGACCTTTAAGTCGCTAAGCTCTCAGAGTTCCAAGGGAATAGCTGACCCAGCCGAGGCAAGAGCCTGGCTAAAGGAAATACAGGAATCATTTGAGATTCTAAATGATTGACGAATCAGAAAATAGTGTTTTTGTCACTTACCCTCCTAAGAGAGAGACCACCCACTGGTGAAAGACCAAGAAAGGCACGGAGCAAGAGGTTATGATAAACTGATTACAGTTCAGTCAATTATTTTCAGGAAAGTACTTCCCAAGGTTATGGAGATAGTGTAAAAGCTTTAGAGCCATAACAAGGCGGACGAGTATGATGAATTATGAATCTAAGTTGTAAAAGTTATCAAGATTCGTTCTGAGGACACGAATCCAGAATGACGGGATGTTTGAAATCAATGCTTATGTTGTGTTAGTTCAGGAAATAATGATTAGAGAAAGGAAAATAAAAAGAAACTGAAGTGGAAAGGAATATAAAGGCAATAGAGTTTGAGGAATAATAAGGAATTTGGGTATGAGGAAACCCTAAAGACTCGTATCAATAGAAATAGAAAAGTAAGTAATCGTCACGATGAGGTTGATTCACCATGAGTTAAATTGATGGTTGAAGGCATAAGAGATACATATATGTTGTACCCCCTTCAAGTTGGAAGGATTCGGGAAACCTTGAGATAGTTCGAAGGATAAATAATGAAACGCGGATAGACCGAGGAGACAAGAAAGTAAGAAATTAGGAAAATTGGATGAAGGAAGTGACCTTCAAGAAGGTGGAGTGTGAGACCGGTGGCTTGATACCCAGGAAGGAAGATGCCAGGAATGAGAGATATCCCAACATTGAGATGACTGTTGAGATAAACAACAAAAGTAAATACGGAATTATTAAGAAGAAGTTCACGTTGAACACGACCAATATCTTCCAGAACATCCTTGTTATCATTACCGAATCAGGCAAGAAAAGTGGATAACCGTTATTGTCTTTTGGAGGCCATATGGATTGACCTCATTTTGGATAAGGATATTATTATGAAATTAGGCATATACTATCGAGGTGGGAATGATTGAATAAAGACACCCTCATCAGGGATATATGACTTGATTTATCCATGGAAGGATGCATGTATCTTTTTAAAGGTGGAATTAAGGATAGAACATCAGTAACTTAAAACGAATCCTAGGGGAATGCATAAAGGTTGGCATTTCACCCTTAATAGGGACAGCATGAGTTTTGACAAGTATGAATTGGAAAGGATCAAGGTAACAACAACCTCTAAAGATCAGTAAAGAAATTTTTCAGAAGTACATAGACAATGGTTCTAGTATTAGTAAATGGTATTTTGATATGCCCTGTATCTAGGGAATACAGGAGGAACGATTCAAGGATAACCTTAGAGGTTTTACAAGGAGAAAGGTAATATTCAAAATTCTCAAGAATAGAAATATTGTTAAAGGAAATATGACGTAATTATAATGATGCCAAGTAGGGCACGTGTTAAACCACGAGAAAGTATGGATCGAACCAGTAAAGGTCGAAATTGTTCAGGGAAATTAGGACCTAAGATAAAAGATGTTCTAAGTATGATTGAGAGTCAGTCGTGACAGTGATTAACCTCTAAATACTGAGGCAATAACTTATGGAAAAATGTTGATATTTTTTTTTACTCATCAAATTTTAAGGAAAACATCTTCACATAAGCAGTGATTGAAATGAGGTAGAAAATTTATTTGGAGGTGGTTAAAATGACATTGACTGTAAGGAAATTTTACTATCAGGAAAGGCCAAAGAGGTGGCCGACACTTTAAAGGTAAGAGGATAATTATAGGCGCTTGTGCCAAAGGAATACAGTGATGATGGTTAAAGCTGTGAAGGTTTTATTATGGTTTGGAAGATTGACATTCCTTCTGATGACTGTGCAATACCCAACCGTAATAGTAGTTGGTAAAGGTTTAATTCGTGTAATCGCCATGAGCGGGCTATCTATCTCAGAAGGTTCTATCTTGAGATAAGCCAGGACCATGTTTCAAAAAGGACTAGACGAACCTTTGAGTTAAGTCTTCTATTGAAGGCATATGATTAAGAATGGTATTAACCTGCTATCGTTGCTTTGATTGAAACTCTTCTGCAATTTTATCTGCTTCATGTCATGAAAGTACGTCAGGATCTGGAGTGTTCTTCATGAATTATGAATGGTAATTATGTTAACTCCTTAGAAGAATTTGATACGACAGGTATGGACTCCGTATGGTTAGCTATTAAGATTCCAAGGAAAATGAATGACGACAGTAGGTCAGTGGTGGACCATAGTAATGCAGCAACGATTCTTTGAATAATGAGCCGATTACAACCGTGAGAGTTGTAGTGTAATGGATGTTGAGATTGGGTACCCCCAATCGGGTTGTGGTGATGTATAAGTTATCGTTGAATAGACTGGTTAAGTAGATTATCTACCTATTGAATATTTATTCCTTCTTATCAATAGAGAGTCGTATTACTATACGAGGAAGGTTGCGATGCAAGCATAGAATTCTAGTAACGATGGTGTCTAGAATGAGATCCCATATTCGATTTTCGATGTCGAGGGAGTTTCAAAGGTGATTATGTATAAGCTCGAGGAAGAGCATGGGTCCATAGAATGATGGACGGAATAGAAAAAATATTTAGGCATGTGAAATACGATGCTATAATACTTGATGTTGATATAAATACATATATATTTTGTTCTCCTATGACAAACCTCTATAGTTCAGAGGTAGATTCCAAGCCAGATATTTTATGGCAATATTTTTTACATATATACAATTCTCTTCAGTTCGTTCTTTTCTCTTCTTTTCATTTCATGTAAGCTGAGAAGAACAACCCTTCCAGAAGGGGAGGTATTGCCGAATGACTATCTATCTGTATAATAGAAGCCTAGTAGGATACCACATATCATTTAATTGCTTTTCAAGTGCTAAAGATTGGCCACCTTCTGTACTAACTATGCAATAGAACAAGTGTTCATGATCATAGTGATCTCTCAACAAATTCCTTTACTTCTATATGATGGATCAAGCTTTCGAAGATGGAAGCAGCTAAAGGAAGTAGTATCAGTACGATGGTATTCTGATTCTAACGCGTTAGTGATACTAAGGTTGACGTGGTTATTAAAAGGTTATAGAACGCTAACGAGAAAAAGTATAACCAGTATAATATTAGGAACGGAAGGTAGTAGCGATTACGAACTGGAAAAGAATGGGTATTGAGAAGCAAAAGCTCTAATGCTAAAAGCTCTAATGAGAGTCTGTGCAATAGGCTTGAGAGAATTTGGAATGATCACTTAACGCGGATTGAGTTTTCTCACGATAATAGATCGTATGTCAGGTATCGAGATGTCGTCTTATGAGATCTTTGAGGGAAGAAAATGTCGATCTCCCTTATGTTAGGATGAAGTTGTAGAGCGCAAGATGCTCGAACCAGCAGTGGTCCAAAGGACCAAGGATATGATAGATCTAATCAGAGGACGGATGGTAGTAGCCCAAGATGGACATTAGAAATATGTTAATTTGACACGAAAGGACAAAGAATAGGAAATAGGGGACCTAGTAATGTTAAAGGTATCCCTTGAAAAGGATTGATGAGGTTCAAAAAGAAAGGAAAGCTAAGCCTACGAATTGTTGGACCCTTTGAGGTATTAAGACGTATTGGGAAGTTAGCATATGAGCTAGCCCTACCCCCAAACATGTAGTAAGTTCATAACGTGTTCCACATATCAATGTTAAGGAAGTGTAATTCGGATGCCAGACAAATAGGGGCATATGAGTGCATAGACATGCAACCAGACGTAACCTACATGGAGCAACCAGGAAGGGTTATAGATCAAAAATGGACAAATGCTTAGGAGAAGACTTATCAAACTAGTCAGAGTTTGATGGTAGAACCACAATGTGGGAAAATTACATAAGAGCTAGAAAGTGCAATGCTAAGAAAGTATCCCTACTCATTTTCTATCTGATTCCGGGACGGAATCCTTTTAAGGAGGGGAGACTGTAATAACCCCAATTTTTGGAATTTTTGAAACCCTTATGAATAGTGTTTTGCTGAATAAGAAAACTTTTCATGCCACACTATGTAGGGGTTCTTTTATTGATCTTCTGGGATATTATTAGTACTCTATGTGGTATATAAGTGTATGTAAAGATCGTCAGAATCCAAATCCGAACACTTTGATTTTTCCCAGAAATCTACCAGATACAGAAAGAATTGAGTATAAGGTAACAGAATAAAAAGGATTTAAATTCAAGGATTATAAGAGAGGATCATAAAAAGGAAAATAATGTATTGAGAAAGGTTAAGGAAACCTAAGTAATAAGATCCCGGGTATGATCCCTCAAACGATAAACAAAAACGAAAGTTAAGCGAACCGTATAACAGATCAGCGGTCATTAGCCAAATAATTAAAAGCTAATCAAAGAGATTAGAGGGGATGATGTCATCAAACCAATGAGAAGAGGGCAAGTAATGGATGGTGACATAACAAGGTGACATAAGCAAGACATAAGGGGGAAGGAGGTGTGGTTGATTTAAAACCACGCAAAGTTCATGGTTAAAAAGGTAATTAACAAAAATCAAGCTAAAAACAACCAGCCAACAATCATTTCACCCAAAACACAAAGATCATTTCATTTTCTTCACCTTGCTCTTGGCTTCTTCTTCTTTTCCAAAGCAAGAAAGTCAAAATCATAGTTCCAAGCTTTGTTAAATTACAAGGTAATTATCTAAGACTCCTTATGCATAGTTATGAATATCCTATAAGTTTGAGCTCCTAAATCATCCACAATGTCTTCCTAAAAATCATGGAAGAAGATGGTGAATAGTGTTTTTCAAGAACTAAATTTTTTGTTCTTGAAGTTTTGTTTAGATTAAGCTAGGTTAAGGACTTTAAGGGTGATTCCAAGCCATTCTCTTGATTATCCACTCTCCAAGGAAGGTATAACCCCTCCAAACCCTAACTTTATTTGAGTAATTAGGTTTAGTTTTGTTGTTATAATTCATGAGAGGTTTGCTAGTTGTAAATGTAGAGATTAGTTGATTTTGTGAAGTTTTTGGAGTGGTAGTTCTTGATTGTTGATTAATGAACTTAAGTGTAGTTAAATTCAAGTTTAAGAATAAGTATAAATTGTTGATGTTGAGTTTTTGGGGCTGTTATGATGTAGTATGGATGGAGTTTTGATTGGGTTGTGATTGTGGATTGATTGTGGGTTGAATTGTAGTGTTTTAAATTTGGGAAATCGCGTAAACATAGCCGTTGTAACGTCCGATTTACTTTAGGCTGTTTTGTTCTTAACATTGGGACCCTAGAACTCCCTTCTAGGTTTTGACCATTGCCATGATTAGATAGTTCATGTTACGAGCTTCGTTTTGATATGTGGTTCGTTTGATTCCGATGTACAGTTAAGGAGAAACGACTGTTTTAAGTAACGACGTTTCGCGAACGAACCATTACCCCTCGCCTTACTTTGGAACATAGGTTAAAGACCTTAAAGGACTAATTGGAGTATGAAACATTTATGTAAAGTGTAATAGGCAGTTGGTAAGACACTCGCGAAATAATCGCCTTAAAACTCGTAATGGTTAATTTATTAAAAATGGTGGAGCCGAGGGTACTCGAGCGACTTAAGTGAATCGTTAAGCGCAAAGCGAGCGTTAGAGTCTAAATTGGTTAAAGTAAAGATTTATAAGTGACTTTGGTTTAATTCCAACTTATATATTGTTTATAGGTTACCAGACTCGTCCCAAGCCATTTGTAACCCCCAGTCGCTCAGGCAAGTTTTTTACCCGTATAACTGTTGTTGTGATGTATATGTGTATATGCATGATCTTGTGATAAATGCATATTTGTTATTAGCAAATTCTTGCGATATATTGTAGCATGTGATATGGTATATATGCATGCCTATTTCGTATTCTTGATTTATATATTTGTTGGTTCAAATGCTTATTAGTTGCATAATACCTATGCTAGAGATAAGCAGTAGTTGCGTATACCCTGAGTATAGGGGACCCAAAGGTGAACCCTTTTCTAAAACCGGGAGTAGATGTTCCCGAGTATATGATATATATATATTTATATATATATTGATATGGTTTTTTTTAAAACTATTAATCGAATAAGGTTTATTCGATAACTTTATATTATTTAATGAATATTACTTGAATATTCATTCGAGGACTTATGACTCACTTTATATTATTTAATGAATATTACTTGAATATTCATTCGAGGACTTATGACTCACTTTATATTATTTAATGAATATTACTTAAATATTCATTCGAGGACTTATGACTCACTTTATATTATTTAATGAATATTACTTGAATATTCATTCGAGGACAGATGACTCCGCTTATATTATTTAATTAAATATTATTTGAATATTCATATGAGGACCTATGACTCCGATTATTTTCTGAGATATATTCTTTATTTTATTAAAGAATAAGGTGTCGATAATGAAACTTATCTTTTATTATTCAAATAAAGATAGTACTTCCGTATAAGTATATCTTTGGTTATTTAATACTCATTTCAAGTATAAGTTTTACAACTTCTACTTCAATTATTTGTATAAAGATTATTCTTTAAGGGAATATTATTTAAATGATAATATTCAGATATTTTCTAATATATCGGGACTAATTTACTTTATTAAATCAACATTACTCCAAACATTCTTAAAAATGTTTTCGAGTCTTCAAAATGATTTTAAAAGTTAGAGCGGATCCCAAAACTCATTTTTATAGTTAAGATCTTCCTTTCGAAGGGGATTTAAATACTCGCTCAAAACTTGAGGGATCCGGCTCAGTGGTCTATTTTACATTCGCAACGAGTTTGCTGTTTTGATAAATGAATTGATTACTTACCCAACGTTCGGGAAGTAAGTCCATCTATTGAGTCGGCATAAGCAACATGGGCTCAGTGGGCGTCCATGAAAGTGTAAGTGGCTCAGTGGGAGTCCATCAAATGCGTAAGTGGCTGAGTGGCAGTCCAGCATAAGGTCCTATTGTGACCAGGGTGATGACCATTGGGGAATTCGTCCATCTACTAGTAAAAAAGGTTACTTATTGGTATCTTTGCCTGATCAGCAAGATATCAGGTTTATGCCAAGGTTTTCTCCTTTCCAAAATTCATTGGATATTGCAACTCTGTTTATAATTTTCATAACAGAGGTTTTCAAGGAGTGTATGAAATGTATATATATATATATAGGTGTATATATATATCGGGACTTAATGAAGTATCTCGTAACTTCATTATTTATAATGATATTTCAAGGATTGAATCTATTCAAGTCTTATCTTGTAGTCTCATCTGGGTGATGAACTTTTGAAACTGATTATAACTTGAACGGTGGTAGTTCAAGTAGTATTCGGATATAAGTATATTGGAGTATCTTGCAACTTCATCTTTTAAACTTATATCTAGTAAATGATTATCCTGTGCATGTCAAAGATATTCGGAAAAATGTTGAGACAAGGTTAGATATATGAGATCACCTTGCAACGATATTTTATACAGTTATAAACGGGAACTCTGTGTATATTATACATGTCCGAGGATTTCAAAGATTGTGAAAAGTATATATGTACATATATACTGAATATTTTACGACTTGGTCGCGGTAAGATATCAAACTTGGTTCATTTCTTCTTGACCAAGACTTTCATGAGTACTATGAGAATGCTCATATATTGTAAATCATTATACAAATTATTTTGGTGGGCTTGTTGCTTACCCTTGCTTTCTTCTTTCATCACACAACATCAGCTAGACAAGATGAACAGGACCAAGCTTCCAATTCGCAAGCGGTTAGAAAATGTTCCGCAGTTTTCTGGAAGCGTTGATGCTGCCGTAGCTGAGGTAGGAGCTACCAATAGGCTAGGTTTTCAACTATTGGTGAACCAGATTTATGTATATTTATGAATTGTAATAATGGAAAAGAAATGTAAATTTATTCAGAAACCCTTTTAAGGTGTATTGGCATATAATTGTGGAATAAAACAACTTGGATTATTTTTGGATATTCATCTCTGAGACTATAACTTGTGGTGTGTGTGTTTATGGTGGGGTCACAGTACAGAATAGATGATTAATTATTAAGATTGGGTGTTATTAAGGGAAATGGAACTCGTGACAACCCGGATCCCCGACCCCGGATTTGGGGGTGTTACAAGCGCTCTCAAGCTTCACATAGAGATTCTCCCGATTGCTGCGCAAATTGAGTAAGAGCATTCCTGATTGCAGCTGTCTTCGCCCTAGGAAAGAATTTAGTGAGAAATTTTTGAGCAAGATCTTCCCAAGTAGCAATCGAACCAGCTAGTAGAGAGTATAACCAGCTCTTAGCTTTGTCCCTCAGAGAGAGTGGGAAATCTCTCAGTTTCACAGCATCTTTAGAAACATTGTTGGATTTGAAAGTGTCGCAGATCTCGATGAAATCTCTAATGTACATGTTGGGATCCTCCGTTGGAGCACCCCCAAACTACACTGAATTTTGCACCATCTGAATCGTGCTAGCTTTGATTTCAAAAGTATTAGTCATGATGGTTGGTCAATGCTAGATTGAATATCATTAATCTTCGGTTGAGAAAAATCCATCAAAGCCTTCAGATTCGCTGCTAGTTCTCCCTTTGCAACAAAAACTCCTTCCTTAACTTTTTCCTCAACAAAGACTTCTTCTTCAAGAACTTCTTTTTCCTCACGAGATTGAGAACGCATCCGCATATACGCTCTCTAGAGTACCTGAAACATAACATGTACCCTTGTAAGTAAGATATCCGAGTCAGTGAACTTTAACGACCACTGATGTCAAGCACATAAACTAAATTAAACACCGAGTCCCTGGCAGCGGCGCCAAAAACTTGTTAGGGGGAAAACACGCGCTAAAATTACACGCAAGTATACACATTCGTAAGTAGTATAAGATATAAATCAGATTCGTACCCACAAAGACTCTTTTTGGTTAACTTAAGATTATGCACCTATGCAACAATGGCATGGCTATCGCTCAATGCTAAGACAATAATAAGTTGAGATGTTATAACTAAGATTAAACTAACATGCAATTAACTAAGAATAAAAGTGATTGAATTAATTATATGAGATAAACATGGGATTCTAACTTCATTAAATACTTCATTCAAAGTCATTGTTCATAACCTTATCATGCAATTGTGATGAAAACTAATCAGATAACACGAAACTAGTAAACGCCAACCTGGCACTCTTCCCAGTGACACGGAAGTACCAGGCAGGAAGGAAGCTAAAGAGCAAGTCAAGGCTATTACCTTAAGGTCTGGAAAAGTAGCTGATGCTGAAAAGGCAAAAGAAGTAGAAGATGAAATTAGAGGTGAAGAATCTAAGCAAAAGGAGAAAGCGGCGGAACCAAGGAAGACTACTGTTGAACACACTCTGCCTAAGTCTAATACAAGGGAGAAACAGCTCTATCCTCCACCACCTTTTCCTAAGAGATTGCAACAACAAAAGCTGGATAGACAGTTCGGGAAGTTTCTGGAGGTGTTCAAGAAACTTCACATCAATATACCTTTCGCTGAGGCTCTGGAACAAATGCCCAGTTATGCGAAGTTTATGAAGACTATTCTTTCAAGGAAGGTGAAACTGGATGACCTTGAAACCGTTGCTCTCACGGAAGAATACAGCGCTGTTCTGCAGCAAAAGTTACCGCCAAAACTGAAAGATCCAGGAAGCTTCACCATTCCTTGCACCATTGGCAATCTGACTTTTGACAAGTGCCTTTGTGATTTGGGAGCAAGCATTAATCTGATGCCGTTGTCGATCTTTAAAAAGCTGGATCTTCCTGATCCAAAACCCACATACATGTCGCTACAATTGGCTGACCGTTCCATTACTTACCCAAAGGGCATAGTTGAGGATGTGCTCGTCAAGGTGGATAAGCTCTTCTTTCCAGCAGATTTTGTTATTCTGGATTTTGAGGAAGATAAGAAGATTCCCATAATCTTGGGAAGGCCTTTCTTGGCTACTGGCCGTACCTTGATAGATGTGCAAAAAGGGGAACTTACTAGGCGGGTCCAAGATCAGGATGTGACCTTCAACGTATTCAAGGCAATGAAATTCCCTACAGAAGATGAGGACTGCTTAAAATTGGATGTGATTGATTCTGCGGTTACTTCGGAACTCGATCACATGCTAATGTCTGATGCATTAGAAAAGGCCTTAGTGGGGGATTTTGACAGCGATGATGAAGATAGCAACGAGCAATTACAATATCTGAACGCTTCTCCCTGGAAGCGAAAGTTGGACATACCATTTGAATCTCTTGGTACTTCTGACCTTAAGAACGCTGAAGAGAAGCTCAAACCATCAATAGAGGAAGCACCTACCTTGGAGCTCAAGCCATTACCTGAGCACTTGAGGTATGCTTTTTTAGGTGATTCATCTACGTTACCTGTTATTATTTCATTTGACCTTTCAGGTAGTGAGGAAGACAAGCTCTTAAGGATTTTGAGAGAATTCAAATCGGCTATAGGATGGACCATAGCAGACATCAAGGGGATAAGTCCTTCATATTGTATGCATAAAATTCTGCTAGAGGAAGGTAGTAAGCCAACTGTGGAACAACAGCGAAGACTGAATCCCATCATGAAAGAGGTGGTGAAGAACGAAATTCTGAAATGGCTAGATGCAGGCATCATTTATCCTATTTCTGACAGCTCGTGGGTGAGCCCCGTACAATGTGTACCTAAGAAGGGAGGTATCACTGTGGTCTCAAATGAAAAGAATGAGCTCATCCCTACTCGAACAGTTACAGGATGGAGAGTATGCATGGATTATAGAAAATTGAACAAAGCCACAAAGAAGGATCACTTCCCTCTTCCATTTATTGATCAGATGCTTGACAGATTGGCGGGTCATGAGTATTTTTGTCTTTTGGATGGTTATTCCGGGTATAATCAGATTTGTATTGCACCAGAGGATCAGGAAAAGACTACCTTCACTTGTCCATTTGGCACGTTTGCTTTTCACAGAGTTTCGTTTGGGTTATGTGTAACACCCCCAAATCCGGGGTCGGGGATCCGGGTTGTCACGAGTTCCATTTCCCTTAATAACACCCAATCTTAATAAATAATCAACTACTCTGTACTGTGACCCCACAATAAACACACACACCACAAGTTATAGTCTCAGAGATGAATATCCAAAAATAATCACAAGTCGTTTTATTCCACAATTATATGCCAATACACCTTAAACAGGTTTCTGAATAAATTTACATTTCTTTGCCATTATTATAATTCATAAATATACATAATCTGATACATCAAAAGTTGAAAGCCTAGCCTATTGGTAGTTCCTACCTCAGCTACGGCGGCATCAGTGCTTCTAGAAAACTGCGGAACGTCTCCTAACCTCTTGCGAATCGGGAGCTTGGTCCGGTTCATCTTGTCTATCTGATGTTGTGTGATGAAAGAAGAAAGCAAGGGTGAGCAGCAAGCCCACCAAAATAATATGCATAATGATTAATAGTATATGAGCCTTCTCTTAGTACTCATGAAAGTCTTGGTCAAAAGAAATGAACCAAGTTTGATATCTTAATGCGATGAAGTCGCAAAATATTCAGTATATATACATATATACTTTTCAAAATATT
Source organism: Apium graveolens (assembly GCF_009905375.1). Classification (NCBI taxonomy): domain Eukaryota; kingdom Viridiplantae; phylum Streptophyta; class Magnoliopsida; order Apiales; family Apiaceae; genus Apium; species Apium graveolens. The sequence goes on from NC_133652.1 coordinate 258,162,433, forward strand.
GGAAGTCCTCTTCCATACATAATATACACAGAGTTCCAGTGTATAACTGTATAAAAATATCGTTGCAAGGTGATCTCATATATCTAACCTTGTCTCAACGCTTTTCTGAAAATCTTTGTCATGCATAAGATAATCATTTACTAGATATAAGTTTAAAAGATGAAGTTACAAGATACTCCAATATACTTATATCTTCTCCAAATACTACTTGAACTACCACCGTTCAAGTTATAATAGTTTCAAAAGTTCATCACATAGATGAGACTACAAGATAATACTTGAATAGATTCAATCTTTGAAATATTATTGAATGAAATAAAGTTACGAGATACTTTATTTAGTCCCGATATATATATATCCACATATATATCTCTTAAACATTTCCTGGAACCTCTGTTATGTAAAGTATGAACAGAGTTTGAAACATCCAATGAATTTTGGAAAGGAAAAGAATTTTGGCATAAACCAGATATCTTGCTGATCAGGAAAAGATACCAATAAGTAACCTTTTCTACTAGTAGATGGATGAATCCCCCACCGGTCATCACCCTGGCCACATAAGGACCTTGTGCTGGACCGCCACCCGGCCTCTTACGCGTTGATGGACTGCCACCCAGCCACTTACACTTTGATAGACCGTACCCCGGCCTGTCGCTTATGCCGACTCAATTAGATGGGCTTACTTCCCGAACATTGGGCAAGTAATCAATTCATTTATCAAAACAGCAACCTTGTTGCGAATATAAAATACACCATAGAGTCGGATCCCTCAGGTTTTGAGCGAGTATTTAAATCCCCTTAAAAAGGAAGATCTTAAATATAAAAATGAGTTTTGGGATCCGCTCTAACTTTTAAAAATCGTTTTGAAGACTCGAAAACACTTTAAAGAGTGTTTGGAGTAAAGCTGATTTAATGAAGTAAATCAGTCCCCAGAATATTTAGAAAATGACTGAATATTATTATTTAGATAATATTCCCATAAAGAATAATCTTTATAAAAATAATTGAAGTAGAAGTATTAAAACTTATACTTGAAACGAGTATTAAATAACCAAAGATATACTTATATGAAAGTACTATCTTTATTTTAATAATCGAAAATAAGTTTGATTATTGACACCTTATTCTTTAATAAAATAAAGAATATATCTCAGCAAATAATCGGAGTCATAGATACTCAAATGAATATTCAAATAATATTCATTAAATAATATAAACTGAGTCATAAGCCCTCGAATGAATATTCAAATAATATTCAATAAATAATATGAAAGAGTCATAAGCCCTCGAATGAATATTCAAATAATATTCAATAAATAATATGAAAGAGTCATAAGCCCTCGAATGAATATTCAAATAATATTCAGATAATAAAATAAAAGGAGTCATAAGTCCTCGAATGAATATTCAAAATAATATTCATTTAATATAAATGAGTCATACGCCTTCGAATAATATTCGAAATAATATTCAATAATAAAATAAAGTTAAAGTTATCGAATAAACCTTATTGGATTAATAGTTTGGAAAACTATAACCATATATATATAAATATATATATATATATATATATAATCTACTCGGGATCCTCGACTCCCGGTTTTAGAAAATGTTTTCACCTTTGGGTCCCTATACTAAGGGTATATGCAAATTACCGCTATCCTCTAGCATAGGTATTATCAACTGAATCAACAGATATATATGGAAAGAATATGAAACAGGCATGCATATATATATACCATAGCAGCATGCTTCAATATATTGCAACATTTGCTAATTAACCAACATGCATCTATCGCAAGATAATGCAAATACATATATTCATCACAACAACAGTTAACGGGTAGAAAACTTGCCTGAGCGACTTGGGGTGATAAAAGGCTCGGGACGAGTCTGGTAACCTATAAACAACAAGTAAGTTGGAATTAAACCAAAGTCACTTGTAAATCTATACTTTAACTAACTTAGACTCTAACGCTTATTTTGCGCTCGCTGGTTCTCTTAAGTCACTCGAGTACCCTCGGCTCCACCATTTTTAATAATTTAACCTTTACGAGTTTTAAGGCGATTCCTTCGCGAGTGTCTTACCAACTGCCTAACACACTTACCATATATGTTTCATACATTAATTAACCCTGTTTGGTCTTTAACCTATGTTTCAAAGTAAGGCGAGGGATAAGGGTTCGTTCGCGAAACGCCGTTACTTGAAACGGTCGTTTCTCCTAAACCGTGCATCGGAATCGAACGAACCACATATCAAAACGAAGCTCGTAACATGAGCTATCTAAACATGGCAGTGGTCATAATCTAGCAGGGGGTTCTCGGGTCCTAATGTTATGCACAAAAACAGTCTAAAGAAAATCGGACGTTACGACGGCTATATTTACGTGATTTCCCAAATTTAAACCATTCAAAACCAACCACAATTCATCCTCAAATCACAACCCAATCAAACCTCCATCTAAACTACATTACAACAGCCCCAAATCAACTTAATATTACCAATTTATTCATCTAAACCAAGTCAAAAAAATGTGACCAAGAACTTCAAATCTAACAAGCATCACTCCTAACTCCAAAATCAACAAAACCACTTACTAAACAAAGCTCTATCATGAGTACACACTCATTACACTAACCCATCATCTAACATTATGAAATCCAAACCAACAAAACTTAATACTAAGGGTTTGAGAAGTTATACCTTCCTTGGAGAGTGGAGAATCAAGAGAATGGCTTGGAATCACCCTTAAAGTCCTTATCCAAGCTTAATCTAAACAAAACTTCAAGAACACAAATTTTAGTTCTTGAAAACACTATTCACCATCTTCTTCCATGATTTATAGAAAATGATTGGCTTGGAATTAGAAGCTTAAACTTATAGGAAGTATGTAACTATCCATGGGGAAGCTTAGATAATTACCTTGCTAAATAGTAAGTGGAGGAGCTTGGACTTTCATTTTTTAAGAAAAGCACCCAAGAGCATGAAGAAGAAGAAGAGAGATTTTTGTGTTTTGTTTGGTGAAATGAAATGTTTTGGCTTGGTTGGTTGACTTTTGTGTTTGATTTAGTCAATTACCTTGTTGCCCTTGAATTTGTGTGGTTCTCATTCAACCACACCTCCTTCCTTCCCATGTCATGCTTGTGTCATCCTCATGATGTTATCCTCCCCTCCTTGTCCTCTTTCTATTGGTTGGATGATATCACCCCCACTAATCCCCTTGATTAACTTCCTAATCGTTTGCCTAATGACCGCTGATCTGTTATACGGTTTGCTTAACTTTCGTTTTCGTTTATCGTTTGAGGGATCATACCCGGGATCTTATTACTTAGGTTCCCTTAACCTTTCTCAATATATTGTATTCCTTTTATGATCCTCTCTTATAATCCTTTAATTTAAATCCTTTTTATCCTGTTACCTTATACTCAATTCTTTCCGTATCTATTGGATTTCCGGGAAAATTAAAGTGTTCGGGAATTGGATTTAGACGATCTTTACATACACTTATATACCACATAGAGTACTAATAATATCCCAGAAGATCAATAACAGAACCCCTACATAGCGTGGCATGAAAATTTTTCTCATTCAGCAAAAACATTATACTTAAGGGTTTCAAAAATTTCCAAAAATTGGGGTTATTACAGTCTCCCCTCCTTAAAAGGATTCCGTCCCAGAATCAGATAGAAAATGAATAGGGATACTTTCTTAGCATTACACTTTCTAATTCTCAAGTAAATTTTCCCACATTGTGGTTCTACCATCAAACTCTTACTAGTTTGATAACCCTTCTCTTAAGCACTCGTTCCTTCTTAATCTATACCCTTCCTGGTTGCTCCATATAGGTTACGTCTGGTTGCATGTCTATGTGCTCCTATGCCCCTATTTATCTGGCATCCGAATTACACTTTCTTAACATTGATACGTGAAACACGTTACGACCTGCTACATGTTCGGGGTTAGGGCTAGCTCATATGCTAACTTCCCAAACGTCTTAATATATCCAAGGGTCCAACAAATTGTAGACTTAGCTTCCCTTTCTTTCCGAACCTCATCACTCCTTTCCAAGGGATACCTATAACATTACTAGGTCCCCTATTTCATACTCTTTGTCCTTTCGTGTCATGTCCATCTTGGGCTACTACCAGCCGTCCTCTGATTAGATCTATCATATCCTTGGTCCTTTGGACTACTGCGGATCCGAGCATCTTGCGCTCTACAACTTCATCCTAACATAAGGGAGATCGACATTGTCTTCCCTCAAGGATCTCATAAGGCGACATCTCAATAATGACAAATGATCTATTGCTGTAAGAAAACTCAATCCGTGTTAAGTGATCATTCCAATTTCTTTCAAGTATATTGCACTGACTCTCATTATAGCTTTTAGCATTAGAGCTTCTGCTTCTCAATACCCATTCTTTTCGAGTTCGTAATCGCTACTACCTTCCGTTCCTAATATTATACTGGTTATACTTTTGCTCGTTAGCGTTCTATAACCTTTTAATAACCACGTCAACATTAGTATTACGAATGTGTTCCCATTCTGAATACCACCATTGCTTTACTACTCCTTTTTCAGCTGCTTCTATCTTTGGAAGCTTGATCAATCATATAGAAGTAAAGGAATTTGTTGAGAGATCACTATGATCATGAACACTTGTTATATCGTATAGTTAGTACAGAAGGTGGCCAGCCTTTAGTACTTGACAAGCAATTAAACAATAGATGGTATCATACTAGGCTTCTATCACACAGATAGATAGTCATTCGGAAATACCTCCCCTTCTGGAAGGGTTGTTCTTCTCAGCTTACATGAAATGAAAAGAAGAGAAAAGAACGAACTGAAGAGAATTGTATATTCATAAAAAATTTTATTGCCATAACATATCTGGCTTGGAATCTACCTCTGAACTATAGAGGTTTGTCATAGAAGAACAAAACATATATGTATTTATATCAACATCAAGTATTATAGCATCGCATTTCACGTGCCTAAATATTTTCGCTATCCCGTCCATCATTCTATGGACCCATGCTCTTCCTCGAGCTTATACACAATCACCTTTGAAACTCCCTCGACATCGAAAATCGAATTTGGGATCTCATTCTATATATCACCGTTACTAGGATTCTATGCTCGCACCGCAACCTTCCTCGTATAATAATATGACTCTCTATTGATAAGAAAGAATAATTATTCACTAGGTAGATACTCTACTTAATTAGTCTATCAATGATAACTTATACACTACCACGACCCGATTAGTGGTACTGAATCTCAACACCCATTCCAATACAACTCTCATGGTTGTAATCAGCTCAATACTCGCATAATCATTGCTGTCTTACCATGGTCCACCACTGACCTACTGTAGTCATTCATTTTTCATGAAGTCTTAATAGCTAACCATACGGAGTCCATACATGTCGTATCAAATCATTCTAAGGAGGTAACATAATCACCATTCCTGATTCATGAAAAACACTCCTGATCCCGACATACATACATGACATGAAGCAGATAAAATTACAGAAGAGTTTCAATCAAAGCAACGATAGCAGGTTAATACCATTCTTAATCATATGCCTTCAATAGAAGACTTAACTCAAAGGTTCGTTTAGTCCTTTTTGAAATATGATCCTGGATTATTCTCAAGATAGGACCTTCTAAGATAGATAGCCCGTTCGTGGCGATTACACGAATTAAACCTTTACCAACTACTATTACGGTTGGGTATTGCACAGTCATCAGAAGGAATGTCAATCTTCCAAACCATAATACAACCTTTACGGCTTCAACCATCATTACTGTATTCCTTTGGCACAAGCGCCTATAATTATCCTCTTACCTTTAAAGTGTCGGCCACCTCTTTGGCCTTTCCTGATATTAAAATTTCCTTATAGTCAATGTCATTTTAACCAACTCCAAATAAATTTTCTACCTTATTTCAATCACTGCTTTTGTGAAGATGTATTCCTTAAAATCTGATGAGTAAAAAAAAATATCACCATTTTTCCATAAGTTATTGCCTCAGTCTTTAGAGGTTAATCACTGTCACGACTGACTCTCAGTCATACTTAGAACATCTTTTATCTTAAGTCCTAATTGCCCTGAATAATTTCGACCTTTACTGGTTCGATCCATACTTTCTCGTGGTTTAACATGTGCCCCACTTGGCATCATTATAATTATGTCATATTTCCTTTATCAACATTTTTTCTTGAGAATTTCAAATATTTCCTTTCTCCTTGTAAAACCTCTAAGGTTATCCTTCAATCGTTCCTCCTGTATTCCCTATATACAGGGCATATCAAAATACCATTTACTAATACTAGAACCATTGTCTATATACTTCTGAAAAATTTCTCCACTGATCCTTAAAGGTTATTATTACCTTAATCCTTTCCAATTCATACTGTCAAAACTCATACTATCCCTATTAAGGGTGAACTGCCAACCTTTATGCACTCCCCTAGGATTCGTTTTAAGTTACCGATGTTCTATCCTTAATTCCACCTTTAAAAAGGTACAAGCATCCTTCCATGGATAAATAAAGTCATATATCCTTGATAGATTATCATATTCATCATTCCAACCTCGATAGTCTATACCTAACTTCATAATAGCATCCTTATTCAAATTGAGGTCAATCCATATGGCCTCCAAAAGATAACAACGGTTATCCGCTTGTCTTGCCTAATTTGGTAATGATAACAAGGATGTTCTGGAAGATATTTGTCGTGTTCAACATGAACTTCTTCTTAATAATTCCTTATTTACTTTTGTTGTTTATCTCAACAGTCACCTCAATGTTGGGATATCTCTCATACCTGGCGTCTCCCTTTCTGAGTATCGAGCCACCGGTCTTACATTTCACATTATTGAAGGTTATTTCCTTCATCCAATTTTCCTACTTTCCTACTTTCTTATCTCCTTAGTCTGTCCGCGTCTTATTATTTATCCTTCGAACTATCTAAAGGTTTCCTTGAATCCTCCCAACTTAAAGGGGATAAAATATATGTATCTCTTATGCCTTGAACCATCAATTTTAACTCATGGTAAATCACCCTCATCCTGACGATTACGTACTTTTCTATTTCTATTGCTACGAGTCTTTAGGGTTTCCTCATACCCATCTTCCTTATCATTCCTCCAACTCTATCGCCTTTATATTCCTTTCCACTTCAGTTTCTTTTTATTTTCATTTCCATTACAACCATTACCTGAACCAACACTACATAAGCATTGATTTCAACCATCCCGTCATTCTGGATTCGTGTCCTCAGAATGAATCTTGACTACTTTTACATCTTAGATTCATAATTCATCATACTCGTCTGCCTTTGTTCTGGCTCTAAAGCTTTTACACTATCTCCTTATCTTTGGGAATTACTTTCCCGAAAATAATTGACTGAACTTAAATCAGTTTATTCTAACCTCTGGCTCCGTGCCTTTCTTGGTCTTTCACCAGCGGGTGGTCTCTCTCCTAGGAGGGTAAGTGACAAAAACGGTCTTTTGTGGTTTATCAATCATTTTGAATCTCAAATGATTCCTATATTTCCTTTAGCCAGGTTCTTGCCTCGGTTGGGTCAGCTTGTTCCTTAGAACTCAGAGAGCTTAGCGACTTAAGGGTCCTGAAAGAATTTCTCACCGCATTGTTTCCTCGGGGTGGTGGTTGGGGATAATAGTCTAAGTCCTTTTTAGACAGGTCCATGAATTGCCGTATAGGGGTGCCGTCTCGGGTCTCCTTTCCTTACTCGACTTTCTGTTTCCTTAGTATGAAATGTTTCATCCTTCTCCCATACTTGGGGTTATCTTTTAATTTAAAATCCTCATTTTCCACTCCATTATGTCATGGGTTCCTTCTATCTTGATGGCGACCTCCCTGACTATAAGGTTCAGGGTTTGCTCCAAATCTTATTCCTCAAACTAGCTTTTATCTAAGATCTCATCTTTAAGCTCTTGAACATTTGGAACCCAAATTCTGTAGGAATACCTCATTATTCCCTTCTCATCTTTCTCGGTATTAACCTCTTATCTATTTGTTGGCTCTCTGCCTTCATTCATCACTTTTTCTGGCACAATATGTTCTTTTCCGATAATTCGGACTGTATTGCAATCTCAAACAGCTTTTCGGCACCGGCTCCGGTTACCTTCACTTCTATTTCCAAAATCTCTTATAAACTCTCCCAAAGACATTATCATCTTGAGTCTCTCCTTTTTACTAAGGGCATCAGCCACCACATTGGCTTTCCCCGAATGATAAAGAATCTCCCAATCATAATTCTTGATTAGCTCTAACCGCCTCCTCGGGCGTATGTTGAGCTCTTTCTACGGGAAAATGTACTAGAGTACTTATGGCTTAGATAAATCTCGCACTTCTCTCCATACGAGTAGTGCCTCCAATATTTAGGGAAAAACTATTGCCACGAGCCCAAGCTCATGGGTGGGGATATCCAATTTCATATTACCTTAATTGTCTTGACATGTACGCGATTACCTTACCGTGCTGCATAAGCACGCACCCTAAGCCCTTGTGCGAAGCGTCACTACACTTCACAAAATCTCCTTTTCCATCCGGCAACGCCAGCATAGGGGCCGTCACCAACCTTTGCTTCAGTTCTTGAAAGCTGTTCTCGCATTTCTCTATCCATTCGAACTTCTCAGTCTTACGAGTAAGCCGCGTTAAAGGGGCTACTATCTTTACAACTTGAACGAACCTCCGGTAGTGACCGGCCAATCCTACCTCTGGTAGTCGACCAAACCATGGTCATCAATTCATCAGTGGTCCTTTATCCAATCATGTCAGGATCCTCCATGGGATCCTCCTCAACAACTATCCCTTCTAGGACAACATCCTCAACCGCTACATCCTCAATATCAACATCATCCGGTCCTGCATTAGGACACTCTATCGGATCCACAATCCGATCTCCAATTAGTAATAAAATATCATCGCGATGTTGCTCCTCAACCTCAGGGTTCGGAGTCTCGCTACCATATACGATAACGAACTACACTCCTATCATGATATTTATAAGGGTTCCCATAAGGGTTTTAACTGTCAGTACTACGTTAGGTAGCCCGACTATGAACTTGGCAAGAGTTCTTATTATCTTAGTGAACTTATTATCTTAACGTCCCATCATCTCTGAGGTTTATAACGCTTGGCTCGGATACCATTTCTGTAACACCCCCAAATCCGGGGTCGGGGATCCGGGTTGTCACGAGTTCCATTTCCCTTAATAACACCCAATATTAATAAATAATCAACTACTCTGTACTGTGACCCCACAATAAACACACACACCACAAGTTATAATCTCAGAGATGAATATCCAAAAATAATCACAAGTCATTTTATTCCACAATTATATGCCAATACACCTTAAACAGGTTTCTGAATAAATTTACATTTCTTTGCCATTATTATAATTCATAAATATACATAATCTGATACATCAAAAGTTGAAAGCCTAGCCTATTGTTGTTCCTACCTCAGCTACGGCGGCATCAGTACTTCTAGAAAACTGCGGAACGTCTCCTAACCTCTTGCGAATCGGGAGCTTGGTCCGGTTCATCTTGTCTATCTGATGTTGTGTGATGAAAGAAGAAAGCAAGGGTGAGCAGCAAGCCCACCAAAATAATATGCATAATGATTAATAGTATATGAGCCTTCTCTTAGTACTCATGAAAGTCTTGGTCAAAAGAAATGAACCAAGTTTGATATCTTAATGCGATGAAGTTGCAAAATATTCAGTATATATACATATATACTTTTCAAAATATTGGAAGTCCTCTTCCATACATAATATACACAGAGTTCCAGTGTATAACTGTATAAAAATATCGTTGCAAGGTGATCTCATATATCTAACCTTGTCTCAACGCTTTTCTGAAAATCTTTGTCATGCATAAGATAATCATTTACTAGATATAAGTTTAAAAGATGAAGTTACAAGATACTCCAATATACTTATATCTTCTCCAAATACTACTTGAACTACCACCGTTCAAGTTATAATAGTTTCAAAAGTTCATCACATAGATGAGACTACAAGATAATACTTGAATAGATTCAATCTTTGAAATATTATTGAATGAAATAAAGTTACGAGATACTTTATTTAGTCCCGATATATATATATCCACATATATATCTCTTAAACATTTCCTGGAACCTCTGTTATGTAAAGTATGAACAGAGTTTGAAACATCCAATGAATTTTGGAAAGGAAAAGAATTTTGGCATAAACCAGATATCTTGCTGATCAGGCAAAGATACCAATAAGTAACCTTTTCTACTAGTAGATGGATGAATCCCCCACCGGTCATCACTCTGGCCACATAAGGACCTTGTGCTGGACCGCCACCCGGCCTCTTACGCGTTGATGGACTGCCACCCAGCCACTTACACTTTGATAGACCGTACCCCGGCCTGTCACTTATGCCGACTCAATTAGATGGGCTTACTTCCCGAACATTGGGCAAGTAATCAATTCATTTATCAAAACAGCAACCTTGTTGCGAATATAAAATACACCATAGAGCCGAATCCCTCAGGTTTTGAGCGAGTATTTAAATCCCCTTAAAAAGGAAGATCTTAAATATAAAAATGAGTTTTGGGATCCGCTCTAACTTTTAAAAATCATTTTGAAGACTCGAAAACACTTTAAAGAGTGTTTGGAGTAAAGCTGATTTAATGAAGTAAATCAGTCCCCAAAATATTTAGAAAATGACTGAATATTATTATTTAGATAATATTCCCATAAAGAATAATCTTTATAAAAATAATTGAAGTAGAAGTATTAAAACTTATACTTGAAACGAGTATTAAATAACCAAAGATATACTTATATGAAAGTACTATCTTTATTTGAATAATCGAAAATAAGTTTGATTATTGACACCTTATTCTTTAATAAAATAAAGAATATATCTCAGCAAATAATTGGAGTCATAGATACTCAAATGAATATTCAAATAATATTCATTAAATAATATAAACTGAGTCATAAGCCCTCGAATGAATATTCAAATAATATTCAATAAATAATATGAAAGAGTCATAAGCCCTCGAATGAATATTCAAATAATATTCAATAAATAATATGAAAGAGTCATAAGCCCTCGAATGAATATTCAAATAATATTCAGATAATAAAATAAAAGGAGTCATAAGTCCTCGAATGAATATTCAAAATAATATTCATTTAATATAAAGGAGTCATACGCCTTCGAATAATATTCGAAATAATATTCAATAATAAAATAAAGTTAAAGTTATCGAATAAACCTTATTCGATTAATAGTTTGGAAAACTATAACCATATATATATAAATATATATATATATATATAATCTACTCGGGATCCTCGACTCCCGGTTTTAGAAAATGTTTTCACCTTTGGGTCCCTATACTAAGGGTATATGCAAATTACCGCTATCCTCTAGCATAGGTATTATCAACTGAATTAACAGATATATATGGAAAGAATACGAAACAGGCATGCATATATATATATACCATAGCAGCATGCTTCAATATATTGCAACATTTGCTAATTAACCAACATGCATCTATCGCAAGATAATGCAAATACATATATTCATCACAACAACAGTTAACGGGTAGAAAACTTGCCTGAGCGACTTGGGGTGATAAAAGGCTCGGGACGAGTATGGTAACCTATAAACAACAAGTAAGTTGGAATTAAACCAAAGTCACTTGTAAATCTATACTTTAACTAACTTAGACTCTAACGCTTATTTTGCGCTCGCTGGTTCTCTTAAGTCACTCGAGTACCCTCGGCTCCACCATTTTTAATAATTTAACCTTTATGAGTTTTAAGGCGATTCCTTCGCGAGTGTCTTATCAACTGCCTAACACACTTACCATAAATGTTTCATACATTAATTAACCCTTTTTGGTCTTTAACCTATGTTTCAAAGTAAGGCGAGGGGTAAGGGTTCGTTCGCGAAACGCCGTTACTTGAAACGGTCGTTTCTCGTAAACCGTGCATCGGAATCGAACGAACCACATATCAAAATGAAGCTCGTAACATGAGCTATCTAAACATTGCAGTGGTCATAATCTAGCAGGGGGTTCTCGGGTCCTAATGTTATGCACAAAAACAGTCTAAAGAAAATCGGACGTTACGACGACTATGTTTACGTGATTTCCCAAATTTAAAGCATTCAAAACCAACCACAATTCATCCTCAAATCACAACCCAATCAAACCTCCATCTAAACTACATTACAACAACCCCAAATCAACTCAATATTACCAATTTATTCATCTAAACCAAGTCAAAAAAATGTGACCAAGAACTTCAAATCTAACAAGCATCACTCCTAACTCCAAAATCAACAAAACCACTTACTAAACAAAGCTCTATCATGAGTACACACTCATTACACTAACCATCATCTAACATTATGAAATCCAAACCAACAAAACTTAATACTAAGGGTTTGAGAAGTTATACCTTCCTTGGAGAGTGGAGAATCAAGAGAATGGCTTGGAATCACCCTTAAAGTCCTTATCCAAGCTTAATCTAAACAAAACTTCAAGAACACAAATTTTAGTTCTTGAAAACACTATTCACCATCTTCTTCCATGATTTATAGAAAATGATTGGCTTGGAATTAGAAGCTTAAACTTATAGGAAGTATGTAACTATCCATGGGGAAACTTAGATAATTACCTTGCTAAATAGTAAGTGGAGGAGCTTGGACTTTCATTTTTTAAGAAAAGCACCCGAGAGCATGAAGAAGAAGAAGAGAGATTTTTGTGTTTTGTTTGGTGAAATGAAATGTTTTGGCTTGGTTGGTTGATTTTTGTGTTTGATTTAGTCAATTACCTTGTTGCCCTTGAATTTGTGTGGTTCTCATTCAACCACACCTCCTTCCTTCCCATGTCATGCTTGTGTCATCCTCATAATGTCATCCTCTCCTCCTTGTCCTCTTTCTATTGGTTGGATGACATCCCCCCCACTAATCCCCTTGATTAACTTCCTAATCATTTGCCTAATGACCGCTGATCTGTTATACGGTCCGCTTAACTTTCGTTTTCGTTTATCGTTTGAGGGATCATACCCGGGATCTTATTACTTAGGTTCCCTTAACCTTTCTCAATATATTGTATTCCTTTTATGATCCTCTCTTATAATCCTTTAATTTAAATCATTTTTATCCTGTTACCTTATACTCAATTCTTTCTGTATCTATTGGATTTCCGGGAAAATCAAAGTGTTCGGAAATTGTATTCTGACGATCTTTACATACACTTATATACCACATAGAGTACTAATAATATCCCAGAAGATCAATAACAGATCCCTACATAGCGTGACATGAAAATTTTTCTCATTCAGCAAAAACACTATTCATAAGGGTTTCAAAAATTTCCAAAAATTGGGGTTATTACATTATGTGGCGCCCCGGCCACCTTTCAGAGATGTATGATGGCTATATTCTCTGACATGATTGGAAATAACGTCGAAGTGTTCATGGATGACTTCTCCGTCTTTGGACACTCATATGATGAATGTTTGAATAATCTGCGCGCCGTACTCAAAAGATGCGTGGAAACTAATTTGGTGCTCAATTGGGAGAAATGTCATTTTATGGTGCGTGAAGGCATTATCCTTGGGCATAAGGTCTCTAGCAAGGGTCTGGAGGTAGACAAGGCCAAGGTGGGAGTCATTGAAAATCTTCCCCCACCTAATTCTGTGAAAGGAATCCGTAGTTTTCTTGGTCATGCGGGTTTTTATCGGCGATTCATCAAGGACTTTTCAAAGATATCTAAGCCGTTGTGCAATTTGCTTGAGAAAGATGTACCTTTCAAATTTGATGATGAATGTTTGGCAGCATTCGAGACTCTCAAGAAGAGTTTGATCACTGCACCTGTTATTACAGCACCAGATTGGACAGAACCGTTTGAGATGATGTTTGATGCAAGTGATTATGCGGTAGGTGCAGTTCTGGGACAGCGCTAGAAAAATCTCTTCCATGTGGTCTACTATGCGAGTAAGACTTTAAATGGTGCCCAATTGAACTACACCACTACTGAGAAGGAGCTTTTGGCTATAGTCTTTGGTTTTGAGAAATTTCGATCTTATCTGCTTGGTACGAAAGTAACAGTATTCACTGATCATGCAGCTATTCGCTATCTGGTTTCCAAGAAGGATTCGAAGCCGAGACTTATTCGTTGGATGCTTTTACTTCAGGAATTTGAGTTAGAGATCAAAGATAGAAAAGGTACTGAGAATCAAGTAGCTGACCATCTCTTTAGGTTGGAGAATCCCGATTCTACTTCACAAGATAGGACGTTAATCAATGAATCTTTTCCAGATGAGCAGTTGTTTGCAATTCAGGAGGAAGAACCATGGTTTCCAGATATTGTAAACTATCTCGTCAGCAATATAATGCCTCCTAATTTGACATCCGCTCAAAAGAAGAAGTTTCTGCATGAGGTGAAGTGGTATATGTGGGATGAACCATATTTGTTTAGACAGGGAGCTGACCAGATAATCAGGAGATGTATCCCGTTCTGTGAGACGGAGGGGATATTACGAGACTGCCATTCCACGGTTTATGATGGACACTATGGTGGTGAGAAGACGGCAGCTCGTATTCTGCAAGCAGGTTTTTTCTGGCCTACTTTATTCAAGGATGCTCATCAGTTTGTTTTAAGGTGTGATCGTTGTCAAAGAGTGGGAAATTTGTCAAGGAAGGATGAAATGCCATTAAATGTGATGCTTGAAGTCGAGGTCTTTGATGTATGGGGAATCGATTTCATGGGGCCTTTTATCTCGTCTGGCAATAATCAGTACATCTTGCTGGCAGTCGATTATGTCTTAAAATGGGTCGAAGTTAAAGCTTTACCGACAAATGATGCAAAGGCAGTGCTAAATTTTCTTTATAAGCAAATTTTCACAAGGTTTGGCACACCTCGGGTAATCATAAGTGATGAAGGATCGCATTTTTGCAACCGTAAGTTCACTTCTATGATGCAGCGTTATAATGTGAATCATCGAGTAGCTACTGCCTATCATCCGCAAACAAATGGTCAAGCGGAAGTGTCTAACAGAGAGATAAAGCGCATTCTAGAGAAGGTTGTTTGTCCGTCAAGGAAGGATTGGTCTTTAAAGCTCGATGAAGCTGTTTGGGCTTACAGAACAGCATACAAAACTCCACTTGGGATGTCACCATTTCAGTTGGTGTACGGTAAGGGATGTCATCTACCTGTGGAGCTTGAGCATAAGGCCTACTGGGCATTGAAGAAGTTGAACCTGGATTTAGATGCAGCTGGTAAGAAAAGAATGCTTCAGCTTAATGAACTTGATGAATTTCGACTTCAAGCGTACGAAAATAACAAAATGTATAAGGAAAAGGTGAAGAGGTGGCATGATAGGAAGCTACATCCAAAGTTATTTGTGCCAGGGCAACAAGTTCTCTTATTCAACTCTCGGCTCCGACTTTTTCCTGGGAAGTTGAAATCAAGGTGGTCTGGACCTTTTATTGTCAAAACTGTGTTTTCACATGGAGCGGTGGAAAATTTTGAGAATGATCCGGACCAAGCATTCAAGGTTAATGGTCAGCGGTTGAAGCACTACTATGGGGACATGGCAAACCGAGAAGTGGTTAGTGCCATTTTGTTGACTACTTGAGAAGGGTACGAAACGTCAAGCTAATGACGAAAAAGAAGCGCTGCGTGGGAGGCAACCCATGAATTGTTGTTACAGGAACCCTTAGAAGTTAATAACCTATCCAAAAACACAAAAAAATCAGAAAACAGGGGCTGAAAAAAAAAATTCCAGTGACCCCCTGAGCGCCCGCTCAGCTTTGCTGAGCGACCGCGCAGCAAGCTGAGCGCCCGCTCAGGGGTCGAGTACCAGAATTTTTTTTTCAGTTCAGAAAAAAAACACACACACACACACACAAAAACAGTTTTAGCCCATAAACCCACGATTTGTTCCCACTACCCCATCATTTTACCCTTAATTCCCAAACCCTAATCTAATCCACACCCTATATATACATACACCTATCCTACATATCTCCCACAAAACTTCCTACACTTAAACCCTCTCACAAACATCAAAAATCAGTTCTTATACACTTTTATTCACGAATCAATGGCACCCAAGAGAGCACGCACTATTGAGAGCAGCAGCACAGTTCCTACTGCTGATTCATCGAGGGGTACTGCTGCAAGGCCTCGGTTAACTGACAGAGCCGCGGAGGAGGAGTACACTAGGCTGTTGGGGAAGCCGATTCTGAAGGAGAGGGGGTTTTTACCATCGGGGAGGGATGGTGAGTTGCTGCCCATGATTGCAGAGAAGGGGTGGATAGCTTTTTGTGAGTCACCCAAAGCAGTACCGATGAGCGTTGTTCGCGAGTTCTACGCAAACGCGAAGGCCGAAAAAAATGGGTTTTCTGTGGTCCGTGGGCTGACGGTTGATTATCATCCTGCGGTGATTCGCCGTGTGATTGGACAGCGAGAGAGGAAGCCCGAGGAGGAGAACTGGAATGAAAAGACTGCTGAGAATTTTGACTTGGATTTGATTTGTGCGACTCTCTGTCGACCGGGCACAGTTTGGACCTGCAGGACCGGCACTAATGAGTATCGTCACTTTCCGGCGATCGCCATGAACAGGTATGCCCGTGCATGGAATGCATTTATTTGTGCTAATATTTTGCCTTCTTCGCATGCACACGAGGTCACAGTTGAGAGAGCACAGTTGTTTTGGGGAATTCTGAATGAGGAATACTATGTGGACCTTGGTGAGTTTATCTACCAAGGAATTCTGAAGTTTTTGAGGGGAGCGAAGCATATGAACATCCCTTATGCATGCCGAGCAGTGGGAGTGAACTGGCCGGCTCATGAGCAGTTGTAATTGTCAGCAGCTCTGATTGATTCTGGCACTCTGAATGGGATGTAGGAGTGGACCGGTGGTGAGCCTGAGGAGCATGGGCTGGGTTATCGTCTTCCAGGAGGGCGTCCAGCACGAGGTGCTACTATGGCTAGGCCAGGGCATGATGAGGCTAGTTCTTCGAGAGCTCAGGAGGGTGCTGGGATGGTTGATGCCCAGTATAGGAGGCTTTCACGGCGGATGGATGCCATGTATGAGACGCAGAGCAGGTTTGCTCAGGAGCTCACCCTTGCGTTAGGGACTGCTTTTCGAGGCCTTGGAGCTGATATCCAGTGGCCAGTTTTTGGTGAGGACTCTGCATACCCGCCGCCTGATACTCCACCCACTGAGGGTGATGATGATGATGACTCCGAGTAGGTATACCCTGTGTTCCTTTCTACTACTTTCACTGAGGACAGTGAAGATTTTTAGTTTGGGGGTGGTAGTTAAGGAATATTGTGTGTGTGTCATTTAGTTGCATATTCATGATAGTTTAGTTCATATAGTTGCATAATTTATGCCATATAGTTTTTTTTTATGAATGTCATGTAGCTCATGCATTTACCATGATCCCTTTTGCAATGATTTATCGATTGAAGTGTGATATTGATGCGAGTGTAGTGATAGCATTAAAGTGATATTAAGTTGTGTAGGTTGATATGCATGCTAGAAACAATTGTAAATCCACTAAGTCTTAGAGAATGCGTAAGGGCTAGATTGTTGTTATGATTTGGTTGTTTTCAAGGTCAATCTACTTATTATGCTTAGAATTCGATTATAGGTTCTTAGTGATAAAGACATGAAAAAGAAAAAATTTTGGAGAAAAAAATATGGAAGTTGTTGCTAGTTGTGGCTAGGCGTCAAATGGCTAGTAGCCGGCTCGCATATGGTGCGAGTAGTCTAGGGTTGAGCAAGATGGAGCGAAACGCACTTGCTCAGAAGTTATAAAAAAAAAAAATTTGCATAATTGATCAAGAGTGGGCTCTTTGGTATTCGAGTTATTAAGTTCTTAGGGGACTTTGTGCCTAGTGACCTAAGGCTTTTAGAGTCTGGGATCCGCTAACCTAACGCTCGTTACATGGATACCATTGTATAAGTCTTTTGTGGACCTCACTCATTGCACGGTCAAATAAGCATTTGAGTTGTAAATAAAAAGCACGATTCCGTAGTAAGCTCCAGAGTTCTTGTAGTGTTGTATATCACTTTGTGCCTAGAATTTTTTATTCTTTGTATAATCGTAGGATTGCCTTGAGGATAGTCTAGTCATAGTAATTGGTCTAGTTCCGAAGCATATCTGTTAAGCATTTGCACACACCACGTTTCTGGCTGTATGTCCGTTTGCATGAGTTTATTGATCTTTAGTTGTCTAACTGCATTCGTTGAGATGTGACAATTTGGTTGGTTAATTATAGTAAGGGGGATCGCTGCATTTTCATATAGACTACATTCATGCATGTTTTTATTTGTTTTTGAGTCTGTGACGCTTGAGGACAAGCATCGATTTAAGTTTGGGGGTGTGATAAGTGGCATTTTATACCACTTAGAACGTCTTAAAATGGCTTAAATTGATTTCTTGAAATCAAGTATTTTGTGTATTTGATGCATTTTTCTAGTGTTTATACATTTCAGGGTTTTAATTGCATTTCTGGGGAGGAATCATCAAGAATAAGCCTTGGCATGTGTTCACCATTGCGACAGGAAAGAAACGGGCAGATTACGGCGAAGAAACGGAGCGAAATCAGAATTTTTCCAGTAGAGGTCTGAGCGCCCGCTCAGCATTGCTGAGCGGCCGCGCAGCAAGCTGAGCGCCCGCTCAGCTATGCTGAGCGGCCGCGCAGGGTCGGGAAAAAAAAACAAATTATTTTAGGACTTCTACTTCTATTTGGTTTCCACTTCTATGTAATCTGAGTTTTATGGGACTATTATATAAGTAGATTTGAGACATTTTCACAAAGGGTGGATTGAAGAAGATTGTGTTTTTACGCAAGGAGCGAAGGAGATAAGGAAGAAGACCGATTTAGCACACCGCAACGAAGAGGAAGCATATATTCTTGTGATTCTTGTTTCGTTGTAACGTTGGATGCTAGTTTTCTTGCTTTGAACTTATTTACTCTTGTGACGTACTCTGTTTTAATATAATTAGTTTAGTTATTATTTTCTTATTTTTGTTTATCATGATTTCATATGAACCCATGATGACGATAAGTGCTATTATGGGCTAATCGTGGTCATGGGGTTGTAACGGATTTATTATGGAATTCTTTAGTTAATTGTTTAATACTTTAGTGTGTGATGATTGCATGATATCTAGTATTGGTTGTGCGTATTCGTCTTATGTGCGTCGCGAACATATAAGATAGGGTGTTAATCTGTTGTGAAGCGACGGTGGATCTTGAGATTTAGAACTTGCCATGCTAGCATAGGTTCATGTACGTTGTGCATGATTAGTGGGTAACTCTAACAGTTTTATTTGCCCTATGTAATCAAAAGGAATAACTTGTGCTTAAATCGTTGTGTTGTCAATTTCTGTAGACATATGGGGACTCAACATAATTGATGACTATTCAACTTCTATCTTAATTGTGGATGCTTGGTAGAATGGTATTAGTACAGTGATAGTTGGCTTTTATCAGTTTCGTGTTATTCGATTAATATCATCACTGTCACATGCTAAAGGTAATAACAATGGCTATAGAAGGAAGTAATAATGAAGTTGTGATCTCATGACTGTTTTATTATTGATAAATTGAAGTGTTAGTTAAGTGATTAATTAAGTAGTTAATTATAGTTAATATTTAATCAACAATTTTAAGTGTTATTGTCTTAACATTGAGAAGTAATCATACATTGGTGAGTGAGTTTAATTAGACAATAATTTAGTCTGAGTCTCTGAGGGAACGAACTAGAAAGTATTCTATATTACTTGCGAACGCGTATACTTGCGTGAATATTAGTGCGTATTTTCGCCCTAACATCAATCCAAGTACGTTCCTCAACTTAACAATTCTTCTTTAAATAATACCCAGATTCCTTTCACGAGCTATTGATGCCTAGTGCAACTGGTCTGGTTCACAGACGACTAACCCCGATTCAGGTCTTCGTATTATAGCCTTGATTACACTATTAAGCTTGCCTCAACTTTATTGCTTCGAACACTGACTGTCAATAAACAACTATACTTTCACTGGAATCCTATCTGGTACTTTAGACAACGTCTTTATTAACCTCTGTCTATACCCTGTCTTCAATTCTTCAGATTCCTATGCTTCAAACACTATCTATCTTCAATCAATGCCAATACACTGAAATCTTCCGGTAGCACTTGTATACTGAATCTTCAACATTTCTGAAACCCTGAAAGTCTTTAACCTTTGTTTTTCACTGAGGCATGATCATATTAATGAACTTTTTTCATTGACCTGTAGACAGACTTCAGGTTTTCTTCTAATCTTCTGATTCTTGTATTTGCCTTGTCTTCATTCTTCCTGATTTCTTGTGTAGACGTAGTATTATAAACCCGTCCTGTTCTAGTGTTGTTATTGTGTTGAGTTATCACATAACTGTTCATACAACTACGCAGTCTCACCAACAATCTCCCCCTATTTGATTGTTAAACCTAACAAACAAATTAAATAGAGAGGATAACTCAACTAACAACTAGAAAAAGTAATGTACCCGGACTTGTAAATAATGCTACTAGTTTTCTGGATTAAATACTGCATTTCCAGATTTCTTGAGTAACTAAAATTATAGATGCTTGTTCCTCTAGCACTGAACTGATCTTCAAGTAGATTCATCTTCACTTCCTTGGTTCTTCAACTCTCTGCCAGATAATACTTCTCATTCTTGAAGTAATCATCAGCAACTTCTTTTGTACAACCACATTTCCTGTTAAGAAGCACATATCTCTCTTGCTTCTCCCCCTATGAGAATCAACTGCTTCAAGGAGATCACATTCGTCCACCACCTCTCCCGTACAATAGGATCCACAGATAAGAACTAATGGTACTCCCCTTTTGGAAAACAGCTTCTCCCCTTATGAAGAATAGTGATGAACCAAACCACTTCTTCTGATCACTAGGAAATCACCTTCATGTTTACCACATCTCCCGTACAAAGGATCCGTAGTTACAAAACACAATGGTGTGGTGTAGTGTACATGTGCTTTACCTTTTTCCTCCTTCCTGCTATTTCTCCCCCTTAGTTGAGGAATCCTCCAAACTATTATATAAGCTTTTATCTCACCCTTAGAGAAGGAATGTATGTTGTCGTCTGAAGGAGTTCTCATATGTTACTTGGTTGGAAAATAAATAACAAGTCGTCTGATCAACCATGTCCCTTTAAATGCTGCAAGAATGACTTCACTATTGATCATCATGTTCACCAATCTTTCAAACTCCTTATACCTTTCAAATGTGAGATCACCAAGTGTTACTAATTGTTAGCTCCTAAAGGTCCCGAAGTATTCTAATCCAAACTGTAAATGTTAGGTCCCTAAGAGTTAGGTTCCAATCATAAACAGATTTGAGACCCGGAGTATCAAAAACCATGTTTAGGGATAGGGAATGGGGTATGGTGTTTTTGTCTTTCTTCCTCACTTTGAGTGTGTGATTCTGTTTTGTGTACCTCACAAGTGTTTCACTCTTCTCTCCACTCGTGTTTACACTCCTTCTCACAAGTGTATCACTCCTCTCATAGCTCTAAAATCCAGCTGTACCTGCAAGGAAAAATCACCTTAGCCATCCTTAAGGAGGTCACAGGTGGTGCAATGGGAGTTCGCAAATCCCCATCCTTGTTAGACTCGTCAGATGAATCTGAGTCATAATCTACAAGTTGCTAGTTTCCCTTTTAGGGTTCCAAGTTTGAAATCTGGGAAGGTAAACAATGATCCAAAGAATTTAGCATAAAGATAAAAGTTCCCTTCTAATGTATGTGAAGACATTTCTTTGTGACTCATCAGGTAATATCTGAATTATTGTCAACAAGTTTCCGATCTGCACCTATGTCAGATCCACTATCCGCAGATGCATCCAGGTTTATTATTCCTGGGGAGGTAGACACTGACCACTGACATATGGCTATTGGATCAGTATCCTCTCCTAACACCTGTAAAGGCAATTGGTCTATTAAAGAACCTTGAACAATTGAATCTGACCGTAAAATGGTCGAAACTCTTGTTTCTGTCAACTCATCCTTTGTGTGTGTAACCTTTCCTTGTGCATCAAGAATTGTTTATGTATGAGGTGGTGACACTACATCGGATATCCTGGCCGATAGGCGAATTTCAATAGACGCACCCTGTTGAGAGGATGAATCTAGTAACTGTTTTGTGCCTTTTCAGCCATTACATCTTTTTGAGAAGATGTATGGGAGCTAGCAGTTGTCTCAGTTTTGATATATTACTCATCTTTGTAGGAGACAGAGCTGCTGGGTTGACTTCAGAACCTTCCTTATGTGGTGCACTAAGGCACTTTCTCCCTCACGCTCATTCATACTTCATTTTACTGGTAAGAGAGTGTTGGTTGGTTCTGTTTCAGTGTTTATCTTTACAGTCTGGGATAGAAGTTGTGGGTTTTCAACCTCATGACTATCAATGAAAGAATGCCATTGGAGGCGGAACCTGTATCACAGAGCATATGGCAATATAGAGATAAAATGCACTTATTATCTATAATGAATGAAAATTATGCATTTGATCTTTTGAGAGAAATGATGTACAATAGTGATTTCAAAAAGATTTTAATGGAATAAGAAATCACCAATGTAGAAAGAAGTTTGATTTTCTCCTAAAACTGTTCGAGTGCACAAGTCTGTTTTTAATGCCTAAAAAGATAAATGATTTGATAAGACACAGACTGATGACCTAACAGTATTAAGAAGAGAAAGAAAGATTTTGTCTTTCAATATGAATGAGTTTTTGTAAAAGTATTGATCACTTAGGGTAAAGTCTAAGCAATTCTCATTCATATCAAAAGCTCCATAATCTATCTTTATAAGATTGTAATCAACAAAATTGTTTATTGATAAATAATCTTAATAAGACTGACTATGCTGCTAATTTCAAATTATAGTGAATCTGTTAGATGTAGCAACTCATATAAATCCACTAGAACTTAAAATCTCACAATTATCTGCAACAAAATATTAGCAATATATCATTGTCTGATACTTGTCAAGTACTTTCGATACCAATAATTATGTTGCATCATATTTAAACTATTAAAATAAGATATCAATGAATTAAATACCAATTATCTATCAAAAAGACATCAGCATTCAATATCATATATCGTACAATTGTTAACTCCTAACAACTGTAATATCTCAAACAATATTGGTTCGATAAATAAAGTAACATTAACCAACATTGACTTGTTTGCAATCTTAGAAAAATATTCTAAGTTCCATATACTTTGATCCATTGAGTATTGCATCTATTATCAAAGTGTTTAAATTTTGAATTTTGAATCCATTGAGTTCCATCTATTCTAAGTTAAATTTTGAATCATCATGAGACTGATATAATTTAAATTATGAGACTGATATGGAATGGAATTATCTACAGTCATAATTTAAATTAATTAAAATAATATTCAAACTTAATGCTATAATACTTAACTACCACAAATGTATCTGACATTGTAATCATGATAATCAAGATAGTAGCACTAAGTACGAGGTACTGGATTATTGATAAATTCACAAGTCCTTTAAATATTGAAGATTTAATACTTATGAACTTATATGAAGAATTTCTTACATATGGGATTTCCAACTAACATGTAATGAATGTTATCCCACACTTACAAACCAGACTTGAAAAATTAACTTTATCAAGTGATTTAATAAAGGTTTCTGTCAGTAGCTCTTTAACTAAAAGACATGCTCTCGAATTAAATGATACCTGGTGTAAAGATGCCTTGTCATAGAGTGTTCACAGAGTTGTTGGATTTGAGGTTATTTCTTATCATAAAAAGAAATCAATCTTCTTCCATGAAGTTGACAGCTTCCTGAGATGCTTCTCCTGTCACTTATGTTGACAGCTTCAGAGATGCTTCTCCTGTCTTTCTTACAACTCGCATAATCTATATCTATATAGACAAACATGTTAAGCATAATATCTTTAGGGTACTTTACTCCAAGAGTTGGTAGTCCCTTAAGATATCTAATAATCTTGTTAATAGCTATAAGATTGGATTCTCTAGGATCCACTTGGAAACTTGCACTTTGGCATCTTGAGAACATTACATGTTGTTTATTAGCATTTGAGTAAAAGAGTGAGCTTGTCATACCTCTATAGCTTGTCATTATACCTGAGTTGCACTGATCAAGCTTTAGTGGTTTCTGTAGGTAAGTAGTCTTCGCATGTTCAGAATCTTCTAAATTTTATATCTTCAGAAGATCCTTATACTTACTTGTATTGCCATCATCCTTTTGGTTTACTCGTGCTCCTAAAAGAATTGTTCTTTTGGCTTGCTTGAAGTAATTCCAAAAAGAATTATAACCTTTCCAACATGCTCCTCCATACCTACTCTGCAATTACTTAGCAAATAATCTTGCACAAGTTTTTGTTAGTAGACCAACATATAACATTATCATCATATCAGAGCACATATATAACATTATGTTTGTGCCTAGTGATAAGAGAGTTATTAATATGACGACTCTACTAGTTCATATTAAACTGTAACTTCAGTTAGAGTGCCATACCATGTCCTTGATGATTGCTTGAGTAGTATACTAGTTCATACCAACGTGAAGTGAGCTTGTGAAGAAGAGATATACAGAGTCCAATTGATCTGCTACTGCAAAGTCCATGAACTGTGGTGCATTGACTTCTTCTTTTGACTCACCAACCAGGAGTGCACTTGTACACATCTACTAGAGTCCAATTCCAAGTGTAATGTGCATCAGGTGCCTGATATGTCTTAATATCCTCAAGTCTCGTCACTGGTGCTATCTGTTAGATACTGCATCCTGATAATAACCTAACATCCAGTTTGACCTTGTCCCTCATAACAATGCCATTGTCATCCAGTTTGACTTCTGGTTATCCTTGTACCAATTACAATATTGTCATTTGGTTTGGATACCAGCTTCCCTACAATCTGCTTACTGACTGATTGAGCTCATCTTGCTTTGCAATCACCCAATCAATACAGATCTATCAGAGCTTCTATAACTTTTTTAGTTTCTTCTTCAGATAGAAAACTAGAGAAATAATCATTCACACTCAGTAGCCCTGCTAATCATTACTCCACCATCTAGATCACTTAAGAACTAGACTCTGGGAATAATATTGACATCACACCCTTTGTCTCAACAGATATGTTCTTTAGTGTCCTCTAATATTCAATGTGGTATTGTGTCTAACTAGTTGATCCTTCTTTTGCTCCCCCTAAGCTGTTGCTGGGATTTCCTGAAAATCCTTACCCTTGCTGACTGGCTTCATTGAAATAATGAGTTGTGTTATACACTGCCATTCCACTGCTTGGATATGAATCATCAATACCATCAATTTATCCTTTAACAGCTTGGAGCATGGAGTTGTAGAACTTTGCACTTAGACATTCAATCATCTTATGTTGATCAACCACAAATGCCCTGTAGGTTGTAGACTCCACTGAGTAGCCATGGAAAATATCCTAACTGTAGAACATTCTCTCCAAACACTTTGAGGTTATCCAGTGTTTGCTTCTGTTGGCCATTAACTCATTAGTGGTCTTCATGTATACATCCTGAACAAGGCTTGATCTAACTTGTTGCAAACTGTATTGACTGCTTCAGCTCTTTGGTATTTAGAAGTCTTGATTAGCTTGATATTTCCCTTGTAGCTTTAATCAAGTTCTGATTCTTCCTTTGTACCACTCCATTTTGACACAGAGCTCCCAGTGCTGAATATGTCTCTACAGTTGCTTCCAATTTGATCTCCTGATATGATCAATCACCATCTATGATGTCTTGTCTTGAGAACGCACGAACAACAATTTTGTTTAATAAGAGTAGTCAACCACCATCACTAAGATATATATTTACTTTGATGTGATGTTGTCTTTGACTTCTCTTTCCGACATGCCTTCGATTTATCGTCTTCTGAATTCTAGATGAGGCAGTCCTCTCACTAAACCCTTTTTACAAAAGAGTTCCTTGTGTTGATGTTCAAGGGTGAGAACTTCTATTACCATAGATAAACTTTTGTCAGATGAAGCTTTACAATAGAAACCATTGACTTCACCTTTTCAGAGTTTCCAGTCTAGCCACGAGCATTTCCTTTACTTACTCTAAGAAGAGCAAGCTTCTCAATCTTCCTGCTTCAGATGAGACAATAATCCTTCATTGAATTAACATTTTTGTCCTTTGATACAAAACTGTCTGATAAGAGGATTTGTGCCTTGATTCTCCATCAAGGAAGTTGCTTCAATTATTATCAATGACTCCGATGATTGGTTGTTATCAGTGATAGCAATTGTTGAATCCATGATGACATCCCTTTTCTGCATAGCTTGTCCCGTAATGAAAACCTTTGTTGTCATCTCCAAAGATTATTGACGGAATAGATTTTGTCAATCACATTTGATTGTGAGGCTTTTTCTTTGATCATATGCCTTGAGTATGAATTACCAAGAATAAATATGAATCAATTAACCTGTTATGTCCTGCACTCATAAATGGATTAACAGTTCTTGGTACCCAATTTATCAGTTTGGCTCCAGTTGGATTAGAGATTTTATTATAAACAAAGATAACAATAACTGCAATCTTATCATGTTCATTCTTATCTTTGACTGACCATTTTCTCCATTTTAATACCCTTGACAGATTTGTCTCGATGCTAGGGGAAAATGGTTCCAACCTTACATAAGGAGGACTAGCAGTCTTGGCCCTATTGTAATCCTAATCATGTTTTTTCTATAATTAATGCAAGTACTAAGAGATGCATTCATGGCATTGAAATAGGCAAGCATTGTATTCAGAATACATGGCATTCATTCAGAAACATTACACATAAGAATTAAGCAATATAGGCATGATATGGAACAAACAAGATTTAACAAGTATATCACTAATTCTATCTAGTCCAATCATGTTGATAAATCTCATCTAGCTATCTCAATCCAATTATAAATTAATACATCTTAACAAACAATCGAGATCAAATGAATAAATCACATTGTAATAGGATACAGAGACTAAGCATAAACAAAGGTCTTATATGCTGAAAAATATATATCTCACTAAAGCAATTAATCATGTTCAACAAATATTCAAAAACATATTTAAGATCATCTAAAGTAACATGCACAAGTTAAACATCAATCCTAGTTATCAGAAAATAATCTAGTGAACTAGTTCAGCATTATCTATGTGTGATGCTATAATGCTTGTGCGAGTGTTAAACATTTAAATAATATGATCTTATCATGCATTGAATATTGAAAACAGAATATTGTAGTGGTTCAAGAAGTTGAAACCTGAGATATATGAGTTGGACCATCTTTAGAGTTTGCTATGAAAACAAGATATTCATTATTCTCGTCATCTGATCCATCCCAACTCTTTCCCGTGCACTATAAGTTTTGACTGGCTGCTTCCCTAAGAAAATATTCCACCTTTGTCTCAACTCTTCAACTGAATCCCTACTTATCCTTATTTGTTAAGCTTCTTGTTCTGTTGTAGAAAAACCCCTGATAGTTACTTTGACACATATGTCTTGTCATAACTGTAGCTATCAAATCTTGTATATGTCCCATTCTCGGTCTTGTAATCACCCCTTGAACTGAATCTTTAAGAATCTCTACTTCTGAATAGATAGGCTTGATTCTTGGATATAGCTTATGTACTCCTTGTGAATCTAATGCGACTAAACTTCCCTGACATGTGAAACACTACCCTGACGTTTAGTCCCTCAAGTACTTCTACCTGAGCTTCTTCTGATTCAGCCAGCAGTAATACTTATATTTTGTCCTGAGGTTCCTACTTTAATGCATGTAACTGAGATATTTGTATGTCCCCACTATTCTCTCTGACCTCCACAATTCCTATTCTCTCTGACCTCCACAACTCGTGTTCTCTCTGACCTCCACAACTCCTGCCTGTATGATCTCATTGATTCCCGGATAAATATAGCATTGGTACAAACTACTGTGTGACTGTATAATCTGGAATCATAGAGTTGTCTTAAAATCTCCGAGAAAAATTGTACCTATAGAAAGTTCATTCATTCCCTGCGTCTGAAAACCGAGTGGTATCCTATGGAGTAAGCCTTTGAGGAAGTTCCACAATTTTCGTGTGTAGGTCGTGAAGTCCGTTCCATTGGAGTAAGAAACCATTATCTATAATTTTCGTCTGAATAGCACATGGTCTTCGTTTTCTTCAAAAGATTAAAATCCACTTTAAAAGCCCGGAGGAGTCCTGAGTCTACCTTTGAGTACCCTTAATTTAAAATTTAACAGAAATTTAAATTTTCAGTATTTTTAATTTTCTTAAAAAAATAAATTAATCAAAAATAAGTATTTACATAAAATCTAAATTTCAAGAATTTTGAATCTTCTTAAAAATAAAATAAAATGTAAATTATTATTTAAGAAAAAATTAAATTTAAGAAATTTAAATTTTACAGAAAAATAAATAAATCAGAAATAAAAAAAGTTTGACCTAGTTTAAGGGAGTACTAAGTCGCAATATAATTTCAATAGATTGCAACTCGTTAAATTTTGCGCCGCCTTTTTTTTATGGCGACAATTGTATGGCGACAAAATTTTTACTTAGCTGCAGAAATGGCTGTTTGTTTCTATGGCGACTTGTTATGCTTTCCCGTGCGCGTCGCAACACACTTTTGTTTTCCGCGCGTGACAGGAGGTACAAGTCCAAGTTACCAAATGTTAGGTTCCTTTTATTTGTTTATTAGCTCCCATTATTTTAAACATGTACATCCTGAATCAGTGTAAACGAATGGCAGCCAAACCTAACAAATAAATAGAACACAAAATGGCAGCCTAAAACCAAAATAATATAAATTAAAAAATTTATTTACTAAAATTTAAGTAATAAATTAATTTAATTAAATTTATAAAATAAATTTATTTAAATTAAGTTTAAATAAACTTATTTAAATTAAATTTATAAAATAAATTTATTAAATAAAATTTACAAAATAAATTTATGTAAATGCAAATTAATAAAATAAATTAATTTAAGGATCCTGATTTGTGTATCAATCAGTAAGTTCTAATACGAATTGTTAGGTCCGAATTATCGTAGAAGGGGGGTTGAATACGATAATCACTAAATTAAAAATTCTTTCGAATCTTTAGCGGATAAAATATTTAGTGCTCGGTTAGTGGTTTCGTGTTCTTGAGAGGAATAGTGTTTGGAATGATAAAAACGAGGAACACAAGATATTCGGGGAAATATATATTCATATATAAATCCTCGAGGGTGTTGTTACACTCCGCTAAATAAATTAACAAACTACAATCTAAGATCAACAAAATTCCTAACTACTAAAAAAATTTACAAATCAAATCCTATACAATAATCTAGCTTTTGTTTGTGTGGCTGAGGTTGAATGCTTCTGTGGCGACAAGGAGATACATTTATGTGGCGACGCCAATTAGCTCTGCTCTGTGGCCACACTAGGGAGGACAGGAAGGAGGGAGGAGTAACCTTTTTATTTATTATTCTAACTCCAAGACCTGTGTGGCGACAAGGGGTACAGGGTGAGTCTCTATGGCGCATCCAAGTACATGTAAATGGACTTAACCAAAAAACAAAAACATGTACACGTTTTTGTTATACTTTTATTTGTTTTGTTACCTTTTTTTTCATTTTCCTTTTTGATTTTTCTTTTTTTTTCTTTTTCCTTTTTGATTTTTCTTTTTTTTTCTTTTTTTTTCTTTTTTTCTTTTTCTATTTTCTTATTTTTTTTTCTTTTTTTTTTCTTTTTTTTTTCTATTTTCTTTTTTTTTTTTGTTTTCTTTTTCTTTTTAAGTTTAACTTGTAATTAAATTAATTTATAAAATAAACTTAAATATAACTTACATAAATAAACTAATTTAGATTTGTAAAATAAACTTATTTAAAGTTTATAAGATAAATCATTTTAAGTTTATTAAATAAATTATATTAAAGTCTATTAAATAATTTATTTAATTTAACAATTAAACTTTGAGCTTCGCCATTCCCCTGAGTTGTTGAGCTGTATACCCCGCACACCTCTTCTCGTACTTTAACATATAAACGTTCAATCCAAGTACGTTCCTCAACTTAACAATTCTTCTTTAAATAATACGCAGATTCCTTTCACGGGCTGTTGACGCCTAGTGCAACTGGTCTGTTTCACAGACGACTAACCCCGATTCAGGTCTTCGTATTATAGCCTTGATTACATTGTTAAGCTTGCCTCAACTTTATTGCTTCGAACACTGACTGTCAATAAACAACTGTACTTTCACTGGAATCCTTTCTGGTACTTTAGACAACGTCTTCATTAACCTTTGTCTATACCATGTCTTCAATTCTTCAGATTCTTATGTTTCGAACATTGTCTATCTTCAATCAATGCCAATACACTGAAATCTTCCGGTAGCACTTGTATACTGAATCTTCAACATTTCTGAAACCCTGAAAGTCTTTAACCTTTGTTCTTCACTGAGGCATGATCATATTAATGAACTTCTTTCAGTGACATGTAGACAGACTTCAGGATTTCTTCTAATCTTCTGATTCTTGTATTTGCCTTGTCTTCATTCTTCCTGATTTCTTGTGTAGATGTAGTATTATAGTCCTGTCCTGTTCTAGTGTTTTTATTGTGTTGAGTTATCACATAACTGTTCATACAGCTACGCAGTCTCACCAACAAACAAACTATCTTATATGTTCGCGAGGTACATAAGGCGAATACGCACAACCAATACTAGGATATCATACAATCACCACACACTTAGGTTTGAAAACAATTAACTATAAAAATCCATAAGTAAATCCGTTAAAATCCCATGACAATGATTAGTTCATAACTGAATTCATTGTCACTATGGGTTCCAATGAAAGCATGGTAAATAACTAAGATAATCTAGGTCAGAAATAACTGAATAATAATAACAAAGTACGTTAACAAGAATATTAGGTTCAAACAAAAAAGAAAACAAGCATCCAATATTATAACTTAAGCAAAGAATCACAAGTCAAAACAAGATCTTTTTCTACTTCGTTGTATTGTGCTATTAGGTCCTCTTGCTGTTATCTCCTTACTCTTCTATATGAAAAACATCTTTTAAAAGGCTTTAAATACTAGCCCAATAGATCAGGAGTCCAGCAAATCAATCTTATAATAGAATCAGGATTCCTGAAATTCGGCATAGTGCGGCCGCCCTCAAATCCAGCGCGGCCGCCCTGAGTTTCTGACAAATGGGCGCGGTCGCTCCAAAGACTAGCGCGGCCGCCCTGACCTTCTGGAAAATCTAAAATTTTCTACTTTCTTGTCCATCTCGTGCTGGTTTCTTGTGTACAATCGACTGAGGTTCCAACCTAACACTCTTTTAAGCATAAAACATGAAATATCCCATCATCCTTTCGAATATGCCCTGAAATGCAAAACATTGCGAATACACATCAAAAATACAAATAATTTGATTACAAAACACCAATTTCAGCCTTTACGAAGCGCTTTAGGTGGATATAAATGCCATTTATCACCTGTTGACTGCTATTCTTATTTTTCCTTCCTCTCTCCTTTCTTCTTCTTCAATCTCAGTATTGTAATAATCAACATAAGCAGACAAGATTTGAATATTTAAGTTCTCTAAGATAGCTTCTTCTCCATCTTCAACCAAGTCAGGAATAGGCCATCTTTCAGGATCAGGAACTGACCTGTTAGGATTTGTGGTGTCAGGATTTCCCGTGTCAGGATTTTGACTTGAGTTGCCAGGAGATGCTTCAATCTGCACTTGTCTTAGTCTTTTAAACAACTAAACTTCTTCTTCATGCCCTTCTTCTCAGTACAAGTTTAGGTTAGGTATCTCCATTGGTCTTGGTACAGGATTGAGAAAAACTGGATCAATAACTACTTTTATAGCCTGAGACTGAGATGTCTCAGGTATTTCTTCAATCCTGACTCCACTTGATCTCGTTCTTCTTTGAAAAGGAACAATAGCTTGTTGATCAGTTCTAGGAGTCCTACCTCTTCCACCTCTTCTACCACTTCTAGGTTCTCTAGCATTACCTCTTCCTCTAGAGGCACCTTGATTTGCATTTTAAAGTTGACTGAGAATTTCCTCATGTTTCTTGAGCATTTCTTCATTTGACATGTCAGGAAAATCATTATCCAAATGAATACGAGCTCTCCTTTTTTCTAATTCCTCAACTCTTCTATCTTTGTGGTAGAGAGTAATGCTAGCACCAGCCTTTGTTCTTAAAGTCCTGTAATATCTCTGAGCATCATCAGGATTGTCAATTATCACCTCATTTTCATCAGGAATTACAGACACAATTTGGTTTTCCATCAGGATTTGAGAGTGAGTAATTGTTTGAGTCTTTACAGTCTTTGAACCATCTTGAAAGACATGAGCTGACTGTGTGGTTTGAGTTTGATTGTGAATCCCAGTTTTAGATTTAACTACCACA
Source organism: Apium graveolens (assembly GCF_009905375.1). Classification (NCBI taxonomy): domain Eukaryota; kingdom Viridiplantae; phylum Streptophyta; class Magnoliopsida; order Apiales; family Apiaceae; genus Apium; species Apium graveolens. The sequence goes on from NC_133652.1 coordinate 258,194,984, forward strand.
GCATCAGAGGTCCCTGCACCTTAATTTCCACCATCATTATCAGGATTGACATATTTCCTTAAAACTGATTCAGGTGCACATTTTATCTTGTCTATCATCTTCCCCTTTTGCCATCAAGACCCTGTAATAAGGAAAAAATGGCATCCAGTTTCTAATTTTTAGCTTTTTGAGTTGCTTCGATAGCATCCAATCTCTCAGTCTTTTGCTCCGACTTAGATTCCATACTTAACATCCCCTTTACCAAAACATTGTTCTTGTTTGTGTGCTTGATAGTCACAGAAAGATCAACAACTTCCTCCCTTAAATCAACATTAGAATCTTTCAATAAAGAAATAGAAGATTGCATCCCTTTGACTAGCACAGTAGTAGCTTTGATCACATTATTCAAGTCAGGATTTGAATTAGAATTAACAACATGGTCTGCAAGAATATGAGCAACATCCATAGAGATTCTTTCACTAGCCAGCCTCCAAGAATGATTCCACTCATGTGCTCTTTGAGAACTGAGAGAAGAATGGCCTGATGAAGATCCATAAGTAGACATTTTAGAAGCTTCAATAGAAGCCTTGAGCTGTGCATTAGTAGGATCTTCACCATCAGAATCAAAGTCAGAATCAAAACCATCAACTTGATCTGGAATTTCCGGAACTGGCTCATTAACTTTTTCTTCAAGTTTAAGATCAGGAATTGACTAAGAAGGCCCAGCTTCCTGTGATGAACCTGAAATAAAAGAATGAGGAACACTTAAATCTCTATTTTTTAAAGTGATCTCATCACTTCTCACACATATATTACTTTTAAAATACTATTTATCTCACTTTTATCACTCAAATCTACCTCTCCTTTTGCCAGCTCAAGAGACTGCCTCTCAGAAAATCTATTTTTCACTAAATCTTTTTCCATTTTCTCAGTAGAAAAGTTCAGTTCACTCACAATAGAAGAAATAAGAGGTGGAAAAGAGGAGTGGTCTGCAGTCATATAAGTAGGGGTATCCTCATGCAAAGGTCTATTTATAGTCATACTAGCAGATAAAGTAGCAGTTTGAGTTAAATATATACCTCTAGTGGTTTGATCCATTGGCAGAGATGATAAATGAGTCACCAAGATAGCTCTAGTTATTTCTTGCAGTAACAAGCATAACCTATGCATCAGGAATTGAGGTGTCAGGAAGAGCTGCATCAGGATTAACATCAGGAATGGATTTGTCAGGAATTGATGTATTAGGATTGGACCCTGTGTCAGGATTTGAAGCGTTGTATGCATCAGTACTTTGAATTGATGGTTCTTGTATGACTGGAGGTTTTGAAGCTACTTCAGCACTTTGAGTTGAAGGTACTTGTGGGCTTCTCTCAAAGAAAGGATCATTGATCAGAACATCCAATTTAGCTAAGTGCTCCTGATGAGCTTCCTTCTATTATACATGTTCTGCAATCTCAGTTTCCACAGTGACAGGACTATCTTAAGCATTGTCAAGAATTGTCCTTATAGCTTGAATGTCTTCACTCTCACTTTGAGAGAATGGTTATTATGGGAGATGATACTGAATAACTGCACTTTCACTTTGAGAAAGTGGTGGTGCTCCTTCAGTGGAGATTGGAGCTCTGACTTCTTCCTTTGAAAGACCTCTATAATTTCAGCCTTTCTTTTGCCATCAGTTTCAACACCAACTTCTTGAGCTAACTCCCTAATCCTTTCAGCCGAGACCACAATGTATTTGGCTGGAGGTGAGTCAGGATTGGCTTGATCAGGAACTGATACGACCTTATCGGGAATGGATGATGTTGTACTATCAGGATAAAGCTTTGATTGATCAGTTGTTGCAAGGAAAGTAGTCTGTACCCTGATTTTATCCTGTTTAACTTTCAGTTTGTCACTCAACTTCATCACCTTTATCTTTTTCTTTGGAGCTTGCGCTCCAATATTAGTCTGTGTATACTCAACAACAACACCAGTATCCTCCACTGGTTTTACTCTGAGCTTGAAAGAGATAGGTCTTTCATCACTATCAGTATTCGATGGCTCATCAATCAGTCTAATACTAGTAGTAGCAGTAGGTTTCCTTTTCATTTGTGCCAAATTTTTCCTAACTCTGGTGGATGTCACATGCTTTTTCCTTACTCCACCTTGTTTCTCCTGTGATTTTGGTGAGGGTGAAATAACTCTTGGACCTGATTGTCCTACTGACACATCAGTCTCAGCTAGTTTTTTAGGTTTTAAAACTAATTCTTTTTTGGAAGAACCAGAGGTGGAAATATGTTTAGATTTGGGTTTTGAAACAGCAACACTTGGGTCAGGAACATGGTTGGCTGTGCCCTATCCCTCGGTGTCAGGATTTTCCAGTGTATACTTATATGGCATGACCCTTGTCAGGAACTGCCATATCGTATTTGGAAACTTAACCCCACTTGCAAACTTTTCTTTTCTTTTGTCCAAATCAGTCATTGATTTGGATGTTATTTGAATAATAAACAATAATTTATCCTTATCAAAAGAAACATAAGGCAAGAGATAAGTGAATATTAACTATAGGAATCTAGTGTACCCTATCACACCATTCTTATTACCTAATCTAGCAATCAGGGACTGAAGAATAATATTACCATAATCAAATGCATGACCTTTGATCAGTGAATACCCTAACTGCAGATATACTAGAGGGAGAACATCAAAATTTATAATTTTATTCAGAAAGGCACGACTGATATATTTAAAATAAAAATTCCACTCCTTCTCAGCTTTGTTCTGAATAGTTCCCTAACTTTGTAAATTATGTGTTATGTCATATCTCCCTGACAAACTCAAATAGAGTTGCAGTAGGTGTAACCACAATATCTTTATAAAGCCCCCAATTCGGGCTCAGGAATCTGGGTTGTCACACAATCCTTCACTCATGTGTAACATGTATTAATTCAATAATCCAACAGACTCCAATCTCATGAACACACACAAGTTATAGCCTTAAAATGATGTACAAAATGTAATCTTCTTTTATTATAACTCAAATGTACTTTAGAGGATCTTAAACAATTATTCGTAACCTCTACATGAAGTTACATTAATTACTACTAACATCTTGTACCTATCTGAATACTCTGGTCCATCTGAGACAAAGTTGTAAGGGATTATCCCCATGATTTCAAGTGACTAAGCCCCACACCGGCATACTGGTAATCTGTTGTGTTATGACATTTAAAAGAAAGCAAGTGTGAGCAATAATACTCAGCCATAATAATCAACAGTTTGAAAAGACTGTGAAAGAAATTATATTAATCCGTATAAGGATATGTATTTATTCAATTAGTTTTCTTGGTGATACACACCTCTTTTTAAATCAATGTTTTTGATTGACTTATTAGTCTGCAAATACCTTAATAGTAAACCCAGTGCCTAGGCTTGGGTTATGGTATTACATCTCAATTCCAATTGGAAGAATAGGACATTCACCGGAGCCATCGCATACGAGGATCGGTTGTAATGCAGAAATCTGTAACCTTTTCTACTAGTAGAAAGACAACACCTTCGTATCCAAGTTGTCACCCTTGCCGCATTCAGGCTATGTGTCCCATTTCGGGTATGCACACACTTCAGAGGTTCCTAAGTATACAGAGTATCTTTTCCTGCGGTACCTTTGGTAGTGTCCCTAGTACTCATCATACTAGAGTCTACCCCTTCTAGTCCTTTGAAGAATCCTATCATATCTCGAGAACTTGAACCACATCAAAGTTCCCCAAGCGTTTTGCTTGTTGATAGAAACAAGTCGTCTCATATGTATATATATATGTACTTTCAAGAATTTTCGGAGGAAGTACTAAGATAATGTGAGTTGACCGTTGTCAACAGATAAATAAATAAGGGTGAGTTTCTTTTGAAACTATATTCCAAATATTTAAACTACGTCGAGATAATATTTTTAACGATCCGAAATAATTAGAATGATTTTCTGAAACTCAGAAAATATTTAAAATCAAGTCTTACTAGTTTTAAATCATATTACATTATTTAATAAATATTTAATAATTAAATAACAATTATTAAATAATTAAACCTCAAATACTTATATTTTTAAAAGAATATTTGAATTAATTTTCTTCAACTAATTTTTGTTTAAATAATTAAATTAATCTTTAATAAAATAAGTGAGTTTGAAATAAACAACCGTTGGAGAATACCTCTCCTATATTAAATGAATATCCGAAATAATATTTATTGTTCGAGTAATTAAACATAGTTGAAGGAATACGATCTTTGGAAATTGTTTTAAATTAATTCGAGGTATTTAATACTTCGCAAGTGGACATTGAACCCCTTGAAATAAAATAAGTACGAACTTTTAATCGTCCAAAACATCTACGGGATGATTCCCGGGTTTATATTTTATAAAAACTGACCAACTCTCGGTCTTACAACTTATACATCATGCTCTACTATAGCGTTAATATTCTTAAATAAAACTCCTCCGGAATACTTCCGGATTTTCATCAAATTATACTGACCGATCCTCGGTCTAAAATATACTCCTCATATATACAACGCTACTCTCTAGAGTTATCGATTGAAATTCGGTAATATTCATATACCAAAATCATTAACATATCGTATGATATTATATATCACAATTCGTAAAATATCATAATACAACATCATGTATACAACATTTATTTGAAAACAAACAAAACACAACAGTTTTAAAAGGTAGGGTTTGAAAACTTTCCTGGAGTCCAAGATACGTTTTCCGACTTCTTCTCGTTCCGGGTTTTCTAATCAACAAATATCATAGTCTTAATTAGTATTCCTAATCCCATCACCAACTTATATTTCTAATAAGTACAATACTTCATAATTTTTAATATTCGACCGACTCAAAATAAGTATCAATCATTGGTCGAAACGGATGGTCAAAGTGGTCTTCTAGAGTTGGCTTTAGCGAATGTTACAATTACCGACTCGCACTCTAATATTTTTAATAAATCGAAAAATTAATATTTTACTACAAAACCACATCACGGATCTTCTTGAGTGTTTTTAATATTTATCACAAAAGTTTCATTTTGAAATTATGAATTTAATTAGGTAAAAAGCATTTGAAAAGTTTGGTCAACTACGGAGTTTGACTATTCATATCGCTTTCACTAAAACGTTGATTTCTCTCAAACCGTCACTCAATCGACGCACCACTTTTGCATACACGATCTAGTTAAAAAAAATTATTTTCTAGGCAGAAGGTTAAAATCCCGAAGCAGCAGTTTTTACCAGTGGATTGTGTTTGGTATTCGTACTTTGCATGACCTCGGCTCCGATATTTTTATAAAATCGAAATATCAATATTTTCCCTTGAAAATTTTATGGTAATTTTTACACTCCACTTTTTAATCTCTGTAAAAATTTCATAATTTTTGAATACTTCTAAGTCAATCATTTATATTTTGAATGTTCGTAATTCGTAGCAGTTTTTATCGCGTAAATCATTTTCACTAAAACAGACCAAACTTTTGAACCGTAAATCAAAATCAAGCGATTCAAGTGCCTTAACAATCCTTAAAACATTTTATATCATTATAAAGTCTTAGTTTTCAAGAATTCATAGTTTATACTTTCTGTATTTCTACAGAAACTTAAGGTTAAGATTCGCTCCATTTATCGATGTTACGCTCACGATTCGAGTTTCGTTTTCGCTCTTAAACTACTAAAAATTAAACAACAATCATCACACCATCATCTTAATACTAAATTTATATCAAGAACATCAATTTCTTGATGCCACAACATCAACCTTAGTATATAACTCACTAATCATTAAAGAAATCAGCATAACAACACCCATCTCATCCTCAATTACAAAATCCATCCAAGAAATCTTTAAGAGTAAGAGTTTATACCTTCTTGAGTACAAAGGATGCTAGAAATATGTTGTATTGGACTTGTATGTATTGGATTATGCTAATAGTGGGTAGATCCTTCAAAATCTAAGCCAAGAAAACAATGTTAATTATCAGATTTACTATTCATCCCTAACTTTGAGCAAGGATTTGACTATGCTATACTAATCCAATATCCATGAAAATTTGTACGTACCTCGTACATGATATGAGGAAGCTTTGGTTAAAATTTTGTGATTTTGTAATGCCTAGAACTCGAGACATGGATTTTTCTTTCTTGGTGGTCTCTGCTGGGCAGTTTCAATACCTCTCTGCAAAGATCTGGAAAAATGAAGGCCTTAAACTGCTTCAATGGAGAAGTCATGTGAGACAAGAAGTGTAGATCGTCTCAATACCTTTCTAACAAGCTATAGATAGAAATTTGGCTGAGTTAAAAAAATGAAATAGGGGAGAAAGAGTTTTTGCTTTTCTAGCTAGTTTCTTCTTGTAGAAGTGATATATCTTTGTGTATATAATCTTTAAATATACAAATATCATCATATCTTTCTAGCTTGGCTATTTTCAAAGCCTAAAACCTAGCCTAGGTACTTGATTTACTATTCATGGCACTATTTGCTAGCTAAGTCATCATGTCTTCTAGGTAGGCTACTATTTGGTTGTTAACCATGGTTACTTTCTTACCTTAGTTAGTTTTCATGGTTAGCATTGCTTGATACATTTTATTTATTCGCTTACGCGTTCGCTCGGTCGCTTATTCATTTTCGTAATAAACCTTCGTAAGCGGTTCGCAGGGTAATTCCTTTCGTATACGTCCTTTATGCTCTGAAGCCTTGTACTAGGGTTTGAATTTGTAGGATTTTAGATTCGTAATTATATTATGATTCTCGTATTCCTCGATGGTTCGTAGATACGGTCATTTTTCAAAGTTCGTTTTCTCCGAAAATGAATCGATTTTACATACACTCATTCGGTACTTAAAATCACATTATCAACTCGGAATCTTAAATTAAAAACTCGTATATGGTGTGGTCCCAAAAGTTTTTATTAAACTGCAAGGTTACTATTCATAAAGGTCTTTTATTGATGTCAAAAATTCTGGTTTTTAGAATCTTGATCATTCAATGAATGCAACTTCAAGGCCTTTTCCACCACTTCAGCATTGATCTCATACTCTTTATTATCATGGGTGAAGATGATTACACCCTTCTCAGCATCAATTCTTGAAGTGTCCCAAATCTGCATAATTTGTTTGAACCAAACAAAAATCAAGATGAATGTCATCAGGATTCAGAGGAAATTTAAAGTTATTAGCAGCAAAAGTCTTTTCATGATGCATATACTTAGTTGAGGTGAACATAGAGACATAATCAATACTGGCCATTATGAAAATTAGGGTTTTTTCTGCGAAAAAATTAGGGTTCGAAAATTTTTCAGAGAGATAGTTTTGAGAAGATGAACTATTGTGTGTATTGTGAATTTGAGTAGTTTTGTCAAAAACTGATATAGAGAGTACAATATAGTAAGACACATGTACACATGGCAATAGTTAATTGGATGCAATAATTAGTAGACCAGATAATGTGTAAAACTAGTTAATAATGTATGACTTTTAATGAGCAGTTATGTGATACTGCGTGTTAGAAATTATCTATGTCAGAAATTAGGATCTGCTATGGAGTCAGGATCTGACAGAGTCATCGGGATGTGAAGCCAGTAAGGATCTGTCTGACTGTCATGATTTGTCAAGTGTCAGGATCTGATGCAGTCAGGATGTAACGACCGATAAATTACGCTTGTATTATATCATAATAAAGAAGATTTATGTGTTTTATTATGTTATTAAGTGTGGTGAGACATACAACCCTAGCTGTTATGTGGGTCAGAACGTGTTTCGGGTAATTATCGAGTATTTTATTCTAGTTAAATGCTTTTATATCAAAAGTTGTACGAACCAAACAGTATTTTTATAGCCTATAATTCAAACAAAATCATTGGCCTTATTTTGCCTAGTATGGCATCTACCATCGCGATATTCTGAATATCCAGACGTTTTACAAATTTTCTCGTTTTGCGAAAAATGACTTTTCCGGGCCCTTTCGGGTGTCAAAAGCCCCACGAAAGTCACATTTTAATTTTTATAGGATCATGAAATTATCAAATATCAATTTTCTTTGTATTTTTGTATTATTCATAATTTTTGGGAATTTTTGACATATATTTTGTATTTATTGGACATTTAAAAATTCAAAATTAATACCCAAAAATTATAAAATTAAGGGCCAATTTATTTTATTAGATGTATAATTAGGGCCTTAATTTTATTTAGGGGTATTATTTTTACTAGTATAAATAGCTGATTAATTACTAATTAATTATTAATTAATTATAAAAAAACATAAAATTAGGAAATTAATTGTGTAGGTGAAGAACAGCTCCTCAGATTCAATCACAGATTTCATCGTGTTTCTGCTCACCAAATCAGTCATGTGAGTATTCAAATTGAAGCTTGTGATCTTTATTTTCTTTTAATATCATCAATTTCACGTTGTGTTTGGATTTTTGATTCGTAAATTAGGGTTAATGCGCAAATTAGGCGTTCTGATTCATGGGGTTATGGATTGTTATTGATGCTTGGTATAGCTTCCTATGGATTGTTACAATTGATTTAAAGTATAAATAACATCAAATGATATCTATAAAGTGTAGTTCGAATAGTAGGGTTTATGCTAATTTTCTTTATAATCATTTTTATCTTTAGATTGATTGTTGGTTTAATAAGTGTTAGGGGTTAGATTGCTTAAGTTGAGAGCTTTATTTTGACATATAGGTATTGAATTTTGGTGTACAAATGTGAGAGATCGGACTTTGGCCGGAAAAATGCGATGATGTGGTCGAAGAACTGATTCCAGGGATGAACTCGGTGAAGGAAGGATTGATATGTGTTGCTGGATGAATTTGGAACAAAAACCCCATAAAACCGAAACCAAACGGTGTCTGTTCAGGCCGGATTGGAGTCGCCGGACTCCGGGAACGGCGTCGGATTCTGGAGAATCCCCAGCGAGTTCTAGGAGACCCGACCCGGGCTTCAACCCGGAAACCCGATTGAAAACCCAGTTCATTTAACTTTCTCTCTGTACACTATATATATAAATGTTGTAGGCTTGTTGAGCAATTTTGGCGCACCCCTATTATTGTTGTTCACCTTATTTTTCAGTTAAAGTTGAGAATGAAACCCATCCGTACCCAAGTAGTCAAGAAGTGGTCAGGCAGCGGGACCCTTTGGCACCAAAATTGCTTATTCCAATTCCAGAAGAGAGTTTTCAAATGCCAGAGTAGGTGTAGCAGGAACAGTTGTAGATATAGTTTGAATAAAAGAAAATTAGTTTAAAATTTATATAGATAACTTGTTTGTATTAAAGAAAGGTTGTAAGTCAGTTTATTTGGATTGTTGTAATCAGTTGGAAAGTTGTTCTTATTTTTCACACCTTAACCTTAAAAGATCCTGAGTAGTAGTATCAAGGGGTAATTTTATGTTATATTATTATTGTACATGTTCATTAAGGTAGTTGGTGATAGTAATACCCCCGATCTATACCCCGAATTTGGAAGGTATTATAGTTGGCATCGGAGCTTAGGTTTTGGTCCTTGAAAATAAGAACATTAGAGTTAAGATAAGATAGAAAGATCACATAATATAGGGATAATGGTATTAGGGTTTGGCTAGTTTCTTAGATTAGGAAATTGTAAGTTCTAGGAATGGGAAATAACCTTTTCTTGTGTTATGGTTCTTCTATCAGATGGCTTCATCTTCATCAGAGAGGACTGCATCAGGACCAGCATTACCACCAGCTACTATACCTTCAGTAGCACATGAGGATCCCGTTCCAGAAATACCTGATCCCATAGATTATTTCCCATAGTTTGAGATCGAGATACCTCAGTTACCACCGCTAGAGTTCCCAATGTTTGAGATACCTGACATGGTTGATTTTCCACAGTGGGATGAGCTTGAGATGCCAGTCCAGCAGCCAGAGCCGGAGATCCCATTACAGCATCCTGATATACACCCAGATCCTCAGATGATTGAGCCACAGGTTCCACCAGTGTTATTCCCAGCTCCCATAGCTATCTATGCCCCAGTGACCGGAGTTTACCATTTTCCACCTGCCTATGTAACACCCCCAAATCCGGGGTCGGGGATTCGAGTTGTCACGAGTTCCATTTCCCTTAATAACTCCCAATCTTAATAAACAATCAACTACTCTGTACTGTGACCCCACAATAAACACACACACCACAAGTTATAGTCTCAGAGATGAATATCCAAAAATAACACGAGTCATTTTATTCCAAAATTATATGCCAATACACCTTAAAAGGGTTTCTGAATAAATTTACATTTCTTTGTCATTATTACAATTGATAAAGATACATAAGTCTGGTACATCAAAAGTTGAAAGCCTAGCCTATTGGTAGTTCCTACCTCAGCTACAGCGACATCAACGCCTATAGGAAACTGCGGAACGTTTCCTATCCGCTCGCGAATTGGGAGCTTGGTCCTGTTCATCTTGTCTATCTGATGTTGTATGATGAAAGAAGAAAGCAAGGGTGAGCAACAAGCCCACCGAAATAATATGTATAATAATGAACAATATATGAGTATTCTCATAGTACTCATGAAAGTCTTGGTCAAGAAGAAATGAACCAAGCTGATATCTTAACGCGACCAAGTCGCAAAATATTCAGTATATATATACATATATACTTTTCACAATCTTTGAAATCCTCTAACATGTATAATATACACAGAGTTCCAGTTTATAACTGTATAAAAATATCGTTTCAAGGTGATCTCATATATCTAACCTTGCCTCAACGTTTTTCTGAAAACCTTTGTCATGCATAAGATAATCATTAACTAGATATAAGTTTAAAAGATGAAGTTATAAGATACTCCAATATACTCATATCTTTTCCGAGTACTACTTGAACTACCACCGTTCAATGTATAAATAGTTCCTCCCATAGATTAAGCTACAAGACAAAACTTGTATAGAATCAATCTTTAAAATATCATCAAAATAAAATGAAGTTACTAGATACTTCATTTGATGCAAACATCTTTTTGAAAACTCGACCCTGCCAACACTCAACAATCGCCCAGCCGTAGCCTTTCTATCGAAGTGCTCTGGGTAGTGTTGCAGAAATATCCAATTGGATGATAAACTCATTACGGGAGTTTTCCGCGCCAGGAAGACCACTTACGATGATCAGTCGTAGTAGTACAACCCCACCATTTTCTACATGTAGAGGAGAACCTGTCGGATTTACTTGTCAACCGAACACTGGACTCCTAAGGAATGTACCGTCTTGCGGAACTTCCAGGCCATTTGGGCCAATATAATAAGGCTGGGCCAGCGCCACTCGACCACTTACGCCACTCCTAGTTTAGATGAAATCCATGACTCTGAAACATAAAGCTCGTCCCCACTTTCCCCAAGTAGAAACTTGTTGATACGGCTCCACCAAGAAGTCATATATAGTTGGAAAGGAAAACTCACCGATATTTCCCAGGCGATGCCTGTTAATGGATTAACTTGTTCCAAGAATTTTACTTCCCGAGTATTGGGTAAGTAATCAAACTCTTTTATCAAAATAGCAACCTTGTTGCGAATATACAATACACCACATAGCCGGATCCCTCAGGTTTTGAGCGAGTATTTAAATCCCCTTCGAAAGGAGGATCTTAAATATAAAAATGAGTTTTGGGATCCGCTCTAACTTTTAAAATCATTTTGAAGACTCGCAAAACATTTTTAAGAATGTTTGGAGTGATGCTGATTTAATAAAATAAATCAGTCCCAATATATTAGGAAATATCTGAATATTTAAATAATATTCTCATAAAGAATAATCTTTATAAAAATAATTGAAGTAGAAGTTTTAAAACTTATACTTGCAATGAATATTAAATAACCAAAGATATACTTATACGAAAGTACTATCTTTATTTGAATAATCAAAAGTGAGTTTGATCATCGACACATTATTTCTTAATAAAATAAAGAATAATAATTAGTAATTAATCGGAGTCATAAGTCCTCGAATGAATATTCAAATAATAATATTCATTAATAAATTAAGCGGAGTCATAAGTCCTCGAATGAATATTTAAAATAATATTCATTAATAAAATAAACGGGGTCATAAGCCCTCGAATGAATATTCAAAATAATATTCATTAATAAAATAAACGGGGTCATAAGCTCTCGAATGAATATTCAAAATAATATTCATTAATAAAATAAAGTTATCGAATAAACCTTATTCGATTCATAGTTTTGAAAACTATTCATATATATATAAATATATATATTATACTCGGGAGCCTCGACTCCTGGTTTTAGAAAAATATTCACCTTTGGGTCCCCTATACTAAGGGTATATGCAAATACCGCTTATCTCTAGCATAGGTATTATCAACTGAATCAACAGATATATGTATCAAGAATATGAAACAGGCATGCATATATACCATATCACATGCTACAATATATCGCAAGAATTTGCTAATTAACCATTATGCATCTATCACAAGATAATGCATATACAAATGTATACATCACAACAACAGTATAACGGGTAGAATACTTGCCTGAGTGTTCCCGGATTAGACTTAAGCTTAGAGTGGGTCCGGTAACCTATGAACAACAACATAAGCCGGAATTAAACCACGGTCACTTAAGAAACTAGACTTTAACCATTTAGAGTCCTAACGTTCGCTTTCGCGCTTAACGATTCACTTAAGTCACTCGAGTACCCTCGGCTCCACCATTTTTAATAAATTAACCATTAAGGGTTTTAAGGCGATTCTTTCGCGAGTACCTTACCAACTGCCTAATCCACTTTACATAAATGTTTCATACCCCAATTAGTCGTTTAAGGTCCTTAACCAAAGTTTCAAGGTATGGCGAGGGGTAATGGTTCGTTCGCGAAACGCCGTTACTTAAAACGGTCGTTTCTCCTAAACCGTACATCGGATTCAAACGAACCACATATCAAAACGAAGCTCGTAACATGAACTATCTAATAATGGAAATGGTAAAAACCTAGCAGTGAGTTCACGGGTCCTAATGTTAAGAACAAAAACAGTCTAAAGTAACTCAAACATCACGACGACTATGTTTACGCGATTACCCAAATTTAAACCACTCCAAATCATCTCACAATCAACTCACAATCAACATCCCAACCAAAACTCCATCCATACTTCATCATAACAGCCCCAACAACTCCACATTATCAATTTATACTATTCTAAAACATGAATTTAAACTACACTTAAGTTCATTAATCAACAATCCAAGAATTACCACTCTAAAAACTTCACAAAACCAACTAATCTCTACATTCACAACCAACAAGCCTCTCATGAATTATAACAACAAAACTAAACCTAATTACTCAAATAAAGTTAGGGTTTGTAGGGGTTATACCTTCCTTGGAGAGTGGAGAATCAAGTAATTAGCTTCGAATCACCCTTAAAAGTCCTTATCCAAGCTTAATCTAAACAAAAACTCAAGAACAAAAATTTTAGTTCTTGAAAAATACTATTCACCATCTTCTTCCATGATTTTTAGGAAGAGATTGTGAATGATTTAGGAGCTCAAACTTGTAGGATAGCTATATCTATGCATAAGGAGTCTTAGATAATTACCTTGCTAATTAACAAAGCTTGGAACTAGGATTTTGATTTTTCTTTCTTTGGAAAAGAAGAAAAGCCGAGAGCTTTGATGAAGAAGATGAAATAAATTTGTGTTTTTGGTGAAAATGAAATGTTTTGGCTTGGTTGGTTGACAATTTGATTTGTTTTGTTTTGTTTTATTACCTTTTACCATGGTACTTTTGTGTGGTTCTAATTCAACCAACAACACACTTTGCTTGGTCATGCTTATGTCACCATGTGATGTCACCCTCCCACATTTGTCCTCTTCTTATTGGTTTGATGACATCATCCCCACTAATCTCTTTGATTAGCTTTTAATTATTTGGCTAATGATCGTTGATCTGTTATACGGTTCGCTTAACTTTCATTTTCGTTTATCGTTTGAGGGATCATACCCGGGATCTTATTACTTAGGTTTCCTTAACCTTTCTCAATACATTATATTCCTTTTATGATCCTCTCTTATAATCCTTGAATTTAAATCCTTTTTATTCTGTTACCTTATACTCAATTCTTTCTGTATCTGGTAGATTTCCGGGAAAAATCAAAGTGTTCGGATTTGGATTCTGACGATCTTTACATACACTTATATACCACAAAGAGTACTAATAATATCCCAGAAGATCAATAAAAGAATCCCTACATAGTGTGGCATGAAAAGTTTTCTTATTCAGCATAATCAGCAAAAAGCACTATTCATAAGGGTTTCAAAAATTCCAAAATTTGGAGTTATTACAGTCTCCCCTCCTTAAAAGGATTCCGTCCCGTAATCAGATAGAAAATAAATAGGGATACTTTCTTAGCATTGCACTTTCTAACTCTCAAGTAAATTTTCCCACATTGTGGTTCTTCCATCAAACTCTGAATAGTTTGATAACCCTTCTCCTAAGCACTTGTCCCTTTTTTCAGTCTATAACCCTTTCTGGTTGCTCCATATAGGTTACGTCTGGTTGCATGTCTATGCGCTCATATGCCCCTATTTATCTGGCATCCGAATTACACTTCCTTAACATTGATACGTGAAACACGTTATGACTTGCTACATGCTCGGGGGGTAGGGCTAGCTCATATGCTATCTTCCCAATACATCTTAATATATCCAAGGGTCCAACAATTCGCGGACTTAAACTTTCCTTTCTTTCCAACCCTCATCAATTCCTTTTTAAGGGAATACTTTTAACAATACAAGGTTCCCTATTTCCTATTCTTTGTCCTTTCGTGTCAAATCAACATACTTTTTATGTCCATCTTGGGCTACTACCAGCCGTCTTCTGATTAGATCTATTATATCCTTGGTCCTTTGGACTACTGCGGGTCTGAGCATCTTGCGCTCTACAACTTCATCCTAACATAAAGGAGATCGACATTGTCTTCCCTCAAGGATCTCATAAGGCGATACCTTGATACTGACATACGATCGATTATCGTGAGATAACTTAATCCGCGTTAAGTGATCATTCCAAATTCTTTCTAGTCTATTGCACAGACTCTCATTATAGCTTTTAGCATTAGAGCTTTTGCTTCTCAATACCCATTCTTTTCCAGTTCGTAATCGCTACTACCTTCGTTCCTAATATTATACTGGTTACACCTTTGCTCGTTAGCATTCTATAACCTTTTAATAATCGCGTCAACCTTAGTATCATGAACGTGTTAAAATCGGAATACCACCATACTTGGTACCACTTCCTCTCTAGCTGCCTCCATCTTCGAAAGCTTGGTCCTTCATATAAAAGTAAAAGAATTTATTGAGAGATCACTATGATCATGAACACTTGTTACATTGCATAGTTAGTACAGAAGGTGGCCAACCTTTAGTACTTGACAAGCAATTAAACAATAGATGGTATCCTACTCGGCTTCTATCACACAGATAGATAGTCATTCGGCAATACCTCCCCTTCTAGAAGGCTTGTTCTTCTCAGCTTACATGAAATGAAAAGAAGAGAAAAGAACGATGTTAGATATATTTGATAATGTCATGGCTAATATAATTTATGTTTAGATTTCAGATCTTATTTAACAGGACAAATCAGTACTTAACCGTTAATCAGTACTTATACTGGAAGTCAGGACTTAAGGATATCAGTACTTATATTATCAGGAGATAATCATCAGAAGTTAGATATCAGAACTGCCATTGATAATGTAATGTCAAACAGGGTAATCAACTGCAAGACTGCTAAGGAGATATGGGATGCTCTGGAAACAAGGTGTCAGGGAACTGACACAATTAAGAAGAACAGGAAGACAATACTCACTCAAGAGTATGAACATTTTGACTCAAAGACTAATGATTCATTGAATGATTTATATGATAGATTTGTCAAACTTTTGAATGATTTGTCATTGGTTGATAAAGAGTATGATCTTGAAGATTCAAACCTTAAATTCTTGTTAGCTCTTCCTGAATGCTGGGATTTGAAGGCAACGACAATAAGAGACAACTACAATCTTGATGAAACAACTCTTGATGAAATCTATGGAATGCTCAAGACTCATGAGCTTGAGATGGAACAAAGAAGCAAGAGGAAAGGAGGAAAGTCAAGGACAGTTGCTCTTAAGGCTGAAAAAGAATCCCCCAAAGCAGCTTCCTCAAGGAAAGACAAGGGTAAAGCTCTTGTCATAAAGTCTGAAACTGAGTCATCAAGTTCTGAAAGTGATGATGACTCAGATTCTGAAAGCTTGCCTGAGACTGATGCTGATGAGGAGATGATGAAGCTGTGTGCTCTTATGGTGAAAGGAATCGCAAAGATTGCATACAGGAAGTTCAGGAAGGGAAAGAAGTTTTCCAGCAAAGGCATAAGTTCTGATAAGAAGAATTTCAGAAGATCTGAAGGCAGAGGAGGAAAGTCTGACAGAGGAGATTATACCAATGTTAAATGCTATAACTGTGGTGAGAAAGGCCATATATCTCCTGATTGCAAGAAGGCAAAGGGTGACAAAGGCAAGGCTCTTGTCACAAGGCAGAAAAATTGGACAGACACCTCAGACTCTGAAAGTGAGGAGAACTATGCATTGATGGCAAATGTTGATAAAGAAAGTGCTGAGAGCAGTTCTGAAGCTGCTGAAACAAAGGTACCTCAGACTACTTATGCTTTTTATACTGATGATATTAATGAGTTGAGAAGATATCTTAAAACCATGTTTGTTAGTTATAGAGATCAAACTTTAACATGTGAAAGATTAACTTCTGAAAATCTTGCATTTAAGAAAAGAAATGATTTCTTAGAAAAAGAGTTAGTCATGTTCCATCAAACTCAGAAGGATAGAGATGATGCTTTTTATGTTAGGGATGAAGTGCTAAAAATGAATGAATCTCTAAAAACTGAATTAGAAAAGGAAAGAGAGATTATCAGGACTTGGACTAACTCTGGCAAAACAACTCAAAATTTGCTAAGTAGTGGAAACTGGAAAGAGGGCTTAGGTTATGGAGAAGATAAGAATGATAAAGGAACTGAAGAAATTAAGCCTGTTGTTAAGCAAAAGCCAAAGTTAAAACCTGTTAAGCTTGTAACTGTAAGGTCTGAAAATGAGAAATCAGAAGTTAAAAAGGAATCAACTTCTGACAAACTAAAACAGGAAAAGACAGCTGAAGTGAACATAGGCTTAATGACAAAGAAGCAGCTTAAGCGTAAGCTGAAAGATGTTAAGAATGCAAATAAGGTAAAATCACCTAGGAAAAATAGGAATGGAAAGGAAGGTGTGAATAAAAGCAATGATTATAAACCTGTTCCTGATGCTCCTAGGAAAACATGTCATAACTGTGGAAGTTCTAACCATCTGGCTTCTTTTTGCAGGAAGAATAAGAATATTAACTCCTTACCTTCAAAATCAGGAGTTAAGAGTCAGTCTGTTAGATATAAACCACAAAATCCTTGTTTTCATTGTGGTAGTTTATGGCATTCCATTTATACTTGTAAGGAATATCATAGTTTGTACTATGATTATTATCAAATAAAACCTTCTTTGAAGAAAGTTTCCATTGTTCCTTCTAGTGTAAATTCTGATTCAAAGTCTGATAGTGTAAGTTCTGATAAGAAAAATGTTAACATAAACTCTGATGTTAAATCCGCTGCAAATGTTAACAAACTTAATAAGGCCAAAGGATCCAAGCAAGTCTGGGTCCTTAAAACTAATAATTAGTGGTCTTTGTGATTGCAGGGCAACAGGAAAAATATTCTAGTTCAGGACATATGACTGGAAATAAGGCCCTGCTATCAGACTTTGTGGAGAAATCTGGCCCAAGTGTTTCTTATGGAGATGGCAACATTGGAAAAACATTGGGATATGGCAATATCAATCTTGGAAATGTCATAATTAAAGAAGTAGCTCTGGTCTCAGGACTTAAACACAATCTACTGAGTATAAGTCAAATCTGTGACAGAGGTTATCATGTTGATTTCTTTGAAGAACACTGTGAAATTGTGAGTAAATCTAAAGGCAAAGTTGTTTTGAAAGGATACAGGCGTGGTAACATTTATGAAGCTAAGCTTTCAACAAGTACTGATAGTTTTGCAATCTATCTGATGAGTAGAGCATCAATTGAAGAAAGCTGGAATTGGCACAAGAAACTCTCTCATTTAAATTTCAACAATATAAATGAACTGGTCAAGAAAAATCTTGTGAGAGGACTGCCAAAGTCAGTATTTGCTCCTGATGGCCTTTGTGATTCCTGTCAGAAAGCCAAACAAAGAAAATCTTCTTTTAGGAGCAAGACTGAATCATCAATTCTTGATCCTTATCATCTACTACATGTTGATCTATTTGGTCCAGTGAATGTCATGTCTATTACAAAGAAGAAATATGCATTGGTCATAGTGGATGAGTTCACCAGATACACATGGGTGTATTTCTTGCACACAAAAAGTGAAAGTGCATCTATCTTGATTGATCATGTCAAACATTTGGATAAATTGGTCAAAGATTCTGTGAAAATTTTAAGGAGTGATAATGGCACTGAGTTCAAGAATTTGATAATGGAAGAGTTCTGCAAAAACCATGGAATAAAGCAAGAATTTTCTGCTCCTGGAACTCCACAGCAAAATGGAGTTGTTGAAAGGAAGAATAGAACTCTCATTGAAGCTGCACGTACAATGCTTGAAGAAGCAAAGCTTCCAACCTATTTCTGGGCTGAAGTTGTGCAGACTGCTTGTTTTACTCAAAATGCAACACTCATTAACAAGCATGGAAAAACACTATATGAGATGGTGAAGAAAAAGAAGCCAAATCTGAAATACTTTCATATATTTGGATGCAAGTGTTTTGTTCTCAAGACTCATCCTGAACAGCTATCCAAGTTTGATTTAAAAGCTGACGAAGGAATCTTTGTTGGATATCCACTTTCCAGAAGAGCCTTCAGATTCTATAATTTGAGAACAAAAGTGGTCATGGGATCTATCAATGTCTCTTTTGATGACAAGAAGATTACTGGTCTTGAAGATTTCATTGACCATGATCAGCTGAGATTTGAAAATGAAGACTCAAATTCTGATACTGAAAATCCTGACAGTCTAAGTCCTGATACTGTAAACTCTGATGGTATTGAAACTGTGGTGACTACGTCAAAGGAAGATGCACCAATGCAGGGGGAGCATACTCAAGATCCTACCACATCTCAAGAAATATCAGAACAGACATCTGGCTCTTCAAGTTCTGATTCGTCAAGTTCTGATAAGCCAAGTTCTGATAGTGCTGAAAATCTAAATACTGAATAATCCAACTCAGAGAGCATAGTTTCAGGGGGAGCATCAGAAAATGAAAATGAAGACAGCATGGATCATGGGGGAGCATCCAGTTCTAGAGAAAACCTTCCATTTGCAAGAAAGTGGACAAAATCACATACACCTGATTTGATAATTGGAAATCCTGATGCAGGTGTCAGAACTAGAACAGGTACTTCAAATGAATGTCTCTACAATTCTTTTCTCTCTCAGACTGAGCCAAAGAAAGTGGAAGAAGCTCTTCAGGATGCTGATTGGGTGCAAGCAATGCAGGAAGAGTTAAATGAATTTGAAAGAAACAAAGTTTGGACCCTAGTGCCAAGACCAAAGAATAGATCTGTTGTTGGTACAAAGTGGGTATTCAGAAACAAAACTGACAGTGATGGCATAATTACAAGGAATAAGGCAAGGCTGGTTGCAAAAGGATATTCTCAACAGGACGGAATTGATTATGATGAAACATTTGCACCAGTTGCTAGGTTAGAAGCCATAAGGATATTTTTGGCTTATGCTGCTCACAAAAAGTTTACTGTCTTTCAAATGGATGTGAAAAGTGCTTTTCTCAATGGAGAATTGGAGGAGGAGGTATATGTTGAACAACCTCCAGGCTTTGTAGATTCCAAACATCCAGATTATGTCTACAGGCTTGATAAAACACTTTATGGACTTAAGCAAGCTCCTAGAGCATGGTATGAGACTTTAGCTCAGTTTCTTCTGGAAAGTGGATTCAACAGAGGAACAATAGACAAAACACTGTTCTACCTCAACCATGGAAAAGACTTACTTCTGGTCCAGATTTATGTTGATGATATCATTTTTGGGTCTACAAATGACAAACTTTGCAAGAAGTTTGCCAAACTAATGCAGTCAAGATATCAGATGAGTATGATGGGGGAACTTAGCTATTTTCTGGGCCTTCAAGTCAAGCAGAATGAAGAAGGCACTTTTATCTGTCAAACCAAGTACACCAAAAACTTGCTGAAGAAATTTGGAATGCAAGATTGTTCAAGTGCATCCACTCCCATGGCCACTGCAACAAAACTGGATAAGGATACTGGTAAATCAGTAGATATTACTGACTACAAAGGTATGATTGGCTCTCTACTCTATCTAACTGCCAGTAGGCCTGATATCATGTATGCTACCTGTCTTTGTGCAAGATTTCAAGCAGATCCAAGAGAACCTCACTTAACAGTTGTGAAAAGAATCTTTAAGTATCTTAAATGAACAGCTGATCTTGGATTGTGGTATCCTAGAGAATCAGATTTTAAACTAATAGGTTACTCAGATGCAGATTTTGTAGGTTGCAAAATTGACAGGAAAAGCACAAGTGGAAGCTGCCAATTTCTTGGAGGCAGATTGGTTTCTTGGTTCAGCAAGAAACAAAAGTCAATTTCCACATCAACTGTAGAAGCAAAGTATATTGCTGCAGGAAGCTGTTGTGCACAGATTCTTTGGATGAAGAATCAATTACTGGATTATGGGTTAATATATTTCAAAATCCCTATTTACTGTGATAATCAAAGTGCTATTGCTATGACAGGTAATCCAGTTCAACACTCTATGACAAAGCACATCAGCATCAGGTACCACTTCATAAGGGAACATGTGGATGAAGGTACAGTGGAATTGCACTTTGTTCCAACAGATCAATAACTAGCAGATATCTTCATAAAACCACTGTGTGAAGCCACTTTTACAAGATTGGTAAATGAACTTGGAATGATTTCAGGTTCTTTCTCTAAATCTGCTTAGTCTTGTTCTGTATTATCAGACTTTATGATCAGTATTTACAGAATTTAATCTCTTTCTGTGATTAATTGATAAATGTTTTTAAATACTGACTGTTGTCTGATATATGTTTCTAAACTCTGATAAGTGATTTATCTGTCTAAGTAACAATTCAATCCTATGAGGATAACTGTGCTAGATACTGACCTAGTAGTCTTCAATAAACAAATGATCCCATGTAAGAAGTAATTATTTCTGTGGAAATTTTATGACACAAGCAAATTATGATAATTGAGCTTAGTTGAGTTTACTTTGTTTATCTTATTACTAAGTCACAAATTAGAATAATGCTACTCATCTGTTAAGTTCTGATACTAGTAAAACTGCTGAATCTACTAAGTGCTGATAAACCTCACTTATAAAAAGAAAAATAAAAAGGATCAAAGAATAAAAATCAGGTACTCCTTTGAGATCTAGAGTAAAAATGTGGAAGGGAAGACCCAAGTGCATTGCTGGTATTAAGTAAATTTGCATTAGAAAAGCAAAATATTTTCTTGGTGACTTTTCACACTCTATGATTACTGGAGAAATACTCTGATAATAGCATAAATTTTGATAAGCAGTCGTGACTCACTTACACTGAGAAGCCACTGTAAAATAGAATTTAAAAAGATGCATAAAATTAGCACAAAACAGTTGAGGTGGACTCAAGCATGACCTCATTCATCAGTAGGTTTCAGGATAATGACAGCTCTTTAGCAAAATTTTAGTTATGTCTTATTTCTAAGATATACAGAAGTGAATCAAACTTTACTCCTTGTCTGAAATTTATCTTAATGCACACACTAATCACTCCATCTAAATGATGAAAATTACTGTGGTGGTCTATGTTATTTTAGATAAAATGTTATTGTGTCACCTTGCAATAATTCTGAGGACAAGTTCTGATTACATGTTCTGATGATTAAGTTCTGAAGAATATAACTCAGAACTTGTATGAGGATTTACTAAAATAGGCATTCCTTTTCGAGTTAAGAAATTATGTTCTGATGATTGTTAAGTTCTGATATAAGTCTAAGTTCTGATATTACAGTCTAATTCGTTACTTAACTTATCTGTGGATAAAATTTGTTAATAGTCTCGGTTCAAACTAGAATATGTTGAAGTGGAAGATTAATAGTCACTATGGTTAGGGTTAATGGTATTCGTACTTGAACAGTCAACTTTTACTTGCTTCTTGTGCGCATTAAACCATGTTTTCTCTTTCCAATGAATGTTTTTCTTTTTCCAAGTCTGGGGAGACGAGGTAGAATTAATTCTACCTGTCAGCATTAAATTTCTTTGCGTCTCCTGGCATTCTCTTGCCTATATAAGCAACCACTTCACTTCAGCCTTTCCATCAAACTCTTTCTCACAAACTTACCTTCATATTTTTTTTCAAAAACACAATGGTCAGATACAACATGTTTTTGAACTACCAAAACTTCAATATGGAGCTAAGCTGTGCCGACTGGCAGCAGGAATGGCACGTCACGGCCATTCCTGAGGTGATATGGGACTCTGTCCCACAGGAGGTACTGACCCACCTCCTGTTCTTCTATATGGACTACCATCGCCATCTAGAGCGATTGGAGGAGGAAAGGCTGGAAGCTCTCCGCCAGCAAGAGCGTATCATCTGACTCGCCATTCTGTTTGTCGAGAGTAGGAAGAAGAAGAAATGATTTAATCTTGTCTTCTTCCTGTTTTTCTTCATCATCAGCCTTGCCCTGCTTCTTGAGCTAGGACTAAGGCTGTTGATGTTAGGTTTAGTAGCTTAGGGAAATCTTGTATAAGTACTGATGTAATTTCCATTTCATGAATGTATTCTCTTGATATATTAATGAAATATGTCTTTATTTCAAGATTTTGTCTCTAAGTTATTTTGTAATGCATTGATAAATCCTGATTGATATTCTGATGACCATATAAATTCTATTTTAATTTAAGTTCTGACTTTCCTTATCAGTACTTACTCATATGATTTATCTTGGTCATTTTCACTTGATTTCTTTTCAGAATATTAATGATGCAGTGAAAAATAATTCAATCAGTGGGAACGGTTTCAATTTTGAATTAAAACTGTTTCACCTTGATTAATGGAATATCTGGGTAAATAGAACGGTTTTTCCTTGAAAACAGGCAAGTGGGCAAGTAATGATTACTGTTTTCTCGCGCCCAGTTGCTATCCGTTATTACTGCATGTCTGACAGGTGTCCAACGGTAACATTTTCTTTCAGAGTATAAGTACGACAGAGAAAGGATTTTTTTTATCTTTTAATTCCTTCATACTTTTTCTCTCTACTTGCTTTTACTCTCTCTTTCTCTCACGTTGGTTTTTCATATAAACATTTTATCAAACACCTAACAGGCACTTTTAAATCTCAATTTTTCACATGGCACCTAAGAATTTAATTATTGATGGAGCTAAGTTTGTTCCTAACAATTATGATGCTATTCTTGATCATACTGAAGTTCCATCTGAATTGCATTTTGTGCAAGATCTTCTTGCACACAGTGAGATTGGGTATGCATTAACACAACCTTCAGTCTTTTCGAGTCAATAAGTTCTGACATTTTGGCGGACTGGGCACTATGATGATGGTGGTAAACATGGCACTCCCAGTATTGTTTTTGAAGTGGGTGATTCTTCTTATGTAGTCACTCCTGGTACAATACGCAAAGCTCTACATCTCCCAGAAGATTGTACTTTTTCAATTCCAGAAGAATCAGCTCTTAAGGAGTTAATGGCAAATTTGGGGTATGAAAGGAGTTTGGAAAAACTTGGGCAGTTGAAACGGGCTCATATCAGAAAAGAATGGAGCTTCTTCTTCGACTGCATCACCAAAGCTTTTGGGAACAAATGTTCGAATTTTGATGCTATCCCAATTCTACGTCAGCACATCGGGTATGCTATTATCAATCAAACTCATTTTAATTTTGCAACTGGTATAATTGGTTTTATTGGGGATAGGATGACAGAGGATAGGAATATTGTCTATTTTTCTAGATTTTGTCAACTTATTTATACCATTACAGATTCCTCAGTCTGTAAAACAGATCTTAGTAAATGCTGATCCTGATACTTATAGATCTGTTTACTCTGATGTCCAACCAACAACAAACACCCAAAAACCATCATCCTCAGCACCTACCACTCATTCTACTCAACCTACCCTCAGGAAATATCTCAAATCCTATCTCTCTACTTCACAGACTGATCATCCCTCAGCCTCAGCACCTACTGTGAAGCCTTCATCCTCCAAGCCAAAGAGGACACAGAATGTTCCTCAACCACCTCAAAAGAGAAGGAGGATTGCCTTGAGAGATGAATCTGATACTGAGGAACAGGTACCTTCTTCAGAACCTGTTGTAGGTGAAGCTGAGAAAAAGACTTCTCAGAAGGATTCTGGAATTGGGGGATCTAGGCTTCTCAAAAGGCTTAAAAGAATGACAGTTCCTGAAACTCCCAAGGAATCCAAATCAACTAAGAGATACCAGAAACAGAGGGCAAAAAGGCCAGTTTCAGATGATGAAGAGGAAGCAGCTAAGGAAGGGGATCAGGAATCTCTGATCTCACAAGACAAAGAATTTGCTCCAGTCACTTCTTCTCCATCAACTCCATCTAAGGAAGCTGCTACTGAAAAGGCCAACACACCATCTGTGTCTCCTGTTCAAAAGTCTGTCTCTCCTGTTGATCCAGGCCTAAGTGCTGAAATTGATATTCAGAACTTGGTTGTGCCTGAAATACTTTTCTTAGAAGCTCCACCAACAACTAATCCTTCTATAACACCTGTTCCTGATGCTGTTCAAACTCCAGAGTTATCAACAACATCTTCTCTAAATCATGATGCTGATGATCAGACTTTAGGTGAGCATCAGGATTTGGCTGTTGATCAGAACTTAGAAAAAGATTAGCAATTAGAGGATGCTGAAGCCTCTATTACTACTCACACTGTTGTCTTATCAGAAGATACTGATTCTTTAAGTTCTGATGCTGCAAATGCTGGAGATACTGGTGATGCTGCTCCAACTGCAGATGCTGATACAGCAGGTCCTTCAGGACATGCTCCTCAACAGACTATTCTAAAGTCTGAACTGGTTAAGAAGTTTGTTACCGGAGAAGCACCAGTACCTTGGAATGAAACTCCTGCAGGTCAGGAGTGGACTAAGGAATGGAACTCAGTTTCATGTGTTCCAACTGAAAAGCATCTTGCTGAGCACTTGACTAAAGCTGATGAAATGTTAAATTCTGATGATTTCAAAACCCAGCTTAGAGTCACTGCATTGAGTACTAAACATCTACAAGGTCTTCATTCAACTACTCATGTAGAGCTACACAAGATTCAGGAGAACTTTATCAAACAGGAACAAGTTTAGAAAATTGATAAGAAAAAGTTCTTCCAACCTACCATTGACAGGATTGCTTATATTGAGAAGACTCAAGATCATCAACAGGCTCAGATTGATCAAATTCTGAACAATCAAGCTTCTCAGCAATCACAACTAACTGAAATCCAATCCTCAGTGGAATTGCTTATCTCTCTTCTACTACCTGCTGATGCCAAAAAGGGGGAGAAAGTAATTAAGTCCAAATGCAAGACTGACAAGACACTGACAGGAAAGGATAATGAAAAAGATGATCAAGGAAACTCTGGAATGGGTAGAGGTCATAGTCAAGGTAGAGGATTCACATCAAGACAAGCTAGTCACAGGACAAGTTCTGATACTGGGAAGAGAATAAGTTCTGCTACTGGTAAAAGGATAAGTTCTGATGAAGTTTTAGATCTTGATGAGGAAATGTCAAGACAGTTATTTCTTCAGGAAAATCCAGGAATGGACTTGGAGAGTTTAATGAAAGAAGAAGCCAGGCTTAAATCAGAGAAAGTCACATCTAAATCTGAAGCTTCTGGTAAAAAGCCACTTCCAAAACTCAAAGGCATTGTGATCAAAGAAAGGACACATACTGAAGCAACATTGGCTAGATCACAACCGCAGATAGATCCAAGATCCAAGGGTAAAGAAAAAGTTGGTGAACCTATCAAGGTTTATGTGCCTCCTGAGGATGAAGAAATTACTGATGAAAAGGATAATCTTGCTCTAACTTCAAGAAAAGTTCTTAAAACAACCTCTGACATGGCTCAAGTTGTTCAGAGTCAAGAAATTGTAAGTTCTGATATTCAGAAGAAGCAAGTAACCTCTGACATAGCTCAAGTTAACTTGATATCAGAAGATAGATCAAAGACACTCCTACCAGGATTCACTAAAGCAAAACAGACTCAATCTTTGAAGACTACTGCAAGTGGTTTTGAAGCAAGAGTAGTTACTGGAAAGGAAGCAAGAGATAAAACTGGATTGGGAAGTGCTGATGAAAGGAGAATACATAACACTACCAATGATCCAACTTCCTTGAGTGAACCAGGTATTGGAGCAACTCCTGAGAGATTGAATCAACTGGAATCTGTACAGATGGTTTACCATACCTACTTGAAAGAATACATCATGTTGTATTTCATGACAGATGGTAGGGTTTATCATATAAGACAAAATGCCATTCCATTGAAGTATTTTGAAGAATTGGAGCATGTACTTTTCTTACTTCAAGTGGATGACAGAATAACAGGAACTGCTGCAAACTATTTAAAAGAACAGATTTAGAGACAGAAAAGGCTTTATTCTGTTAAGTCTGACAGCATATATGTTCTAAAGTACAGAGATCACAATGGTGATATAGTTGAAATGAAGCCCAACACTGCTAAGATTATAACTACCTTTCTGGGGTACAGGGCTGTTGAATTCAATCTTGAGTCTGATAAAGCTTATTTGATTAGATTAGATCAGGATATAAGAAAAGCAAAGATCAATGATCTCAGAGCTACAATCTTTCAAACTGGTGAAGATACTGCAGAGCTTAAAGATGCCAAAAGGAGAATGATTGATGAACTCAGATATGCTGAGAAATGTTTGTTAAAGAACTATCTCAGAACAACTCCTGACATCAGAGAGATCAGATGATGAAGCCAAGTCAAAGATTTACAACTGCTTAAATTCTGATATTAGTACAGACTGAAGTTGTTATCAGAAGTTGAATATTGGTAAAGCTTTAAGGACTGTAAGTTGTAGTTATCTAGTCTAATTCTCATGCATTTATACTTAATGTTTTTGACATCATCAAATATCTGTTAAACTTGTATATTATGCTAATTTACAAGTTGGGGGAGATTGTTAGATATATTTGATAATGTCATGGCTAATATAATTTATGTTTAGATTTCAGATCTTATTTAACAGGACAAATCAGTACTTAACTGTTAATCAATACTTATACTGGAAGTCAGGACTTAAGACTTAAGGATATCAGTACTTATATTATCAGGAGATAATCATCAAAAGTTACATATCAGAACTTAAGTGCTGAAGGACGATCATATAAGGACAGTAGCTGATTAAAGGAAAGAAGATCGAGAGAAACATAAGAAGAGATATGCATGAAGAAGGAGTTCCGTGAAGAATGGAATACTTGGATGAAAAGATATCTGATTGATATGTTTTAGGAAGCAGAATTATATTTCATATCAATTAGCGATTATCTTGTAACTGTGTAGTATATAAACACAGACATAGGGTTTACACTATAAGTGTTATCATATTCGAGAAGATTATTCATTGTAACCCTAGCAGCTCTCGTGATATTTGTTCATCACTGAGAGGTAACAGTTCCATACTGTAACAGAGTTTATTGTTTCAATAAAGTTTGTTTTCTGTTACTTAATATATTAAATATCGATTTGATTGTATTATACACTGTATTCACCCCCCTCTACAGTGTGTGTGACCTAACAAACGAATTGAAGAGAATTGTATATATGAAAAAAATATACTGCCACAAAATATCTGGCTTGGAATCTACCTCTGAACTATAGAGGTTTAACATAGGAGAACAAAACATATATGTATATAAATCCACATCAAGTATAATAGCATCGCATTTCACATGCTTAAATATTTACTATTCCATCCATCATTCTATGGACCCATGCTCTTGCTCGAGCTTATACTCAATCACCTTTGAAACTCCCTCGACATCGAAAATCGAATCTGGAATCTCATTTTATACATCGTTGTTACTTAGAATTCTATGCTTGCACCGCAACCTTCCTCGTATAGTAATACGACTCTCTATTGATAAGAAGGAATAAGTATTCAATAGGTAGATAATCTACTTAATTAGTTTATCAATGATAACTTATACATCACCACAACCCGATTAGTGGTACTTAATCTCAACATCCATTCCAATACAACTCTCACGGTTGTAATCGACTCATTACTCGCAGAATCATTGCTGCACTACTAGGGTCCACCGTTGACCTACTGTAATCATTCATTTTCCATGAAGTCTTAATAGCTAACTATACGGAGTCCATGCATCTCGTATCGAATTCTTCTAAGGAGGTAACATAATTACCATTCATGATTCATGAAGAACACTCTAGATCCTGATGTACATACATGACATGAAGCAGATAAAATTGCAGAAGAGTTTCAATCAAAGCAACGATAGCAGGTTAATACCATTCTTAATCATATACCTTTAATAGAAGACTTAACTCAAAGGTTTGTTTAGTCCTTTTTGAAACATGGTCCTGGCTTATTCTCAATATAGGACCTTCTAGGATAGATAGCCCGCTCATGGTGATTACACGAGTTAAACCTTTACCAACTACTATTACGGTTGGGTATTGCACAGTCATCAAAAGGAATGTCAATCTTCCAAACCATAATACAACCATCACAGCTTTAACCATCATCACTGTATTCCTTTGGCACAAAAGCCTACAATTATCCTCTTACCTTTAAAGTATCGGCCACCTCTTTGGCTTTTCCTGATAGTAAAATTTCCTTACAGTCAATGTTATTTTAACCACCTCCAAATAAATTTTCTACCTCATTTCAATCACTGCTTATGTGAAGATGTTTTCCTTAAAATCTGATGAGTAAAAAAACATATCACCATTTTTCCATAAGTTATTGCCTCGGTCTTTTGAGGTTAATTACTGTCACGACTGACTCTCAATCATACTTAGAACATCTTTTATCTTAGGTCCTAATTGCCCTGAACAATTTCGACCTTTACTGGTTCGATCCATACTCTCTCGTGGTTTAACACGTGCCCCACTTGGCATCATTATAATTACGTCATATTTCCTTTATCAACATTTCCATTCTCGAGAATTTTGAATATTACCTTTCTCCTTGTAAAACCTCTAAGGTTATCCTTGAATCGTTCCTCCTGTATCCCCTAGAGACAGGGCATATCAAGATACCATTTATTAATACCAGAATCATTGTCTATATACTTCTGAAAAATTTCTCCACTGATCCTTAAAGGTTGTTATTACCTTAATCCTTTCCAATTCATACTGTCAAAACTCATACTATCCCTATTAAGGGTGAAATGCCAACCTTTATGCATTCCCCTAGGATTCGTTTTAAGTTACCGATGTTCTATCCTTAATTCCACCTTTAAAAAGGTACATGCGTCCTTCCATGGATAAATCAAGTCATGTATCCCTGATAAGGGTGTCTTATTCAATCATTCCCATCTAGATAGTCTATACCAATTTCATAGTAGCATCCTTATTCAAATTGAGGTCAATCCATATGGCCTCCAAAAGATAACAATGGTCATCCGCTTTTCTTTCCTGATTTGGTAATGATAACATGGATGTTCTGGAAGATATTGGTCATGTTCAACGTGAACATCTTCTTAATAACTCCTCATTTTCTTTTGTTGTTTATCTCAAAAGTCATCTCAATGTTGGGATATCTTTCATACCTGGCGTCTCCCTTTCTGGGTATCATGCCACCGGTCTTACACTTCACATTCTTGAAGGTCACTTCCTTCATCCAATTTTCTTAATTTCTTACTTTCTTGTCTCCTCAGTCTATCCGCGTCTCATTATTTATCCTTCGAACTATCTCAAGGTTTCCTCGAATCCTCCCAACTTACAGGGGATAGAATATATGTATCTCTTATGCCTTCAACCATCAATTTCACTCATGGTGAATCACCCTCATCCTGACGATTACATACTTTTCTATTTCTATTGCTACGAGTCTTTAGGGTTTCCTCATACCCAACTTCCTTATCATTCCTCAAACTCTATTGCCTTTATATTCCTTTCCACTTCAGTTTCTTTTTATTTTCCTTTCTCTTATCATTATTTCATGAACCAACCCAACATAATCATTGAATTCAAACATCCCGTCATTCTGGATTCGTGTCCTCAGAACGAATCTTGACAACTTTTACCACTTAGATTCATAATTCATCATACTCTTCTGCCTTTGTTCTGGCTCTAAAGCTTTTACACTATCTCCATAACCTTGGGAAGTACTTTCCTGAAAACAATTGACTGTACTTAAATCAGTTTATTATAATCTCTTGCTCCGTGCCTTCCTTGGCCTTTCACCATCGGGTGGTCTCTCTCTTAGGAGGGTAAGTGACAAAAATAGTCTTTTGTGCTTCATCATTCATTTAGAATCTCAAATGATTTCTATATTTCCTCTAGCCAGGCTCTCGCCTCTACTGGGTTCGCTTGTTCCTGGGAATTCCGAGAGCTTAGCGACTTAAAGGTCCTGAAAGAATTTCCCACCGCACTGTCTCCTCGGGGTGGTGGTTGGGGATAATAGTCTAAGTTCTTTTTAGACAGGTCCATGAATTACCGTATAGGAGTACAGTCTCGGGTCTCCTTTCCTTACTCGACTTTCTGTTTCCTTAGTATGAAATGTTTCATCCTTCTCCCATACTTGGGATTATCTTATACGTTAAAATCCTCATTTTCCACTCCATTATGTTATGGGTTCCTTCTATCTTGATGGCGACCTCCCTGACTATCACGTTCAGGGTTTGCTCTAAATCTTATTCCTCAAACTAGCTTTCATCTAAGATTTCATCTTTAAGCTCTTGAACATTTTGAACCCAAATTCTGTAGGAATTCCTCATTATTCGCTTATCATCTTTCTCGGTATTAATCTTTTATCTAGTTGTTGGCTCTCTGCCTTCGTTCATCACTTTTTCTGGCACAATATGTTCTTTTTCGATAATTCGGACTGTATTGCAATCTCAAACATCTTCTCGGTACCGGCTCCGGTTACCTTCACTTCTATTTCCATTTTCTTAAAATCTCTCATAAACTCTCCCAAAGACATTATCATCTTGAGTTTCTCTTTTTTACTAAGGGCATCAGCCACCACATTGGCTTTCCCCGAATGATAAAGAATCTCCCTATCAATATTCTTGATTAGCTCTAACCGCCTCCTCTGGCGTATGTTGAGCTCTTTCTACGTGAAAATGCACTAGAGCACTTATGGCTTGTGTAAATCTCGCACTTCTCTCCATACAAGTAGTGCCTCAAATCTTTAGGGCAAAACTATTACCACGAGCCCAAGCTCATGGGTGGGGATATCGAATTTTATATTCCCTTAATTGTCTTGACGCGTACACGATTACCTTGATGTGCTGTATAAGAAGCACCTTAATTCCTTATGCGAAGCGTCACTACAGATCACAAAATCTTATTTTCCATCCGGCAATGCCATCATAGGGGCCGTCACCAATCTTTGCTTCAGTTCTTAAAAGCAGTTCTCGCATTTCTCTATCCATTCGAACTTCTCAATCTTATGAGTAAGCCGCGTTAAAGGGGCTACTATCTTTACAAACTTGAACGAACCTCTGGTAGTGACCGGCCAATCCTACCTCTGGTAGTTGCCCTAACCATGGTCATCAATTCCTTAGTGGTCCTTTATTTATTCTTGTCAGGATCCTTCACAGGATCTTTCTCAGCGATAATCCCTTCTAGGACAACATCCTCAACCGCTACATCCTCAATATGAACATCATCCGGTCCCGTGTTAGGACGCTCTATCGGATCCACAATCTGATCTTCAATAACTAATAAAACATCATCGTGTTGTTGCTCCTCAACCTCAGGGTTCGGAGTCCCGCTACCATATACGATAACGGACTATACTTCTATCACGATATTTATAAGGGTTCCCATAAGGGTTTTAACTGTCAGTACTACGTTAGGTAGTCCGACTATGAACTTGGAAAGAGTTCTTATTATCTTAGTGAACTTATTATCTTAACGTCACATCATCTTTGAGGTTTATAACGCTTCGCTCTGAAACCATTTCTGTAACACCCCCAAATCCGGGGTCGAGGATTCGAGTTGTCACGAGTTCCATTTCCCTTAATAACACCCAATCTTAATAAACAATCAACTACTATGTACTGTGACCCCACAATAAACACACACACCACAAGTTATAGTCTCAGAGATGAATATCCAAAAATAACACGAGTCATTTTATTCCAAAATTATATGCCAATACACCTTAAAAGGGTTTCTGAATAAATTTACATTTCTTTGCCATTATTACAATTGATAAAGATACATAAGTCTGGTACATCAAAAGTTGAAAGCCTAGCCTATTGGTAGTTCCTACCTCAGCTACAGCGACATCAACGCCTATAGGAAACTGCGGAACGTTTCCTATCCGCTCACGAATTGGGAGCTTAGTCCTGTTCATCTTGTCTATCTGATGTTGTGTGATGAAAGAAGAAAGCAAGGGTGAGCAACAAGCCCACCGAAATAATATGTATAATAATGAACAATATATGAGCATTCTCATAGTACTCATGAAAGTCTTGGTCAAGAAGAAATGAACCAAGCTGATATCTTAATGCGACCAAGTCGCAAAATATTCAGTATATATATACATATATACTTTTCACAATCTTTGAAATCCTCTGACCTGTATAATATACACAAAGTTCCAGTTTATAACTGTATAAAAATATCGTTGCAAGGTGATCTCATATATCTAACCTTGCCTCAACGTTTTTCTGAAAACCTTTGTCATGCATAAGATAATCATTAACTAGATATAAGTTTAAAAGATGAAGTTACAAGATACTCCAATATACTCATATCTTTTCCGAATACTACTTGAACTACCACTGTTCAATGTATAAATAGTTCCTCCCATAGATTAAGCTACAAGACAAAACTTGTATAGAATCAATCTTTAAAATATCATCAAAATAAAATGAAGTTACTAGATACTTCATTTGATGCAAACATCTTTTTGAAAACTCGACCCTGCCAATACTCAACAATCGCCCAACCGTAGCCTTTCTATCGAAGTGCTCTGGGTAGTGTTGCAGAAATATCCAATTGGATGATGAACTCATTACGGGAGTTTGCCACGCCAGGAAGACCACTTACGATGATCAGTCGTAGTAGTACAACCCCACCATTTTCTACATGTAGAGGAGAACCTGTCAGATTTACTTGTCAACCGAACACTGGATTCCTAAGAAATGTACCGTCTTGCGGAACTTCCAGGCCATTTGGGCCAATATAATAAGGCTGGGCCGGTGCCACTCGACCACTTACGCCACTCCTAGTTCAGATGAAATCCATGACTCTGAAACGTAAAGCTCGTCACCACTTTCCCCAAGTAGAAACTTGTTGATACGGCTCCACCAAGAAGTCGTATCTAGTTGGAAAGGAAAACTCACCGATATTTCCCAGGCGATTCCTGTTAATGGATTAACTTGTTCCAAGAATTTTACTTCCCGAGTATTGGGTAAGTAATCAAACTCTTTTATCAAAATAGCAACCTTGTTGCGAATATACAATACACCACAGAGCCGGATCCCTCAGGTTTTGAGCGAGTATTTAAATCCCATTCGAAAGGAGGATCTTAAATATAAAAATGAGTTTTGGGATCCGCTCTAACTTTTAAAATCATTTTGAAGACTCGCAAAACATTTTTAAGAATGTTTGGAGTGATGCTGATTTAATAAAATAAATCAGTCCCAATATATTTGGAAATATCTGAATATTTAAATAATATTCTCATAAAGAATAATCTTTATAAAAATAATTGAAGTAGAAGTTTTAAAACTTATACTTGCAATGAATATTAAATAACCAAAGATATACTTATACGAAAGTACTATCTTTATTTGAATAATCAAAAGTGAGTTTGATCATCGACACATTATTCCTTAATAAAATAAAGAATAATAATTAGTAATTAATCGGAGTCATAAGTCCTCGAATGAATATTCAAATAATAATATTCATTAATAAATTAAGCGGAGTCATAAGTTCTCGAATGAATATTTAAAATAATATTCATTAATAAAATAAATGGGATCATAAGCCCTCAAATGAATATTCAAAATAATATTCATTAATAAAATAAACGGGGTCATAAGCCCTCGAATGAATATTCAAAATAATATTCATTAATAAAATAAACGGGGTCATAAGCCCTCGAATGAATATTCAAAATAATATTCACTAATAAAATAAAGTTATCGAATAAACCTTATTCGATTCATAGTTTTGAAAACTATTCATATATATATAAATATATATATATATATATTATACTCGGGAGCCTCGACTCCCGGTTTTAGGAAAATATTCACCTTTGGGTCCCCTATACTAAGGGTATATGCAAATACCGCTTATCTCTAGCATAGGTATTATCAACTGAATCAACAGATATATGTATCAAGAATACGAAATAGGCATGCATATATACCATATCACATGCTACAATATATCGCAAGAATTTGCTAATTAACCATTATGCATCTATCACAAGATAATGCATATACAAATGTATACATCACAACAACAGTATAACGGGTAGAAAACTTGCCTGAGTGTTCCCGGATTAGACTTAAGCTTAGAGTGGGTCCGGTAACCTATGAACAACAACATAAGCCGGAATTAAACCACGGTCGCTTAAGAAACTAGACTTTAACCATTTAGAGTCCTAACGTTCGCTTTCGTGCTTAACGATTCACTTAAGTCGCTCGAGTACCCTCGGCTCCACCATTTTTAATAAATTAACCATTAAGGGTTTTAAGGAGATTCTTTCGCGAGTACCTTACCAACTGCCTAATACACTTTACATAAATATTTCATACCCCAACTAGTCGTTTAAGGTCCTTAACCAAAGTTTCAAGGTAAGGCGAGGGGTAATGGTTCGTTCGCGAAATACCGTTACTTAAAATGGTTCGTTCGCTAAACCGTACATCGGATTCAAACAAACCACATATCAAAATGAAGCTCGTAACATGAACTATCTAATTATGGCAATGGTAAAAACCTAGCAGTTAGTTCACGGGTCCTAATGTTAAGAACAAAAACAGTCTAAAGTAACTCGGACATTACGAGGGCTATGTTTACGCGATTACCCAAATTTAAACCACTCCAAATCATCTCACAATCAACTCACAATCAACGTCCCAACCAAAACTCCGTCCATACTTCATCATAACAGCCCCAACAACTCCACATTATCAATTTATACTATTCTTAAACATGAATTTAAACTACACTTAAGTTCATTAATCAACAATCCAAGAATTACCACTCCAAAAACTTCACAAAACCAACTAATCTCTACATTCACAACCAACAAGCCTCTCATGAATTATTACAACAAAACTAAACCTAATTACTCAAATAAAGTTAGGGTTTGGAGGGGTTATACCTTCCTTGGAGAGTGGAGAATCAGGTAATTAGCTTGGAATCACCCTTAAAAGTCCTTATCCAAGCTTAATCTAAACAAAAACTTAAGAACAAAAATTTTAGTTATTGAAAAACACTATTCACCTTCTTCTTCCATGATTTTTAGGAAGAGATTGTGAATGATTTAGGAGCTCAAACTTGTAGGATAGCTATATCTATGCATAAGAAGTCTTAGATAATTACCTTGCTAATTAACAAAGCTTGGAACTAGGATTTTGATTTTTCTTTCTTTGGGAAAGAAGAAAAGCCGAGAGCTTTGATGAAGAAGATGAAATAAATTCATGTTTTTGGTGAAAATGAAATGTTTTGGCTTGGTTGGTTGACAATTTGATTTGTTTTGTTTTGTTTTATTACCTTTTACCATGGTAACTTTTGTGTGGTTCTAATTCAACCAACAGCACACTTTGTTTGGTCATGCTTATGTCACCATGTGATGTCACCCTCCCACCTTTGTCCTCTTCTTATTGGTTTGATGACATCATCCCCACTAATCTCTTTGATTAGCTTTTAATTATTTGGCTAATGATCGCTGATCTGTTATACGGTTCGCTTAACTTTCGTTTTCGTTTATCGTTTGAGGGATCATACCCGGGATCTTATTACTTAGGTTTCCTTAACGTTTCTCAATACATTATATTCCTTTTATGATCCTCTCTTATAATCCTTGAATTTAAATCCTTTTTATTCTGTTACCTTATACTCAATTCTTTCTGTATCTGGTAGATTTCCGGGAAAAATCAAAGTGTTCAGATTTGGATTCTGACGATCTTTACATACACTTATATACCACATAGAGTACTAATAATATCCCAGAAGATCAATAAAAGAACCCCTACATAGTGTGGCATGAAAAGTTTTCTTATTCAGCATAATCAGCAAAAAGCACTATTCATAAGGGTTTCAAAAATTCCAAAATTTGGGGTTATTACAGCCGAGTTCATGGATGAGCAGGTTATAGACCAGCCGATACTTTTACCTACCAGAGGATCATAGACAGACCTCCGAGAGCCGCATATAGTGCCGTACCATTAGCATGCCAGGATGAGAGAGGAGATGCAAAAATGGAGGGATCAGTGTAGGGAGATTCTTGGTTTGTTTGAGAACAGAGAGTTTGGTCCAGTGAGAGCCTTGCAGCCATATGGGGTCTCAATATAATTGGTGTCTATTCAGCTTCTATCTCTTTTGTGGATGTCTAGTAGTATGGTAATCGTACAATGAAAGTTGGCTTTTATCAGTTTCGTGTTATCTGATTAGTGTCATCACCATTACATGCTAAGGTTAAGAATGAAAAGGCTATTGAATGAAGTATTTAATGAAGTTAGAATCACATGTTTGTGTCGTATAGTATTCTACTCTCTTTACTCTCGTGGTTAATGTTCTTTAGTATAATCTCTTAGTTAATCTTAGTCATAAACAACCTCAAATTGTTATTTGTCTTAGCATTGGATAATAGCCATACCATTGTTGCATAAATACATATATTTAAATTAACATAAACCATTCCTTGTGGGAACGAACTAGAATTTATTCTATATTAATTGCGATCGCGTATACTTGCGAGAATATTAGCGTACGTTTCAGCCCTAACAAGTTTTTGGCGCTGCTGCCGGGGATTCGGTGTTAACTTTTAATTTATGTGTTTGTCATCATTGGTCGTTAAAGTGCAGTGACTCAGACATTGTTACTTACTAAATTTCTTGTCGTGTTTCAGGTACTCTAGCGAGCGTGTATGTATACGTGTTCTCGGTCTCGTAAGAGAACACTGGATCAAGCTGATGAAGAAGTTTTAGTAGAGGAGAAAGTTGAAGAAGAGATCTTACTTGAGAAGGAAGAAGAAAAACTTATTACAATGGGAGAACCAGAAGCAAATCTGAAGGTTTTGATGGATTACTCTCAACCGAAGATCAATGACATTCAGTCTAGCATTGTTCGACCAGCCATCTCGGGTAATACCTGTGAGATCAAGTCGAGCACGATTCAGATGATACAGAACTCAGTTCAGTTTGGGGGTTCTCCGACAGAAGATCCCAACATGCACATCAGAGATTTCATCGAGATATGCGACACTTTCAAGTTCAATGAAGTTTTTGAAGATGCTATTAAGTTGAGGCTTTTCCCATTCTCTCTGCGGGATAAATCTAAATGCTTGTTACATTCTCTACCACCAGGGTCTATCACTAAAAGGGAGGATCTTGCTCAAAAGTTCTTAACTAAATTCTTTCCTATGGCAAAGACTGCTGCAATCAGAAATGCACTTACTCAATTTGCTCAGCAATCTGGAGAATCTTTATGTGAAGCTTGGGATCGTTATAAGGAGATGCTTAGAAAGTGTCCTCACTATCGGATGCCTGACTGGATGATCATTAACCATTTCTATAATGGATTGGGTGCTACTTCTAGACCCATGCTTGATGCAGCATCAGGAGGAGCCTTGTGGGCTAAAAGCTATGATGAAGCTTATGAATCGATTGAACTGATGGTTGCCAATGAATACCAGAATCCTACTCAGAGACTATCTCAGGGCAAGGTAGCAGGTTTTATGGAGTTAGATGCAGCTACTGCTATAGCTTCTCAGCTTAAGGCTTTGACGATGAAGGTGGATTCTTTGGCTAATTATAAAGTTAATCAGATCACTAGTGCATGTGAGCTTTGTGCTGGTGCCCATGAGACGAAGCAGTGTGCTATTTCTAGTAAATCATCTCAGTTCGTGAGCAACTTTCAGAGGTCGCAGCAACCTGTGCCAGCTACCTACCATCCTAACAATTGCAATCATCCTACCTTCAGTTGGAGAAACACTCAAAATACAGTTCAACAGCCTTATCAGCAGTATCCAGCAAAGCAGTACACCCCCCTGGTTTTCAGCAACCATAATATGCACCAAGACAACAACTCCAGCTACAACAGTCTAATGAAAAATCTGAATTGGAGGAGTTTAGGCTCATGTACAAGAGCCAAGCGATTTCTATCAAGACCTTGGAAAATCAAATTGGAAAATTGCCAATGCCTTACTAAATCGTCAACCTGGTACACTCTCTATTGACACTGAAGTACCAGGAAAGAGGGAAGTTAAGGAGCAAGTTAAGGAAATTACATTGAGGTCCGGGAAGGTTACAAATCCCGAAAAATCTCAAGTTTCGGATGAAGAAGCTGTAGCTAAAGAAGAAGCACAGAAGGAAGCAGAAGTGGAACCAAGGAAGACTATTGTTGACCACACTCCTCCTGAGGGTAATACAGGAGAGAAGCAGATCTATCCTCCACCTCCCTTTCCTAAGAAGCTGCAGAAGAAAAAGTTGGATAAGCAATTTGAGAAGTTTCTGGAGGTGTTCAAGAAACTTCATATCAACATACCTTTCGCTGAAGCTCTTGAATAGATGCCTAGTTATGCGAAGTTTATGAAAGGTATGCTTTCTCGGAAAGTGAATCTTGATGACTAAGAGACAGTTGCCGAACCTTGATAGATGTACAGAAGGGTGAGCTCACCATGCGAGTGCTGGATCAGGATGTAACTTTTAATCTGTTCAATGCCATGAAATTCCCTACAGAAAATCAGGAGTGCTTAAAGTTGGAGTTGGTTGATTCTTTGGTTACTTCTGAACTTGATCAATTGCTAAGGTCTGATGCCTTAGAAAAGGCCTTATTGGGGAATTCCGATAGTGAAGATAATGAAGGTGATGAGCAATTGCAATATCTAAATGCTGCTCCCTGCAAGAGGAAGATGGATATGCCTTTTGAATCTCTTGGAATGGAGGGGCTGAACAAATCTCCAAAGTGCCTCAAGCCATCTATTGAGGAAGCTCCTACACTTGAGCTTAAACCATTGCCTGAACACTTAAGGTATGCTTTTTTAAGTAATGCATCTACTTTGCCTGTGATTATTGCATCTGACCTTTCCAGGTAGTGATGAGGAAAAACTCTTAAGAATTCTAAGAGAGTTCAAATTGGCAATTGGATGGACGATAGCATATATTAAGGGAATCATCCCTTCTTATTGCATGCATAAAATTCTGCTAGCGGAAGGAAGCAAGCCTACTGTTGAGCAATAAAGATGACTTAATCCAATCATGAAGGAAGTGGTGAAGAAGGAAATTCTTAAGTGGCTTGTTGCAGGGATCATCTATCCCATTTCTGACAGTTCTTGGGTGAGTCCAGTTCAGTGTGTACCGAAGTAAGGTGGTATCACCATTTTTGCTAATGAGAAGAATGAGCTCATTCCTACTTGAACATTCACGGGGTGGAGGGTTTGCATGGACTACAGGATGCTGAACAAGACCACGAGAAATGATCACTTCCCTCTGCCTTTTATTGATCAGATGCTTGACAAATTGGCTGGGCATGAGTACTACTGTCTTCTGGATGGCTATTCGGGCTATAATTAGATTTGTATCGCTCCAGAAGATCAGGAAAAGACTACCTTCACATATCTATTTGGTACTTTCGCCTTCAGAAGAGTTTTTTTTGGGTTGTGTGGAGCACTAGCCACATTTCGGAGATGCATGATGGCGATTTTCTCTGACATGATTAGTCAAAATGTGGAGGTGTTCATGGATAATTTCTTTCTGTTTGGTGATTTATTTGATGAGTGCTTGCAGAATCTTGGTGACATTCTTAAAAGGTGTGTTGAAACCAATCTGGTTCTCAAATGGGAGAAATGTCACTTTATGGTATGATAGGGCATTATTCTTGGGCACAAGGTCTCTAGTAAAGGTCTTGAGGTGGACAAAACCAAGGTGGGGGTCATTGAAAATCTTCCTCCACCAATTTCTGTCAATGGAGTTCGCAGCTTTCTTGGTCATGCAGGTTTCTATAGGCGGTTCATCAAAGACTTCTCAAAAATCTCTAAACCTTTGTGCAATCTTCTGGAAAAAGATGTCCCGTTCAAGTTTGATGACGAGTGCCTAGTTGCTTTTGTGTTCTTAAAGAAGAGTTTGATCACGGCACCTGTCATAACTGCAGCTGATTGGAATGAACCTTTTGAGATGATGTGTGATGCAAGTGACTATGCAGTTAGAAAAGTTCTTGGGCAGAGGAAGAACAATATATTTCATGTGGTCTACTATGCTAGTAAGACCCTAAATGGTGCTCAACTGAATTATACTACTGGTGAAGAAGAACTGTTGGCCATTGTCTACGGGTTTGAGAAGTTTCGATCTTATTTGCTTGGGACGAAGGTGATAGTTTTCACTGATCACGCTGCAATTCGTTATCTCGTCTCGAAGAAGGACTCAAAGCCTAGATTGAATAGATGGGTTCTTTTTCTTCAGGAGTTTGAATTAGAGATCAAGGACATAAAAGGTACTGAGAATCAAGTCGCTGATCATCTCTCTCGTTTGGAAGATCCAAGTGAAACTTCACAGGATAAGACATTGATAAATGAGCCTTTTTCTGGTTAGCAATTGTTTGGAGTGCAAGAGGAAGACTGTGGTTTGCAGACATTTTGAACTACCTTATGAGTAATATCATGCCTCCAGACTTGTCATATGCTCAAAGGAAGAAGTTTCTTCATGAGGTGAAGTGGTACATGTGGGATGAGCCATATTTGTTTAGGCAAGGAGCTGACCAAATCATCAGAAGATGTATTCCGCACAGCAGAATGGGGGGAATCTTGAGAGACTTTCATTCGACTGTTTATGGAGGCCACTATGATTGAGAGAAGACAGCAACTCGTGTTCTTCAAGCGGGATTCTTCTGGCCTACTTTGTTTAAGGATGTGCATCACTTTGTTCTGAAGTGTGATCGATGCCAGCGTGTGGGTAATATGTCCAAGAGGGATGAGATGCCTCTTAATATGCTTCTCGAGGTTGAAGTTTCCGATGTTTGGGGAATCAACTTCATGGGGCCGTTCGTCTTATCTTGCAATGATCAGTATATCTTGATGGAGGTCGATTATGTGTCGAAATGGGTTGAAGTCAAGGCTTTGCCAACAAATGATGCGAAGGTAGTTCTTAATTTTCTTCATAAGCAGATATTCACACGATTTGGGACTCCAAGTGTCATAATCAGTGACGAGGGATCGCATTTCTATAATCGAAAGTTCACTGCCATGATGCAAAGGTATAATGTGAATCATCGTATTGCTATAGCCTACCATCCTCAGACTAATGGGCAAGCTGAGGTGTCTAATAGAGAGATCAAACATATTCTAGAGAAAGTTGTGTGTGCATCAAGGAAGGATTAGTCTTTGAAGCTTATGAAGCTGTTTGGGCATATAGAACAACATACAAGACTCCGTTAGGAATGTCACCATTTTAGTTGGTTTATGGTAAAGGTGTCATTAGCCTGTGGAGCTTGAACATATAGCGTATTGGGCTTTGAAGAAGTTAAACCTTGATTTGGATGCAGCTGGTAAGAAAAGAATGCTTTAATTGAATGAACTCGATGAATTTCGGATTTAAGCGTATGAAAACAACAAAATGTACAAGGAGAAAGTCAAGAGGTGGCATGATAGGGGTCTAGTACTTAATTCATTTGTGTCGGGACAACAATTTCTGTTATTTAACTCTCGTCTCCGTCTTTTTCCTGGAAAATTGAAGTCGAGATGGTCTGGGCCCTTCATAATCAAAACTGTGTTTCCACATGGAGCTGTGGAGATTTCTGAGAATGATCAATGCCAAGCATACAAAGTAAATTGTCAAAGGTTGAAGCACTACTATGGGGATACGGAAAACCATGAGGTGGTTAGTACTGTTTTATTGTCTACTGGATCTCGAGATTCTACGTCAAGCTAACAACGTAAACCAAGCGCTTCTTGGGAGGCAACCCAAGTTTGTTGTACATTTATAGGTAGATGAAGCAGAAAGAAAAGAGAAAAACACAAAAAAATAGAAAAACAGAAAAATTCAGGGCCAACTATAGTAGCACGGCGCGCCCGCGCTGTGGACGGGGTGGCCGCGCTATTTTTCCAAAATTGTGCGCACCCGCGCTGCCTGGCGGGGCGGCCACGCTGAATTGTCAGAAGTACGGTGCGGCCGCGCTAAGGTAGCGCGCGGCCGCGCTGAGTCCATGTGTTCAAAAAAAATAGCAGAAGATAAGAGAAAATCAGGGACTTTATTCCAAAATCAATTCAAACCCGATTTTTACTCTTCCACATCCCAAATTTCCCTCTCCAAATCAAACCTATTATTCCCATTATTCCTATAATCAATTCCCACTCCTTTTCCATAACTAATTCTCTCCCAATCTCCTATATATACATACACTGATAAACAAACTTCTCCATCACTTCTCAAAACTCTCCAGCACACAAATCTCTCTTACAAATTTCTATTCTCTCAAACTTATTCAATCTCAATGGCACCAAAAAGATAGCGAACTCAAGTAAGCAGCATCACCACCAATTGTTCGAGTGCGGGTGATGTGAGGCCTAGGTTTTCAACTCCCGAGGCTGAGGTGGAGTATGCAAGGTTGCTTTCGAAGCCTATAGCTAAGGAGCGTGGTTTTCCGCCATCGGGAAAGATGGTAAGTTGTTGGAGATGATTTTGGAGATGAGTTGGGTTGCTTTTTGCGAGACACCTGCTGTTGTGCCCATGAGTGTGGTATGTAAATTTTATGTTAATGCTAAGGCGAAGAGGAACAGTTTTACCGTGGTGAGGGGATGACTGTGGACTACAGTGCTGAGGCTATTCGTAAGGTGATCGAGCAGCCCGAGAGGAGGGAGGAGCAGGAGAACTGGAACGAGAAGACTATGGAGGAGTTTGACTTGGATTCGATTGTTTCTACCCTATGTGTGCCTGAGACTCATTGGAAGTTCAAGAAGGGTACAAATGAGTATGCCACGTTCCTTGCTTCGTGCATGAACAGGTTTGCACGTGCATGGAATTCTTTTATTTGTGCTAACATCATGCCATATTCTCACGTGCATGAGATAACTATGGAGCGTGCGCATTTGTTGTGGGGGATTCTTCAGGGGGACTATGTGGATCTTGGGATGGTTATTCATCAGGATATGTTGAGGTTTTTACGAGGAAG
This sequence comes from Apium graveolens, assembly GCF_009905375.1. Taxonomy (NCBI): domain Eukaryota; kingdom Viridiplantae; phylum Streptophyta; class Magnoliopsida; order Apiales; family Apiaceae; genus Apium; species Apium graveolens. Next base: position 258,238,668 of record NC_133652.1, read on the forward strand.
TACTATGGGTTCGATACCCTATGTGTCCATTGTGACGAAGTTGTGTGTGGCGGTTGACATTTATTGGCCCGCACATGAGCAGCTGTAGCTCCCTAGTGCTCCGATTGATAGTTCGACACTGTTGAATATGACAGAGTGGTATGGTAGGAAGCCCGATCCAAAGGGGCTTGGTTACTCTTATGACCATCTGCCAGGTGGAATGCCAGCTCGTCAGGCATATGCTGGTGGCACGATGCAGGCGAGCAGAGCAGCTTGGAGAGCTGAGTTGGGAGAGGCCGGTTCTTTGGGATCACAACAGCAGCAGCAGTAGCAGTAGGCAGAAGAACAAGGCAGTGCTGGTTTGAGTATGACGTAATATAGGCATTTAACTCGGAGGATGGATGTGATGCATGACTTCCATAGCAGGTTTGCACATGACCTCACCCAGGCGTTGGCGACTACATTCAGAGCCACAGGAGTTGACATCCAGTGGCTAGTATTCGGTGAGGATTTCGTGTATCCACCTCCCGACACTCCTAACACTCCACTCCTTGAGGGTGATGATCCTGATTCTGATTAGGTATGCCTGATTCCTTGCTATTACCTTGACTGAGGATAGTGAATATTTTAAGTTTGGGGGTAGTAGTTAAGGATTATGTGTTTTGTGTGAGTCGCATATAGTTTGTATATTCATGCTAGTTTAGTTCATATAGTTAAATATTTGCCATGTAGTAGTTTTTTTATTTTTTAAAGTTTTTATGATAGTTGTTGCATATAGTTTCATGCATTTGCATAATAACATGATCCCTTAGATGACTTTGCCGATTGATTTATGATTTTGATGCTAGTGTAGTGATTTCGTATTTAATGATGTTAAGTATTATTGAGTTGAATTGCATGCTAGAGACAATTATATTTCACTAAGTCTTATGGGTTGCTTGAGGGCTAGATCATGGTCATGGTTTATTTATTTATCGAGGTTTAATCGCTTGTTTATATTAGAATTTAGGATATTCTCTTAATAGTAAAATAGCATGGATATATAAAAATTGGAGAAAATTGGATATCATTGCTAGTTGTTGTGGCTAGGTTTCCAATGGCTAGTAGCCAACTCTCATAAATTATGAAAAAAAGAAAAAATATATGTGTTTATGCATAATTGATCACGAGTGGGCTCTTTAATACTTGAGGTATTAAGTTCTTAGGGGACTTTGTGCCTAGTGACCTAAGGCTTTTTATAGTCTGGGATCCACTAACCTAACGCTCGTTACATGGGTATTATTGTATAAGTCTTTTGTGGACCTCACTCATTGCACGGTTAAATAAATATATTTATGTTGTTTTTGTGTCGTGAATAAAAACATGAATTCCTGTAAAACTCTGATATAAGAATTGAAGTGTTATAAGTCATTTTGAGTTTAGCTTTTTATTCTATTTATAACCTTGCGATTGTTTTGATGAGTAGTGAGTCATGATTATTGATCTAGTTGCGATAGTATATCTATAAGCATTTGCACACACGCATATTTTTGGCTTGTAAGTTGATTTGTGGGGCTTGATTGATCTTTGTGCGAATAACTGCATTTTTTGAGATATTGCTTGTTGATTGGTTTAGTTATTCTATGGGGATCGTTGCATTCATATAGTTGCATTCATGCATTTTTATTTTGTTGTTCTTTGAGTCTGTTTATGCTTGAGGACAAGCATCGGTTCAAGTTTGGGGGTATGTTGAGTGGCAGTTATGACACTTTATAACGCTCTATAAAGCTTTGAATTGATGTTTTGTACTCAAGTTGTTAGTATTTTTAACGTGTCTTGTAGTGTTTTTGCATTTCAAGCATTTATCAGGAATACAAGTGAATTAGCATTGTTTTGATGCTAATATGGTGTTAGAATGATGTCCAGTATAAAAGCTCAAAAAAACACCAACTCAAATCAGCAAGAAAAGAAGAAGTCAGAAAATTCTCCCGAGAGTCAGTGCACTCGCGCTGTGATATCGTGCGGCCGCGCCCAAAGAATAGGAACTCAGCGCGCCCGCGCTGGTCAAGCGCGCGCCCGCGCCAGGTCGAGATAAAAGAATCATGATTCTCTTGTGATTCTGATTGATGGACTTCTATCCTGCATGAGCTGCTATATATTCATAACTTAAGGTCATTTTTCATAACGAGACGTACCAGAGATTAAGGAGAAGGCGTAAGAAGACCGTAGAACACAATTCAAGTAAGGCGTAGAGGATCTAGTTTATACTTGTGATTCTTTGTTTTAAGTTGTTATTTTGGATGCTAGTTTTCTTATTCGTGAACCTATACTCTTGTTTTGTACTTGGTTTATTATTTATTTAGTATAAAGACTACGTTTATTATACCATGCTTTCATCGGAACCCACGTTGATGATGAGTCCGATTATGGGCTAATCTTTATCGTGGGGTTCTAACGGATTTATTTATGGATTTCTTTAGTTAATTTATTTCGATGCCTTAGTGTGTGGTAATTGTATGATAACCTAGTATTGGTTGTGCTTATTCTTCTTATGAGCATCGCGAACTTATAAGATAGCGTGTCAATCTTTAATGAAGCGAAAGTGAATTTAAGTGTTTAGAACTTATCATGCTAGCATAGGTTCATGTATTTGATATGTGACGCCCTCCAAACCCAGATCAGAAGGTTGGGCCACACAACACATCACAATATATAAACCTGTATATAAAGTATTATATGCATTGACCCTTCTTTACACGACCACATATCGCAACAGGTTTAAGTATGAAAACAAGCCTCAATCTTAACTTTTATTACATCGCGCCAAATCCCAACTGGTTCAACTTACAATTGATGATGATATCGTTTTTACAATCGTGCATAATTCATCTACAATATAAAGCTCCTGCCAGCTCGATCCAACTTAACCTCGGATCCTAGCTCGCATGTTGGACTGAGAATCCTCGTTATCAATAAATTTCCTTTTCAACTATTGAAAACATAAAAAAAAGTTTTGCAAGAGTGAGTTAACTAGCTCAGCAAGTTTAGCAACAATTGAGGTTAAACAATAATCAGTTGAAGTAATTCAGAAGAATCAAGTTTCTGAATAAGCAATGATTAGAATTGGATATTCACTTTCATTTTAAAAACCAAGGTTAGGCTTTTGATCAATCACGCACTAACCTTGAGCAAGGCTCCTAGCTTTGCTCTATATACTGGATCCAAGGTACGCATTGGCCTATTATGACCACGAATCTGGTCTGACCACGAATCTGGTCCACATTTATAAAACCATCCAATTCTAAAACAATTCAATATGATAACCAATGGAATTCAATAAGCTGAATAATAAGCAACATTTATCTTGAAGCATAGCGTGATTCACAGTACCATGAAGGTATAATAAGGAAATTAAAAAGTTTGTCTTTTAAATAAGGAAAGAATCAGAAAGTAGAAGACTAAGGGTTCAAGGGTTCCAAAGGTTGGTCTTCTGTTAAACAAGGAATAAGGGTTGGTATGTCAAACAATTCAATATCAGAAATTGCTATGTGGTAGATATATTTGTGGAGTGGTATCATATGTGTTTGTCTTGTATCTGAGAATTCAACAACTAATGGTTTATGAAGAATAAGGCTTATCGCTCAAGATCAATAAAAATCAGAGTTCAAGGTTAAATAGTTTAAAGCGCTTGTAATATAAAACAAGAGTTATTTTGAATAATAGAGACATGTTATGAGATAGTTCGAAAATATTTGCAATATATCTCGAAGAAGGTTCAGAAGTACTTTCCTTATCACAAATGATTTCCACTTTACTTGTACTCATATAACAATTTTACTCATCAACAACTTTCCTTTTCTTTTTATGCCTTGCTCCTATTTTTCAATCGCTCACCTTTTCTTTCTATGCTTCAGTTCTATTTACCGATCACTGGCTTTCTTTTCTATGCCTTGTTTACTCTTCTTGGCATCACAAGTATCTATCAATTATTCATACTCATATTATTGTAATCCCTACACGGACATCATAAGCTTTTATCTACCTTTCGTTTCACCCAAATCCGATTCACGGATTAAAAGTTATGACTAAAACAGTAAAACCATAACCACATACGCATATAACACATCAATCAGTTAGCACGTATGTTAGATATATTTGATAATGTCATGTGTAATATGATTTGTGTTTAGTTTTCAGATCTTACATAACAGGACAGATCATTACTTAATTGGAAATCAGCACTTATACTGAAGACAAAACTTAAGATATCAGAACTTAAGTTATCAGAACTTAAGGTTCATAAGATATTTATCAGGGGATAATATCAGGACTTAAGATGACTTTCAGATAAGGCAGGCGGATGATTGAAAGGAAAGAAGATCGAGACTAAGACAGAAAGAATTGTGCATGAAGAAGGAATTCTATGAAGAATAGAAAACTTGGAAGAAAAGATAACTAGTTGATATATTTTAGGAAGCAGAATTATATTCCATATCAATTAGAAGATTATCTTGTAACTGTTTAGTATATAAACACAGGCATAGAGTTTACACTATAAGTGTTACGACTATCAAAGTTATTATTTTTTGTAACTCTAGCAGCTCTCGTGATAATTTGTTTATCACCGAGAGAGGACAGTTCCATATTGTAACAGAGTTTATTGTGTTGAATAAAATCTGTTTTCTGTTACTTGAGTTCTTATATTCGATTTGATTGTGCTAAACATTGTATTCAACCCCCTTCTACAGTGTGTTTGACCTAACAAGTGGTATCTGTGGCGCCCTCCAAACCCGGGTCAGAAGTTTGGGGTCCACACACACACCTTATTTATAACTTGCTTATAACAATAATAAAGATAATAATAATATATGCAGTGACCCTACTTACCAACCACCACGGACCGTAACAGGTTAAAGTATGCACACAAGCCAAACACACTAATATATTACAAACCGTTCAAATCCCAATCATTCAAACTCAAACTGAGTATTAAACTTTATTACAACTTTTACAACTTAAACTATCCCAAAAGAAGCCTACTAGCTCCGCTCAATCAACCTGAAACCCTAGCTCTCGCACTTGACTGGGGATCTGCGGTACCAACTGGTTCCTTCTTAACTGGAAAAGAACAGAAAAAATATCGCACAAATGAGCTAACTAGCTCAGCAAGTCACAATGACAAAACTGAGAATAATTATCATCAGGTGAACATGATTATGATATCAAGTGAACAATGGATTATGATTTAGAATTGGATATTATACTTTTAATTTAAAAACCAAGGTTAGGCTGCTGATCAGTCACACACTAACCCCGAGCAAGGTACACAACATTGCTCTAACTACTGGATCCAAGGCACACATTGGTCTAACTTGACCATTATATGGTCTGACCACGAATCTGGTCCACAATTTTATAAAAAAAATCCAATTCTAACATAATAACAGAATAAAAAATAATAAATAATAACCAAAATCATTAACAACAATAAGTGTTTAACAATGAAAGGGTTTCAATCCTTGTAAAGATCAATAAGATAATTTCAAAGCTTGGATGCTGGGTAATGAAAGAATTGGATAACAAGGAATCAACATTTCAGGGTTTCCAGATTTGGGCTTTCAAAGCATAGGATACAATGTTTAAGTATATAAGTAATTCAGTTCAGTGTTTGGGATTTTGTTTGCATGTATTTGTGGAGTAGTATCGTGTACTTGAGGTTCATGTTCGGGTATACAATAATCAATGGTCTAGAAAGAATCAGGTTACGGCTCAAGATCAATAACTGGAATCAAGGTTTAAGGTATAGTGCTTCAAAGCACTTGCAATATCAACAAGACTATCAAGTACTACAATATCTCGAGAAAGTTCAGAACACTTGCCTGGTATTAGCTTACTACACCGCACTCGCTTCCAATCACAACCGTTTTACTCCTCAACTACCTATTTCCCTTTTCTATGCCTTGCCTCTTCTGCTCACATATTATAAGCATCTATCAATAATCGACTCATAGAGTTCTATTCAACACATACTTCTATCTACCCTTCGTTTTACCCAAATCCGATTAACGGATTGAAAGTTATGCAATAATCAAGTAAACACCGAATATATAGACCGATAGTCAATCAACAAGTCACGTATAGCACATAATACATCACGTATTCAATGATATGTCGTTTATAAAGAAGTCTCGGGTCATAAATAAGCTTTCGGGTATTTAAAATGATTTTTAAAACATTTTTCGTAATTAAAACAGGTCGTTGGATCAATTTCGGAATAATAAACAGTGTTCGGTTGGCCAGTTCTGGCTCCGAAACAATTTTATAATAATTATCGAGCCTTGGAAATAATTTAGAATAATATTTTAAAGCTCGAAACTATTTTTTGGAATTTTTAAATAATTTTTAAGTAATTAAATCAAATTAAATAATTAATTAAAATCAATTAATAATTAATTAAATCAATTAATCAATTAATTTCCAATTTAATTGACCAATTAATTAATTAAAAATTAACTGAAATTAATTAACTAATCAATTTGGATTTAATTCTGAATTAAAAATAATTTTCGGAATTAAAATACTAATTTTTAAAATTTTCAGAAATTAAAAATGAATTTATATAATAAAAATAAACAGGAAATATGATTTTTCAACATTTTTAAAACAGGAATCCAATTTTAAAAAGTATGGAAACCTGGGGGGACCACACTTCATCGTTTTCAAAAGTACAGGGGCCAATCTGCAATTTCGCAGTTCCAGTCGCCGGAAAAGTCGGGGGTGGCCGGAGAACTCACCTCCGGTGTCCTCCCCCCACCATCACCTCCAGAATTAAACTACAGATTACCAGGAGCATATCCATGCAAACAAATCATTCTAATCATCCCTGTTCTGGCCGGAAATTGGCCAAGAACATCGCCGGTTTCCGGTGAACATCGGGAATTTTAAAAACACAACTCCCTACGATTCAAGCATCCTCTGTTAACGAGCTATATATCAATCGATTTCAAATTTCATAAGGAACACAACCCACTATAAATCAACAGTTAATAACCCTTGAATCAAAAACCCCCAAATTTCAATTGAAAATATTCATACGGGTTATAAACCCTAATTTTGCAATTCGAAAATTAAACCCACTTTTGAGCATGTTATTGAACTCCAAATCAGACGTATGACATATGAAAATCATCAGGAAAACAAGCTCTATAACATGCAATCATCAAATCATACAAACTATCATCCGAACAAAAATTCATAGTTTTAATAAAATAAATTCGAAAATAAATAAATTTCCAGAAAATAAACCTTTGATTCTGCAGGTATATGGATTACAGATTCTGATAGAACTTTTCAAGACCTTCAAATCCAGTACTCGAGCTTTTCAAACAAAGATCAATAACACCTTCAAAAGTTGATTTGATTCTTGGAACAGTTTATGAATATATGATTTTTCTCTGTAAAATTATATATTTATCTGTCTGCAAATGATTTTGATACGAAATAAAATACGGTAGAAGGCTATTTATATTTATGGAAAATTAGTATCCCGTTGGATCAAAATGGTACGTTTATTTATAAAAACTGATCCAAACGGTATCGGTTTTCGGGATAATTATCCAAACCAGTACAATTTGTACTGCGGTCTTGGTCTCAGCGCCTGGTTACACGTATTACGAAGTGATAATTGGGATAGTTTAATAAAAAGCTCCCGTTTATCGAAAATACGGGTTTTATTGATTTACCGAAACGAATATTGTATCGAAAATGTTGCGTCGGGACCCGCGCAGAACAAACCGTACGCCGGATCGAAAAAGTCGAAACATGGAATATGCTCGGAATATTACAATTAGGTTAGGAAGGAGTTCTCGGAAGGGTTTCGGGTTCCAAAAACGTAACAACGGGTGACGTCGGTTGGTTCCCGTTTTTATAAAATAGATTTTAATTACCCGGAAAAAGATTTTAGAAATTTTATATGATTCTTATAAATCCATAAATCAACATCAAAATAATTAGGAAGATATGACAATTATCTATATTTTATTTTGGACATATAAAAATTAAAATACTCAATTAATATTATTTTTGAATATCCAAGTACAGATAACACTTAACAATTATCTCACAGAATAGATACTGAACACACATAATAATTATTTAATAGCAAAAATAATTACACGATATATCCCGGATATTAAATCCTTCCCCCCTTACAAGGATTCTGTCCTCAGAATCTCTTAAGAAAACAAATGAGGGTACTTTTCTTTCATATCACTTTCTAACTCCCAGCTTGACTCTTCAACCTTTGGGTTTTTCCACAATACTCTTACTAACTTTACCACTTTATTTCTCAATACTTTCTCCCTCTCCTCTAGAATCTCTATCGGACTCTCTATATATGACAAATCTGCCTGAAGCTCTATTGGCTCATATTCTATTACATGCCTGGAGTCTGGATTATATTTCTTGAGCATCGATACGTGAAAAACATTGTGAATATGCTCCATGTGCGGTGGTAACGCCAACTCGTAAGCTACTTTACCAACGCGCTTTAGGATCTCAAAAGGTCCGACATATCTTGGACTCAGTTTTCCTTTCTTTCCAAACCTCGTTAGTCCTTTCCATGGTGATACTTTCAGTAATATCAAGCTTCCTTCTTCAAATTCCATGTCTTTCCTTGACTGATCTGCATATTTCCTCTGACGATCTTGCGCGGCTATCAATCTCTTCTGGATAATTTCAACAATTTCCTTTGTCTGCTATACCAGTTCAGGTCCAAGTATTTTGCGTTCTCCTACTTCGTCCCAATATATTGGAGATCTACATTTACGTCCATAAAGGGCTTCATAGGGTGGCATCCCAATGCTGGCATGATAACTATTGTTGTAAGCAAACTCTACCAAAGGTAAATGTTTATCCCAACTTCCTTTAAAGTCAATAGTACAAACACGCAACATGTCCTCGATTGTCAGGATCGTTCTTTCACTTTAGCCATCCGTCTGGGGGTGATAGATCATACTCATATTTAGTTTTGTTCCCAAACATTCTTGAAAACTCTTCCAAAATCTTGAATTAAACCTTGGGTCTCGATCTGATATAATAGACACAGGAACTCTATGACGAACTACAATTTCCTTTAAGTACATATGGACCAGCTTATCGAGCGAAAATCTTTCATTTATAGGCAGAAAATGAGCTGACTTGGTAAGTCTATCCACTATAACCCAAATGGCATCATGATTAGCCCTTGTCCTTGGTAATCCAACTATGAAATCCATAGTAATATGTTCCCACTTCCACTCTGGAATCTCCAATGGCTGTAACAATCCACTTGGTCTCTGATGCTCTGCTTTAACTCTCTGACAAGTATAACATTTGCTAACCCATTCCGCAATTTCCTTCTTCATGTCTGGCCACCAATAATTCTTCTTTAAATCTCTGTACATTTTGGTACTCCCTGGATGGATAGAATATCTTGAACTATGTGCCTCTTGTAAACTATTATTCTTCAGATCCGTCACTGGTGGAATCCAAATTCTTGAAGAAAACCTAAGAATACCTTGATCATCCTTCTGCGTGCATAATTCCTCACCTACCAAACGATTTATATCTTGATTCATTACATTTTCCTGATACTTCTTTATTTTCTCCAACAACTCCGGCTGGAAAGTCATACTGTATACTTTCGCTTCCTCAGGCTTGCAAACTCTAATTTCCAATTCCAATTTCTGAAATTCCTTATATATATCTTCGGGTACTGATAATATATTCAACCTTTCCTTCTGACTCAATGCGTCTGCCACAACGTTAGCCTTACCAGAATGATAATTAATCGAGCAATCATAGTCTTTAATCAACTCTAACCATCTCCTTTGCCTCATATTAAGTTCCTTCTGTGTGAATATGTACTTTAAGCTTTTGTGATCCGTGAAAATCTCACACTTTTCTCCATACAAATAATGTCTCCAAATCTTCGAAGCGAAAACTATGGCTGCTAGCTCCAAATCATGAGTAGGATACTTTTGTTCGTGTGGTTTTAATTGCCTTGACGCATACGTAATCACCTTTTCGTGCTGCATTAAAACACATCCTAATCCTTTGTGAGAAGCATCGCTATAAATTACGAAATTCCCTTGATCGTCTGGAAATGATAAAACAGGTGCTGTGATTAATCTCCGCTTCAACTTCTGAAAACTTTCTTCGCACTTGTCGTTCTATATAAACTTTTCATTCTTGCATTTAAGCTTTGTCAATGGTGTTGCAATCCTTGAGAAATTCTGAACGAATCGTCGATAATATCCCTCCAATCCCAAGAAACTTCTTACCTCAGTGGGTGTTCTCGGTCTCTCCCAATTTGTAATTGCCTCGATCTTTGCCGGGTCCACTTTGATCCCTTCGTTACTGACTATGTGTCCTAAGAACTAAACTTCCTGTAGCCAAAGCTCACACTTCGAGAATTTAGCGTATAATTTCTTTTTCCTTAAAATCTCCAAAGCCGTTCTCACATGTTCCGCATGATCCTCTTCCGTCTTTGAATAGATTAAAATATCGTCTATAAACACAATAACAAACTTATCCAAATACTCCTTGAAAATTCTATTCATCAGGTCCATAAACGCTGCCGGGGCATTGGTCAACCCAAAAGACATCACTAAAAACTCATAATGTCCATACCTTGTTCTGAAAGCTGTCTTTGGTATATCTTCTGTCTTGATCTTTAGTTGATGATATCCTGATCTTAAATCAATTTTGGAGAAATACTTGGCTCCCTTCAACTGATCGAACAGATCGTCAATTCTGGGTAACAGATACTTGTTCTTGATCGTAAGCTTGTTGAGCTCCCTGTAGTCGATACACAGTCTCATGCTTCCATCTTTCTTCTTGACAAATAATATCGGGGCTCCCTACGAGGATACACTGGGTCTGATTACTCCTTTCTCTAACAACTCCTGCAATTGCTTCGCTAGCTCTTTCATCTCGATGGGCGCCATTCTATACGAGGCCTTGGATACTGGTTCTGTTCCAGGTGCTAAGTCGATCGCAAATTTAATTTCTCTATCTGGAGGAAGTCCTGGTAACTCATCGGGAAATACGTCTGGAAATTCATTCACAACTGGAATATCTTCAAGTTTTGTTAGTTCTTGACTTCTGTCAATCACATATGCCATGAAATGGTCACATCCTTGTCATAGTAACTTCTTGGCTTGAATCATCGTTAAGAACTTCTTTACTTGTTTTTGACCCTTGAACGTTACAATCCTTTCGTCTGGTGTTTTCACCATTACCTTCTTATTTCGACAATCTATCTGAGCATCGTGCCTAGATAACCAATCCATTCCTAATATAACGTCAAATTCTCCTAACTTAAATGGTATCAAATCTACACAAAACTTACTACCAGAAATCTCAACCTCACAATTCCCACAAACTTGATTCACAGTTACACGTTCTTGATTTGCTAATTCCACAGTCATTATTTTATTTACACATTCAACTGGACAATTTAACTTACTAACAAAATCTTGTGAAACAAATGATCGAGTTTCTCCCGAATCTATTAACACTTTGGCACATAAAGAATTCACATTAAGCGTACCTGCCACGACATCCGTATCCTGGATCGCATCCTTCACCGACATGTCAAAAACTCTAGCCCTTGAAGTCTCATTCACTGTTGGGGTAGATCCCATAATCCTTAATGCATTACTGACTGGGGCTGATGTCTTGCAATCCCTGGCCATATGTCCTGGCTTTCCACATTTAAAGCACGTAAATCCAATGGCTGGAACCTTTAATGCTGGATTCCGGAGAGGCTGATCCTTACTTGTTGGTTCTCTTGCTGGCTGATTTCGGCACTCCCTCGAATATTGCCCTTTCTGATTGTATTTGAAACATACCACATTCAACTTGTTACAAACTCCTCCATGCTTCTTTCCACATACTTGACAATCTGGAAAAGTTAATCTCAATTGATTCAGCTGATTCGCATTAACTGGACGGTTGCCCTGGCCTCCGTCTCCTGCATTCTGTTTCCTGAAATTAAAATTTCTCCCTGGCTGAAACTTGCCCTTCTTAAAATTTGGAAACTTCCCTGGTTGTGACTGACCCTCACTTCCCTCAACTTTCCTTTTCTTGCTTTCTTTCTCCTTCTGGAACATGTCACTCTCTGTCTCTGCGATCATAGCCTTTTGTACCACTCCTGCATAGGTATCTAATTCAAAAATGGCTACCTTCCCTCTGATCCATGGTTTCAAACCTTGCTGGAATCTTTTAGCCTTCTTCCTGGTCAGTATCAACATACGACGGCACATACCTTGACAATTCTTCAAACTTACCCTCATAATCTGTTACCGACATGTTCCCTTGCTTTAATTCTAAAATCTTCAGCTCCATTTGATCTTGAACAAACTGAGGAAAATACTTTTCCAAAAACAATTCCTTAAACCTTTCCCAAGTAATAATATATGTACCTTCCAATGTCTTCACCATCTCCCACCAATAGGTGGCCTCATTCTTCAGATAGTAACTTGCAAACTCAACCTTCTGTTTTTCCTTTACTTTCACTAAGGCAAATGCCTTCTCTATTTCCTTTAACCAAACATTTGCTTCAATTGGCTCTAAGGAACCCTTAAATTCTAGTGGGTTACTGCTTGAAAAGTTTTAAAAGTTACCTAGCGGTTGGTCTTTCTTTGTTGTTGTTGTGCCAAGTGAACTTTTTGTTGGGCCAAGATTTGAAGAATCTGGGCTATTGATGGGTCCATGGGTCCTGGGTTCACATTCGGATTTGTATCATCTTGGTTGTTATTGTTGGTTTCTTTATTCTGGGTGTTGGTGCGGGTATTTCTTCTGGGAGGCATTTTCTGTAAAGAATCAATCAACTTATTTAGCTTTTCAATCAATCTTTTGCATAAAAGAATAGTTTTGCAAAACAGAAATATCTCTTTTTGAAAACAGTTGTAACTAAGTAAATTGCATGCTTCTTTAGAGAATATAAACAGTTATGGAAAACAGGGTACATGGTATCACAGGGTATAACTGGTGCAATAAAGTAAATGACAGTAATGGGAAGGAAAAAGGTGCTGATATATATAGATCAAAGGTTTTAGGTAGTACAAGCGTAAAGACGCTTCGAAAGTAAAACAAAAAGGGTACAACAACCTACTCACTAGTCAATATAGCTAGTCTATAAATACAACTCAAAAGTCTACTGATACACACTACACACTACTGTATATACTACATAACCATAACAACACTGCTCAGCATCTCCATCTCTGAATCTCTGGCTCATGGCAAATCTGGACCTCTTATCTCCTCAAGCTCCTCTTGAACCCACTTAGCCCACTCCACTAGGAAATCAGGGGTGATGTCCTCATGTGTAGCCTCAGCAATCCTCACAGCAGCTGCTCTACGAAATGCCTGGAGCCTCTCCCTAAGTCGCCTCTCACCACTCCCCATCTCTCTGGTACGCATGATATGCAATAACTCCTGGATCTGACCCTGTAGGAATCGCTACTCCATAAGGCAAGCCTCAAACTGATGATATGGGACAGGATAAGAAGAGAACTGGAAAGGTACTCCTGTGACTGAATGACTAGTAAAGCCTGAATCAACAGGTGGGGGTCATCTGATAGGTGGCCTCATGCCTAGAGGTGGAATAGCCTGCAGTGGTACGGGCTGCAACACAGGTGGAGGTAATATAGCCAACACGGGTGGAACAACAGGACGTGGATCCGAAGACGGCACTCCATCTGAAGGCTCTGAGTGATCAGCTGATACGGGAATAAAAGAGTCGGCCATCGCCGCTATCTGAAATTATATCGCAATATAAGAATCTCGAACCACGACGCGAATTATACTACAACTGGTTATACCGTAACACTCAACCTCTCGACATTCTATCATTCTATTCCTTACTTCTAATCCTAACCCTCTACCCATTCTCGTCAACCTAGGCTTCTGTCAGTGACTTATAACCTGTAGCTCTGATACCAAACCTGTGGCGCCCTCCAAACCCGGGTCAGAAGTTTGGGGTCCACACACACACCTTATTTATAACTTGCTTATAACAATAATAAAGATAATAATAATATATATAGTGACCCTACTTACCAACCATCACGGACCGCAACAGGTTAAAGTATGCACACAAGCCAAACACACTAATATATTACAAACCGTTCAAATCCCAATCATTCAAACTCAAACTGAGTATTAAACTTTATTACAACTTTTACAACTTAAACTATCCCAAAAGAAGCCTACTAGCTCTGCTCAATCAACTTGAACCCCTAGCTCTCGTACTTGACTGGGGATCCGCGGTACCAACATGTTCCTTCTTAACTGGAAAAGAACAGAAACAATATCGCATAAATGAGCTAACTAGCTCAACAAGTCACAATGAGAAAACTGAGAATAATGATCATCAGGTGAACATGATTATGATATCAAGTGAACAATGGATTATGATTTAGAATTGGATATTATACTTTTAATTTAAAACCAAGGTTAGGCTGCTGATCAGTCACGCACTAACCCCGAGCAAGGCACACAGCATTGCTCTAACTACTGGATCCAAGGCACACATTAGCCTAACTTGACCATTATATGGTCTGACAATGAATCTGGTCCACAATTTTATAAAAACAATCCAATTCTAACATAATAACAAAATAAGAAATAATAAACAATAACCAAAATTATTAACAACAATAAGTGTTTAACAATGAAAGGGTTTCAATCCTTGTAAAGATCAATAAGATAATTTTAAAGCTTGGATGCTGGGTAATGAAAGAATTGGATAACAAGGAATCAACATTTTAGGGTTTTGAGATTTGGGCTTTCAAAGCATAGGATACAATGTTTAAGTATATAAGTAATTCAGTTCAGTGTTTGGGATTTTGTTTGCATGTATTTGTGGCGTAGTATCGTGTACTTGAGGTTCGTGTTCGGGTATACAACAATCAATGGTCTAGAAAGAATCAGGTTACGGCTCAAGATCAATAACTGAAATCAAGGTTTAGGGTATAGTGCTTCAAAGCACTTGCAATATCAACAAGACTATCAAGTACTACAATATCTCGAGAAAGTTCAGAACACTTGCCTGGTATTAGCTTACTACACTGCACTCGCTTCCAATCACAACCGTTTTACTCCTCAACTACCTGTTTCCCTTTTCTACGCCTTGCCTCTTCTGCTCACATATTATAAGCATCTATCAATAATCGACTCATAGAGTTCTATTCAACACATACTTCTATCTACCCTTCGTTTTACCCAAATCCGATTAACGGATTGAAAGTTATGCAATAATCAAGTAAACACCGAATATATAGACCGATAGTCAATCAACAAGTCACGTATAGCACATAATACATCACGTAATCAATGATATGTCGTTTATAAAGAAGTCTCGGGTCATAAATAGGCTTTCGGGTATTTAAAATGATTTTTAAAACATTTTTCGTAATTAAAACGGGTCGTTGGATCAATTTCGGAATAATAAACAGTGTTCGGTTGACCCGTTCTGGCTCCGAAACAATTTTATAATAATTATCGAGCCTTGGAAATAATTTAGAATAATATTTTAAATCTCGAAACTATTTCGGAAGTTTTAAATCATTTTTAAGTAATTAAATCTAATTAAATAATTAATTAAAATCAATTAATAATTAATTAAATCAATTAATCAATTAATTTCCAATTTAATTGACCACTTAATCAATTAAAAATTAACTGAAATTAATTAACTAATTAATTTCGATTTAATTCTGAATTAAAAATAATTTTCGGAATTAAAATACTAATTTTCAGAATTTTCAGAAATTAAAAATGAATTTTTATAATAAAAATAAACAGGAAATATGATTTTTAAACATTTTTAAAGCACGAATCCAATTTTTGCAAAGTCTGGAAACCTGGGGGACCAAACTTCATCGTTTTCAAAAGTACAGGGACCAATCTGCAATTTCGCAGTTCCAGAATTAAACTACAGATTACCAGTAACATATTCATGCAAACAAATCATTCTAATCATCCCTGTTCTGGCCGGAAATTGGCCAAGAACATCGCCGGTTTCCGGCGAACATCGGGAATTTTAAAAACACAACTCCCTACGATTCAAGCATCCTCTGTTAACGAGCTATATATCAATCGATTGCAAATTTCATAAGGAACACAACCCACTATAAATCAACAGTTAATAACCCCTGAATCAAAAACCCCCAAATTTCAATTGAAAACATTCATACGGGTTATAAACCCTAATTTTGAAATTCGAAAATTAAACCCACTTTTGAGCATGTTATTGAACTCCAAATTAGACGTATGACATATGAAAATCATCAGGAAAACAAGCTCTATAACATGCAATCATCAAATCATACAAACAATCATCCGAACAAAAATTCATAGTTTCAATAAAATAAATATGAAAATAAATAAATTTCCAGAAAATAAACCTTTGATTCTGTAGGTATATGGATTACAGATTCTGATAGAGCTTTTCAAGACCTTCAAATCCAGTACTCGAGCTTTTCAAACAAAGATCAATAAAATTATATATGAATATATGATTTTTCTCTGTAAAATTATATATTTATCTGTCTGCAAATGATTTTGATACGAAATAAAATACGGTAGAAGGCTATTTATATTTATGGAAAATTAGTATCCCGTTGGATCAAAACGGTACGTTTATTTATAAAAACTGATCCAAACGGTATCGGTTTTCGGGATAATTATCCAAACCAGTACAATTTGTACTGCGGACTTGGTCTCAGCGCCTGGTTACACATATTACGAAGTGATAATTGGGATAGTTTAATAAAAAGCTCCCGTTTATCAAAAATACGGGTTTTAATGATTTACCGAAACGAATATTGTATCGAAAATGTTGCGCCGGGACCCGCGCAGAACAAACCGTACGCCGGATCGAAAAAGTCGAAACATGGAATATGCTCGGAATATTACAATTAGGTTAGGAAGGAGTTCTCGGAAGGATTTCGGGTTCCAAAAACGTAACAACGGGTGACGTCGACTGGTTCCCGTTTTTATAAAATAGATTTTAATTACCCGGAAAAAGATTTTAGAAATTTCATATGATTCTTATAAATCCATAAATCAACATCAAAATAATTAGGAAGATATGACAATTATCTATATTTTATGTTGGACATATAAAAATTAAAATACTCAATTAATATTATTTTTGAATATCCAAGTACAGATAACACTTAACAATTATCTCACAGAATAGATACTGAACACACATAATAATTATTTAATAGCAAAAATAATTACACGATATATCCCGGATATTACAGTATCAGAGCCTTCTGTTAACATACAAACAGTTTAAGATCCAAAATCAATCATGTCTGAAGAAGAAACTCCAACAAAGCCCACCAAAACTGAAGATCCTCCAAAAACTGTAACTCACAGTCGATATGAGACTATAAGAGTTCCCATGTTGAAATCTTCTGAGTATTCCATATGGAAAGTGAAGATGGCTATGTTTCTGGAAGCTACAGATCCAGAATATCTCGACAGGATTTATGAAGGACCACATATGCCAACCAAACTCTCTGTGGAAGTTGCAGGTCAGCCAGCAAAGTCTGTACCAAAGGAGAAAAGTGATTACACTGCTGAAGATATCTCATCAATTGCAAAGGATGCAAAGGTAAGACACTTGCTGCATAATGCCATAGATAATGTCATGTCAAACAGGGTAATTAACTGCAAGACTGCAAAAGAGATATGGGATGCTTTGGAAACAAGGTGTCAGGGGACTGATTCAATCAAAAAGAACAGGAAGACAATACTCACTCAAGAGTATGAGCACTTTGACTCAAAGCCTGATGAGTCATTAACTGATTTATATGACAGATTTGTCAAACTCTTGAATGGTTTTTCACTAGTTGACAAAGAGTATGATATTGAAGATTCAAATCTTAAGTTCCTGTTAGCTCATCCTGAAAGATAGGATTTGAAGGGCACAATAATAAGAGACAACTATAATCTTGATGAAACAACTCTTGATGAAATTTATGGGATGCTCAAGACTCATGAACTTGAGATGGAACAAAGAAGCAAGAGGAATGGAAGAAATTCAAGAACAGTTGCCTTTGTGGCTGAGGAGGAAAGTCCCAAAGAAGCTGCCTCAAGGAAAGGCAAGGGAAAAGCTCTCATCATAAAGTCTGATACTGAGGGGTCATTTGTTAACTCCTGAACCAAATTAAAGTACTGGACGAGTGGATATTGACTGGTTAAGATTGTTTGTATGTTTAGTTATTTTTCTGGACGAGGCAAATTTTCCTCTGGATGACAGAGGCTTAAATTTTACTCTGAATCACACCACACCTATGTTGTGGTTTGCTATGTCCATGTTTGTTGGGGGGAAAATGACTGATATGTGTTTTATATTTTATTATCATTATCCTTTTATATTAATTTGACATAATCATATTTTATAAATCTCATATGAAAAATAATTTATTGTAATTAAATAAATACTCCCCCGTCCCTAAATATATGTCCATTTTGATTTTTGACTGGTCAACTTGACCAATTTTTGACAAAAATAATTAAAATAATATCATGGGAAATTACATTTAGTCTATTTTAAAATGTAACTTGCATATTTGAAAAATAATTAATCAATAATTTTTTATATTAATTCAAAAATTGGTCAATTAGACTTCTAGAAAAATAAAATGGACATGTAAATAGAGACGGAAGGGGTAACAAAAACTATTGATTTTATAATATTGTACCTTTATTTAAAATGTTATGATTACGTATAAACTTGATAAAAAAATATTTTATGCTTCTTCGAGAAAATATGAAAAAATTTGACATGACATTTTATTAATAACTTAAAAAAATACATTGTTCAGAATTTTTTTTTTTATCAAACGACATTAGTCATCCAGCATTCAGATAATCAATCATCCAGCAATTTTATTCATCCAGAAAAGATGGTTCAGATTTAATAAATGACCCTTGAGTCATCAAGTTCTGATAGTGATGATGACTCAGAAACTGAAAGTATATGAGAGATGGACCCTGATGAGGAGATGATGAAGATGTGTGCTCTTATGGTGAAAGGGATCACAAAGATTGCGTACAGAAAATTCAGGAGAGGAAAGAAGTTTTCTAGGAAACGTGCAAGTTCTGAAAAGAAAGGTTTCAGAAAATCTGAAGGCAAAGGAGGAAAGCCTGACAGAGGAGATTATTCAAATGTTAAATGCTACAACTGTGGTGAGAAAGGCCACACATCTCCAGATTGCAGAAAAGGAAAAAGTGACAAAGGAAAGGCTCTTGTCACAAAGAAGAAAAGCTGGTCAGATGCTTCAGATTCTGAGGATGAGGAAAACTATGCCTTGATGGTAAATGCTGATAGCAGTTCTGATACTGCTGCCTTAAAGGTACCTCAAACTACTTTTGCCTTTCATATTGATGATATTATTAAGTTGATGAGAAGATATCTTAAAACCATATTCATTAGTTATAAAGATCAAACTTTAACATGTGAAAGATTAACTTCTGAAAATCTTGCTTATAAAAAGAGGAATGAATATTTAGAAAAGAAGTTAGTCATGTTCCATCAAACTCAGAAAGATAGAGATGATGCCTTTTATGTTAGGGATGAAGTGTTAAAAATGAATGAATCTCTAAAATCTGAGTTAGAAAAGGAAAGAGAGATTATCAGGATTTGGACTAACTCTGGTAAAGCAACTCAGGATATTCTTAGTAGTGGAAACTGGAAAGAGGGCTTAGGTTATGGAGATGATAAGAACAACAAGGGAACTGTAGAAACTGAGCCTATAGTTGTTAAACAAAAACCAAAGGTTAATCCTGTTAAGTTTGTAACTGCAAAATCTGATATTGATAAATCAGAAGTTAAGGAGAAAATAACTTCTGACAAATCTAAACAGGATAAGCCAACCGAAGTTAATATAGGCTTAATGATAAAGAAGCAGCTTAAGCATAAGCTGAAAGATGTTAAGAATGTAAACAAGGTAAAGCCACTTAGGAAAAATAGGAATGGTAAGGAAGGTGTAAACAAAAGTAACAATTATAAGCCTATTCTTAATGCTCCTAGAAAAACATGTCATAACTGTGGAAATTCTAACCATATGGCTTCTTTTTGTAGGAAGAATAAGAATATAGACTCCTTACCTTCAAAATCAGGAGTTAAAAGTTAGTATGTTAGATATAAGCCATAAAATCCTTGTTTTCATTGTGGTAGTTTATGTCATTCTATTTATACTTTTAAGGAATATCATAGTTTGTACTATGATTATTATCAAATAAAACCTTCTATAAAGAAAGTTAGCATTATTCCTTCTAGTGTAAGTTCTGATGCAAATTCTGATATTGCAAATTCTGAAAATAAAACTGTTAACATAAAATCTGATGCTAAATCCGCTGCAAATGTTAACAAACTTAAAAAGGCCAATGGATCCAAGCAAGTCTGGGTCCTTAAAACTAATCATTAGTGGTCTTTGTGATTGCAGGGCAACATGAAGAACATCCTAGTTCTGGACAGTGGATATTCAGGACATATGACTAGATATAAAGCCCTGCTATCAGACTTTGTGGAGAAAGCTGGCCCAGGTGTTTCTTATGGAGATGGCAACATTAGAAAAACTCTGGGATATGGCAATATCAATCTTTGGAATGTCATCATTAAAAAAGTAGCTCTGGTCTCATGATTTAAACATAATCTGCTGAGTGTAAGTCAAATATGTGACATAGGTTATCATGTGGATTTCTTTGAAGAACACTGTGAAGTTGTAAGCAAATCTACAGGCAAAGTTGTTCTGAAAGGATACAGGCATGGTAACATTTATGAAGCCAAGCTTTCAACAAGTACTGATGGTTCTGCAATCTGTCTGTTGAGTAGAGCATCAATTGAAGAAAGCTAGAATTGGCACAAGAAACTCTCTGATTTAAATTTCAATAATATAAATGAACTAGTCAAGAAAGATCTTGTGAGAGGACTGCCAAAATCAGTATTTTCTCCTGATGGCCTTTATGATTCATGTTAGAAGGCAAAACAAAGAAAATCTTCATTCAAGAGCAAGACTGAATCATCAATTCTAAAGCCTTATCACCTACTATATGTTGATCTATTTGATCAAGTTAATGTCATGTCTATTGCAAATAAGAAATATGCTATGGTCATAGTGGATGAGTTCATCAGATACACATGGGTGTATTTCTTGCACACAAAAAGTGAAACTACATCTATATTGATTGATCATGTCAAGCAACTGGATAAATTGGTCAAAGATTCTGTGAAGATCATAAGAAGTGATAATGGCACTGAGTTCAAGAATTTGATCATGGAAGAGTTCTGCAAAGACCATGGAATAAAGCAGGAATTTTCTGCTCCGGGAACTCCACAACAAAATGGATTTGTTGAAAGAAAGAATAGAACTCTTATTGAAGCTGCACGAACTATGCTTGATGAAGCAAAGTTGGAAACCTACTTTTGGGCTGAAGCTGTGCAGACTACTTGTTTTACTCATAATGCAACACTCATTAACAAGCATGGAAAAACACCATATGAAATGGTGAAGAAAAAGAAGCCAAATCTGAAGTATTTTCATGTATTTGGATGCAAGTGTTTTGTTCTTAAGACTCATCCCGAACAGCTATCCAAATTTGATCTAAAAGCTGATGAAGGAATTTTTATTGGATATCCACTTTCTACAAAAGCCTTCAGAGTCTATAATTTAAGAACAAGGGTTGTCATGGAATCTATCAATGTCTCTTTTGATGATAAGAAGAGTACTGGACTTGAAGATTTCAATGATCATAATCAGCTGAGATTCGAAAATGAAGTATTAAATTCTGATTTTGTAAATCCTGATACTGCAAACTCTGATGGATTAAACTCTGATGTTATTGAAATTATGGTGACTACGCCTAAGGAGAATGCACCTGTGCAGAGGGAGCATACTAAAGATCCAACCACATCTCAAGAAGCATCAGAACCTACAACAGGCTCTTTAAGTTCTAATGGGCCAAGTTCTGATAATTCTGGAAACTCAAATAATGAAGGATCCAACTCAGAGAGCATAATTTCAGGGGGAGCATCAGAAAATGTTGATGGAGACAACATGGATCATGGGGGAGCATCCAGTTCTAGAGAAAACCTTCCATCTGCAAGGAACTGGACTAAAGCACATACACCTGACTTAATTATTGGAAATCCTGATACAGGTGTCAGAACTAGAACGGCTACATCAAATGAATGTCTTTATCATTCTTTTCTTTCTCAGACTGAACCAAAGAAAGTAGAAGAAGCTCTTCAAGATGCTGATTGGGTGCAAGAAATGCAGGAAGAGTTAAATGAATTTGAAAGAAATAAAGTCTGGACCCTAATGCCAAGACCAAGGAACAGATCAGTTGTTGGTACAAAATGGGTGTTCAGAAACAAAATTGACAGTGACGACATAATTACAAGGAACAAAGCAAGGCTGGTTGTAAAAGGATACTCTCAACAGGAGGGAATTGATTATGATGAAAAATTTGCACCAGTTGCTATATTGGAAGCCATAAGAATATTTTTGGCTTATGCTGCTCACAAGAAGTTTAAAGTCTTTCAAATGGATGTGAAAAGTGCTTTTCTTAATGGAGAATTGGAAGAGGAAGTATATGTTGAACAACCTCCAGGCTTTGTAGATCCCAAATTTCCCAATCATGTCTACAGGCTTGATAAAGCACTTTATGGCCTCAAGCAAGCTCCAAGAGCATGTTATGAGACACTAGCTCAGTTTCTTCTGGAAAGTGGATTTAACAGAGGAACTATTGACAAGACACTGTTCTACCTCAGCCATGGAAAGGACTTACTTTTGGTGCAAATATATGTTGATGATATCATTTTTGGTTCTACAAATGACAGACTTTGTAAGAAGTTTGCCAAACTAATACAGTCAAGATATCAAATGAGTATGATGGGAGAACTTAACTATTTTCTGGGCCTTCAAGTCAAGCAGAATGAAGAAGGAACTTTTATTTGTCAATCTAAGTACACCAAAAATTTGTTGAAGAAATTTGGAATGCAGGATTGTTCAAATGCATCCACTCCTATGGCCACTGCAACTAAGTTGGATAAGGATACTTGTAAATCATTAGATATTACTGATTACAGAGGTATGATTGGCTCTCTACTCTATCTAACTGCAAGTAGACCTGATATTATGTATGCTACCTGTCTTTGTGCAAGATTTCAAGCAGATCCAAGAGAACCTCACTTAACAACTGTGAAAAGAATTTTCAAGTACCTTAAGGGTACAGCTGATCTGGGACTGTGGTATCCTAGAGAATCAGACTTTAAGCTAATAGGTTACTCAGATGCAGATTTTGCAGTATGCAAAATTAACAAGAAAAGCACAAGTGGAAGCTGCCAATTTCTTGGAGGCAGATTGGTTTTTTGGTTTAGCAAGAAACAGAAGTCAATTTCCACATCAACTGCAGAAGCAGAATACATTGCTGCAGGAAGCTGTTGTGCACAGATTCTTTGGATGAAGAATCAGTTACTGGATTATGGGTTAGAATTTTCTAAAATCCCTATTTACTATGATAATCAAAGTGCTATTGCTATGACAGGTAATCTAGTTCAGCACTCAATGACAAAGCACATCAGCATTAGGTACCACTTCATAAGGGAACATGTGGATGAAGGTACAGTGGTATTGCATTTTGTTCCTACAGATCAACAACTAGCAGATATCTTCACAAAACCACTATGTGAAGCTACTTTTACAAGATTGGTAAATGAACTTGGAATGGTTTCAGGTTCTTTCTCTAAATCTGCTTAGTTTATGTTCTGATACATCAGACTTTATGATCAGTATTTACATATATTACTATTTTTGTGTACTCTGTGCTTAAATTGAAAATTACTTAAGTGCTGATTGTTGTCTGATGTGAATTTCTAAACTCTGATAGTGATATGAATGTTTCTGTGACTATTCAATCCAATGAGGATAACTGTGCTAGATGCTGACCTAGTAATCTTTAATATACTAAAGATCCCATATTTGAAGTAATTATTTATGTGGAAATCTTTTAACACAAGCAAATTCTGATATTGATCTTAGTTAAGTTTACTTTGTGTATCTTATTACTAAGTCAAAAACTAGAATAGTACTTCTTATTTATTAAGTTCTGATGTTAGTAAATCTGGTGAATGTACTAAGTGCTGATAAGCCTCACTTATCAAAAGAAAAAGAAAAAAAAAAGAAATAAAAATCAGGTACTCCTTTGAGATCTAGAGTAAAAAATGTGGAAGGGAAGACCTAAGTGCATTACTGGTATTAAGTAATATGCATTAGAAAAGCAAAATAAAATTTTCTTGGTGACTTTTCACACTCTATGATTACTGGAGAAATACTCTGATAACAGCATACATTCTGATAAGTAGTCGTGACTCACTTACACTGGGAAGCCACTGTAAAATAGAATTTCAAAAGATGCATAAAATGAGCACAAAATAGTTGAGGTGGACTCATGCATGAACTCATTCTAAAGTAGACTTCAGAATAATGACAGATTTTAAGTAAAGTTCTTAGTTATGCCTTATTTCTAAGATGTACTGAAGTGAATAAGACTTTACTCTTTGTCTGATATTTAGCTTAATGCACACACTTACACTCCATATGAATAATGTAAATTACTGTGGTGATCAATGTTGTTTTAGATGAACAGTTTATGTGTCAGATTGCATAAATTCTGAGAACAAGTTCTGATGGAAGTTCTGATGATTAAGTTCTGATGAAAACATATCAGTATTTGTGTGAAGAATTACAGGAATACACATTCACTTTTCGAGTTAAGGAGCCATATTCTGATGACTTTTAAATCCTGATAATAATCAAGTTTTGATGCTTACGTGGCAGTATCTATTTACTTGGTTTATTTTTGGTCATTACTTGAACGATAATATTTTTACAGAATATTGGTTAATGTGAGATAAAATAGTCATAATTATTATGGGTTAGTGGTTAACGTGTATGTCCTTATAAACTACATGTGCACGATAATTATTGCTTATTTTACGTGCCCATTAACTCTCATTCTAACCGTTTACTGACTTTTCAAATAGTGCCAGGTGTAAAGTGTATCACATGCTTCAAAAATATGACTGTTGAGCGGAGAAAGTATATATATGAGAGATAAAAGATTTTTTAATCTTTTACTTACTTTTCTATTTTCAATCTCTTTTACTCTCTCTCTCTCTCTCTTTTATTTTCTGAAGCTGTTTTTCTCTCAGGACATTTTACAAACACTTTGCAAACATTCTCTTATTCACTTAATTTCTTACAGAGATGGAACCAAAAGACATAATTTTTGGTGGAGCTAAGTTTGTTCCTAATAACTTCTCCGCTATTCTTAGCAAGTCAGAAGCCCCATCAGAACTTCACTTCATTCAGGACTTTCTTGCTAATTCTGATATTGGGTACACTCTGACCGAACCTGAAGCAGTCTATGGTACTCAAGTACTCGAGTTCTGGAGAAGCGGAGTATATGATGATGGTGGTATTCAAGGGTCCCCAAGTATTATTTTTTCATAAGGGGAGGATGAGTATGTTGTGACATTGTCTACGGTTCGACAAGCACTGCAGCTGTCTGAGAACTGTGTTTACTCTACTGTTGACGAGCCAGTTCTTCAAAACATGATGGCGAGTCTGGGATATGAGAGGACATTGGCAAAGCCGGGTCAGTTGAAGAGATCTTTCATAAGGAGGGAATGGAGTTTCTTCTTTGACTGCATAACCAAGGCTTTTGCAAACAAATGCTCTAATTTTGATGCAATCCCCATATTCAGCCAACAAATCGGGTATGCTCTCATAAATCAAACTGATTTTGATTATGCAAGTGTTGTCTTAGGTTTTATTGGGGATAGAATGATAGAAGATAGAAATACTATTTATTTTGCTAGATTTTGTCAGCTTATCTATAGTTTTTGTTGTGATAATAAGCCCCAATCTGCTTGTGAATTAATTTCATCATTCAGACTAGCTAAAAGAGCTTTTAATGACTTATTATCTACTGATAATAAGAAGGCTGTGTTAAGACCCCTCCTAGTTCCTTTATCTATCAAACAAGCCTTAATAACCTACGATCCAGTTAAATGTACTGCATTATATTCTGATGTACAACCATCAGAACCTCATCCATCAGCACCTACCACCTCTATACAAACACCTCAAACTTCTCAACCTCAACCTTCAGATCCTACAGTGCAACCTTCATCTTCCAAACCCAAGAGGACTAAGAAAGTACCTCAGACTCAAAAGAAGAGAAGGAGAATTATTCTGCGAGATGAATCGGAAACTGAGGAACAGGTTCCTATATCAGAACCTGTTATTGTAGAAGCTGAGAAGGTTACTTCTCAGAAAAATACTGTAACTGGGAGTTCTAGGCCCCTCAAAAGGCTTAGAAAATTAAATTCTGATGATAAAACTCCTACAGTGTCTCCACCTTTGAGGATATTAAAGAAACAGAGAGCTCATAGGGACATAGTTGAGTCAGATTCAGATGTAGTGGAAGCAGCTAAGGAAGGGGATCAGGAATCTCTGATCTTAATAGAACCAATTGTTATTGAATTACTTCCTTCTACACAAACAGAAACTTCACAACAAGAAACTGCTCAATCTAAGATACCTACACCTTCTATGTCACCTATAGTTGATCCAGTACATACTGAAGAACCAGGTACAAGTGCTGAAATTGATATTCATAACCTGATTGTGCCTAAGGTTTTGTACTTGGAAGCTCCACAAATTCAACTCACTCCACCAACAACATCACTTTTGAATGTTGATCAAAACCTGGCTGCAGATCAAAATTTAAAGGAAAATGTTGAAGCCTCTATAGCCTCACATACTGCTATTTTATCATAGGATACTGATACTGCAGGATCTACAAGTTCTGATACTGCTAATGAAGAAAATACTGGTGAAGTTACTGGTACTTTAGATGCTGATACAGCTGGTCCATCAGGACATGCACCTCAACAAACTGTTCATAAAGCTGAGATAGTCAAGAAGTTTGTTACAAGGGAAGCACCAGTACCTTGGAGTGAAACTCCTAGAGGAAAGGAGTGGACTAAAGAATGGAACTCAGTTAGTTTTATTCCTTCTGAAAAGATTCTTGCTGAGCATTTTGCAAAAGCTGATGAAATGCTGATAAATGATGATTTCAAGGCACAGCTGAGAGTTACTGCATTGAGTACAAGGCACCTTCAAGGTCAACACTCAATAACTCATGACAAGGTGAACAAAATTCAGGAAGCTCTAATTCAGCAAGATATGAATTTGAAACTTGAAAAGAACAGATTTTTCAAGCCAGCCTTTGACAGAATTGCCTACATTGAGAAAACTCAAGAGAAGCAACAAGCTCAAATTGAAGAAATTCTCCAGAATCAGGCTTCTCACCAAAGTCAATCAATGAGATCCAATCCTCAGTGGAATTTCTTGTCTCTCTTCTATTACCTGCTGATGCCAAAAAGGGAGAGAAAGTGATTAAGTCCAAATGCAAATCTATTCAGACACTGAAAGGAAAGGATGAAGGAAATGATGACAAGGGAAACTCTGATAAGGGTAGAGGTCAAGGTCAAGGCAAAGGACTTTCGTCAAGTAAAGCTAGAATTACAAGTCAAGGAACAAGTTCTGATACTGGGAGAAGAATAAGTTCTGATACTGGTAAAAGGATAAGTTCTGATGGATATCTAGAACTTGATGAAGAAATTTCAAAGCAGATATTTGTTAAAGAAAATCCAGGAATGGACTTTGAGAGTCTAAAGGAAGAAGAAGCTAGACTCAAAGCAGAAGGTATCAAGACAAAATCTGAAGCTTTTGTTGTTGAAAAGAAATTTCCAAAACCTAAGGGTATTGTGATAAAGGAAAGAACAAGTTCTGAGGCAATCAAGGCCAAATCACAAATGGAAATTGATCCAAGGTCCAAGGGCAAAGAAAAAGTTGATGAACCTGTGAAGGTTTATATGCCAGTTATGGATGAAGAAATAATTGATAATGAAGCATATGCTAATCTTACTCTAATGCATAAGAAGATTTTGTAAACAACCTCTGACATGGCTCATGTTGTTCAGAGTCAAGATTTAGTATGTTCTGATATAACAGTGAAGCAAGCAACCTCTAACATAGCTCAAGTTGGCTTGATATCAGAAGATAAGAAAAAGGAAACCTCTGACATTGCTCATGTTAAACCTTCAAAGATACTCCTACCAGGATTCACCAAAGCTAAACAGGCTCAACCTTTGAAGACTGCAACAAATGGTTTTGAAGCAAGAGTTGTTACAGGAAAGGAAGCAAGAGATAAATCTGGGTTGGGTAGTTCTGATGAAAGAAGAGTACATAACACTACCAATGATCCAACTTCCTTAAGTGAACCAGGTGTTGGAGCAACTCCTGAAAGATTGAATTGACTTGAATCTGTACAAATTGTTTACCATACCTTCTTGAAAGAACATATCTTGTTATATTTTATGACAGATGGAAGGGTATACCAGATTAAGAAAAATGCTATACCACTGAAGTATTTTGAAGAACTGGAACATGTTCTATTCCTACTTCAAGTGAAAGACAGATTAACGGATAGTGCTACAGGGTATTAAAAGTCTCAAATTCAAAGACAGAAGAAGCTTTATTCTGTAAAGTCTGACATCACATACTGTCCCAAGTACAGAGATCACAAGGGTGATATTGTCGATATGAAGCCTAACTCTGCTAGGGTTATAACTACTTTTCTGGATTATAAGGCTGTGGAATTCAATCTAGAGTCTGACAAGGCATATCTGATTAGACTAGATCAGGAGATAAGAAAAGCTAAGATAAATGATCTCAGAGCAGCTATTTTTCAAACTAGAGAAGATACAGCTGAATTGATAAATGCTAATAGGAGGATGGTCAATGAACTTGAATATGCAAAGAGATGTTTGTTGAAGAACTATCTCAGGACAACTCTTGATATCAAAGAGATCAGAAGAAATTGAAGTTGAAGTCAAGTCAAAGATCTACAACTACTTAAATTCTGAAGTTTATACAGACTGAAGCGGTTATCAAAAGTTAAAGTTGGTAAAGCTGAAAGGACTATAAGTTGTAGTTATCTAGTTAAATTCTAATGCATTTGTACTTAATTTTTTTGACATCATCAAATATCTGTTGAACTTGTATATTATGCTAATTTACAAGTTGGGGGAGATTGTTAGATATATTTGATAATGTCATGTGCAATATGATTTATGTTTAGTTTTCAGATCTTACATAACAGGACATATCAATACTTAACTGGAAATCAACACTTATACTGAAGACAGAACATAAGATATCAGAACTTAAGGTTCAGAAGATATTTATCAGGAGATAATATCAGGACTTAAGATGACTTTTAGATAAGACAGATGGCTGATTGAAAGGAAAGAAGATCGAGACTAATACAGAAAGAATTATGCATGAAGAAGGAATTCTATGAAGAATAGAAAACTTGGAAGAAAAGATAACTAGTTGATATATTTTAGGAAGTAGAATTATATTCCATATCAATTAGAAGATTATCTTGTAACTGTGTAGTATATAAACACAGGCATAGAGTTTACACTATAAGTGTTACGATTATCGAAGTTATTATTCTTTATAACTCTAGCAGCTCTCGTGATAATTTCTTCATCACTGAGAGAGGACAGTTCCATATTGTAACAGAGTTTATTGTGTTGAATAAAATCTGTTTTCTGTTACTTGAGTTCTTATATTCGATTTGATTGTGCTAAACACTGTATTCAAACCCTTTCTACAGTGTGTGTGATCTAACAACGTAGCACACAACACGCAAGATATTCGATCAAAATAATTTTTCAAAGAAGATTCGGAGTCAAAATGATTTTCCAGGTATTTATTATGAATTTTTGAACATTTCTCGGAATTAAAATGGGCCTCCGAATCATTTTATATTTAAATAACAAGGTTCGAACACCCAAATATGACTTTAAAATAATTTTATAATAATTATCGAGTCTTGAAAATAATTTAAAATAATATTTTAAAGCTCGAAACTATTTTTCGGAATTTTTAAATCAAAAATAAATAATTAAATCTCATTATTAAATCAATTAAAATCAATTAATAATTAATTAAAATAATTAATCGATTAATATCAAATTAATCGATTAATTAAAATAATTAAAAAATAACTAAAATATTTTAATAAAATAAATTATATTTATTTTTAAGTGAATAAATAATTAAAAAGGATTTTCTGAATTTAAAATAATTAAATAACTAGTTTCTGATTTTTAAAATAATAAACATATCATTTTTAAAACAGAAATCCATTTTCTGTAAGTTTTTAAAACAGGCATCCATTATTTCTAAGAATTCGGAAACTTTGGGGGTTAAAGTGTAAAACCGAATTTCAGAAATGTTTTTGAATTAAAACAGATCAAAACTGGGTATATTCCGGGTCAAAGGTCGACCCGAACGGGTCAATGAAGAACACCGAAACCCGCCAGAAAAACGCAGATTCCAGTGAGCCCAATTCGAGCAACTCCTGAATCGTTTGGTGAAATACTTTACAGAAATACACTCCTTAGTCTCCCAGAATCTCAAAGCTGCACTCTGTTCTTATTTATAACCCAAGGCCCGTGTTTTACGGCGAAACGCCATTAAAACCGGCCAAGTTTTTGAGCTTTTCCGATGATTCAATCCAGGAAGCCAACACCGAAATTACATAAATGAAACGAAGTGTTTTTAAACGATCTATTCACTGGTATTGCTTACTCGAACCCAGAATCAACCAAAACAAAATCCCCAAATCGAATTAAGAACATTCAAATTTTTAAACACCCTAATTCGAATTTTAACAGAATCAAACCCTATTTTCACCATGTTATTGACCTTTTTTTGACATATAATATACCAAATTGATCAGGAGAAAATTATCTACATGATTATGCCATCAAATCACACAAACAACATCAAGAACAAAATTTCATAATTTAATCATCAAATATTTTGAATTAATTTAATTAAATAAGAAAATCACCTTGATCTCTGCATTAGAATAGATGGTGGATTCAGAAAGGTATTTTCTAGAGCTTCGTTTTGATATATTGCACGTCCGAATCGGAGTTCGATAACGCCTTCGTTTGAGCGTTTGATTATGAAGAACACAACGTTTTAAGATTTTTCTCTATATTTTCTGTATTTTTACTAATTGATTATGATTATACGAATAAAATGAAATAATAAAAGGGCTATATATATTTAGGGAATATAGGTTCGTTTTGGATCATTTTGGATCGTTAAATTAGTTACTTAGCCGCTAAGTAATTGCAAAAACGATCCGATTTGATACCCGTATTGGATAATTATCCAAACCGGGCTTCTTATAAAACACTTTATATGAAAATAATGTAATAATATCCCGTCTTTCGAGAATACGGGTTTTGTTGATTCACCGAAATGATTATTGTATCGAAAATTTTGCGCCGAGCAGCGCACGAGTCAAACCGTAATCCGGATCGAAAAAGTCAAAACACTTAAAATGTCTGTAATTATCAGAATAGGTTAGGTAGGAGTTTTTGGAAGAGTTTGGGGTTGTAAAAAACGTAAAAACGGTTGAAGTCGGACGATTCCCGGCTTTATAAAATAATTTTTGTAATTATTTCGAAAATAATTAATAAATTCATAATTCAATATAAAATCATATAACAGTCAAAAAATTACCAGAAAAATACCGAAATTATCTATATTTTATTCTGGTCATAATAAAATTAACATACTTATACTTTACCATATATCAACATCCACATAACAACACTAATCGTTAAATAATTCACATAATAATCACATAATAATCATTTATCGATAAAAATAATTACATGCTATGTGCCAAATATTACATCCTCCCCCCCCCGCTTAAAAGGATTATGTCCTCAGAATCAATCTAAGGATCATATAGTGATACATTCAAGTATCTCACTTTCATTTTCTCGGGTTGATACCTCACCCTTACAACTTTTCATAAACTTTTACTCACCGCATTACTCATTACTTAATAGCCTCTTAGTGACATCATATTCTATCTGTCGTTCATATAACTCAACTCTAGTCTCCATTTTATATATAATGGAGCTAAATTACTCTTCCTGAATATACACATATAAATACCCTATTAATCTGCTAAACATGTGGCGGTGAAGCCAACTTACTTACACTTATCCTGACTATTTTACTGTCTCAAAAGGACCAGCATATTGCTTACTAATTATCTTTTCTTTGTAGTTCTAGTAATTCGTACTCATGAACGTTTGTAATAGCTACTGGTTATTGAACCTCATTCCCATATGTTTCTCTATTGAATTAACTTAGTTCATAATTGCTTCCAATCGCATTCCAGGCTCTTTAATCGTTCTTTTAATCTTCTCGTCCATCTGCGAATGATATACTGAAACCATGGCGTATTCGATTTCTAACGTTCTCGAAATTACTCCGGTGCCAAGAATTAACGAGAAAATTTTGACTGAATATGACTAACGCACAAACTTATCACCATATCTTATTTTCCTTGAATCACAATCGAGTATATTCATCGAGCGAAGATCTCTTACCATTTTGAAGAAAGTACACTAACCTGAAGGCATCTCCGTCATATTTTTAACCCATATTATCATTTATTTTGATTCTAAGCAGCATACGAAACTGACTGCAATGCTTTCCTTGACGCCTAGTCACATATAACATTTATTCTTTCTTTATGCCACACTGTCAGAAAGTCTTCTTTGACATATATGTCTCGTATCATACTCTTGGAGTAGCTTGAATCCCTTGAGTTATCATAACCAAATTCCTATCTTTTAATTCTGCATTACTTAATGCCCGTTCATCTAGGAGTGGTATATACTATTCTGGTTCGATATAATTGATCGTATTCTGGATACCCCTGCCAAATCTCAAATCAAACAATATTGATCATTTATAATCAATTTCTAGATCTGATGACATACCACCATTTCTTCAAGTAGCAACTAACTTACTTATTGGAAAACTATTTATTAATAAAAGAGAATGATTAGGTTTGGATAACCTATCGATAATGATAGAGTTAACGCTTTCCTCACCTTTGGTTCTCAGGTGACTTCACTACGACGTCTCTTGGCGAAATGTGTCCATCTAGTCTTTGATGTATTACCTTAACTGTGGTGCCCTCCAAACCCGGGTCAGAAGTTTGGGGTCCACAACACATACATAATATATAAACCTGTATATGAAATATTATTTGCAATGACCCTGCTTTACATAACCACGGATCACAACAGGTTAAAGTATGAAAACAAGCCATAACCTTAACTTTTGTTACAACGTACCAAATCCCAACTAATTTAACTTACAACTGATAATGAAATTATTCTTACAATCTTACTATCTCACTACCGTAGTAAGCTCCTCCTAGCTCGGTCCCAACTCAATCTGGAATCCTAGCTCGTACATTGAACTGGGAAACCTCGTTATCAACCGTATCTTTCTTAACTGTAGAATACATAAAAAGATTCGCAAGGGTGAGCTAACTAGCTCAGCAAGTCACAATAACAATAACTGAGGTTAATCAATGATCAAATGAGATGATTCAGAGGAATTAAGATTCTTGTTAAACAATTATTAGAATTGGATATTCATTTTAAATTTTCAAAACCAAGGTTAGGCTGCTGATCAGTCACGCACTAACCCCGAGCAAGGCACACAGCTCTGCTTTACGAACTGGATCCAAGGCATACATTGGCCTAATTAGACCACGAATCTGGTCTGACCACGAATCTGGTCCACATAAAGAAAACTATCCAATTCTAAAATAGTTTAATATGATAAACAATATAACCCAATAAAACAAGATCATAATTAACAGTAATAAAACATTTATATAAGAGCATGGTGAAAATTTCTGGGTACCGTGAGGGTATGTCAAAGTATATAAAAGAAATGGCCTTTACCCTGTAGGGGAATCGGTTATTGGAGGTACAATGATTTTATAAGGTTTAGTTCCTTGATGTCACAAGGTATGGTTGAGTATAAAAGTTTCCGTAAGTTTAAATAATTTTGTTCCAGTGTTTGGTATATGATGGGTATATATTTGTGGAGTAGTATCGTATTTGTGTGGTTTAGTATCTGGTAAACCAACAAGAAATTGTTCACAAAGAATAAGGCTTACGGCTCAAAGATCAAATGATGTGGCTCAGGTTCAAGGCTGAAGGATTCAAAATATTTACAATATAAAACAGAGCTATTTCGAATACTTAACAATATGTTACGGGAAAATTTTGAAATATTTGCATTATATCTCGAAAAAGGTTTAGAAGTGCTTGCTGAAAAAGATATGTCCTAAGTCCAATCATGTATGAGGATTTAGGAATAACTTTTATGTAATATGTTTTGATTTCATTGATATTAATAAAAGACTTGTTTTGTTTTTATTGCGGGCTCTATCTATTTAAATGTTTAAATAAGATATACCACAGTTTAGAGTAAAGCTTTTTATGGATTGTGATGCGATCATAATAATGAGACCTAAAAGATGATAACTCTAAACTTAAATAGTTCCTAGTCGTAGGATTACTAACTGGTA
Organism: Apium graveolens; assembly: GCF_009905375.1. Taxonomy (NCBI): domain Eukaryota; kingdom Viridiplantae; phylum Streptophyta; class Magnoliopsida; order Apiales; family Apiaceae; genus Apium; species Apium graveolens. The sequence continues at coordinate 258,273,276 of NC_133652.1, forward strand.
ATTAATAATCCGCAAAGATCGGTACATACTATGCTTGCTTCATTATGAAGGATGTCTGTTCTCATAGACATTTGTGTGGTGACACTATAGCTAGTATGTAGGTGCTTATTATAGAATAAGTTCACTGAACATGACTCACACAGCTGAACAACTGATGGAGTTCACTCACGTGTCAGCAGTTGTTCACATAGTGATAGTTGTACAAGTATCCTTAGATTTGAGGTCATCATAGTCATCTTGTGTACACTGAACTATGCTTTGGTTTAGTTCTTAGTCTCAAGGGACAATTATAAGGGCTCTACTGGGTATAGGAATTTGTACACGAAGATAGTGTATGATCAATAAAGGATCTACCCCTTCCAGTGAAGAAATAGAATGTTCAATGCTGATCCACTTATGCTAGTTCAGGAATCTCTGGCCAGAGTGAATGAAATTAGAAAGGAGTTTCTAATTTACATTAAATAGAACTAAGCATAGTGAATGGGAAAGCAAGTGATTAAATAAGATAGGCTTGACGCAAGTTCCATGCCTTGTATTTAATCATGACATTGCAGGGTAGAAGGAATTGATTGTACGATAACTACTCACTGAATAGGTTCTTGGTATTCTAAGTAGTGAATGCGTATTATCCGGATAGTCGCGATATGCTGAGAAGTATCCCTCACGATGTAGAATAAATATGATTAATTAATTAATCATATTTAATGAATTAGAGAATTTATATAAATAATGATAAAATAGTTTTATTATTATTTATTTCTACTACCGGCTTAATATTGAACCTACAGGGTCACACCATAAAAGAGAATGATTTAATGGTGGAGGAATTAATTAATAATGTCTGATAATTATTTATTTATGAAATAAATAATTAATTGGAAAATTTAATAATTGATTAAATGAGATTTAATTGATTATAAATTAATTAAGAAAAGGTTCTTAATATTATTAATTAAGAATTTAATTTTTGGAAATTAAATCAAGTGAGAGAATTATTTCTAAAGAGTTTAGAAAAAGGATTAATAATTGAAAGGTGTTTTAATTATTACTGAGAATAATAAAGGGTTAATAATAATAATATTTTATTGGAAAATTTTCAGCTGAAAATTTTGCCTATAAATATACTATTATAGACCCTATTTTTGCCTCAACTAAAAAGATTTATAAAACCCTAATTCTCTCCATCTCCTCCTTATTCATTACATCGTTTTCTTGGTGGATACCGGTGGAGTGCTTCACACTTGAGGAGCAGCTGCGAAGGATCTTCGTTCATCATTTTTGGATCGCCATTAAAGACCTCCATCTTTCCATTAACGTAAAGCTTCTTAAGGTAAACATACTGAACTATGAATTAAATATTATTTTTCGTATGGATCATGCAGAGGGTTTCAATTTTTTTTAAGATTTAAATTTATGTTTTCGCTGCGTTTATGTGCTAAAAACTCTTCACTTGCCTTATCACAATCGATTCCAATTTCACTTGTACTCGTCAAATGACTCTCTTCAACAACCACTCGTCTACTTTTCCTATGCCTCGATTCTATTTTCTGATCACCTACTGTACTTTCTACATGTCGATTCCATTTTCTGATCACCTGTTTCCCTTTTATATGCCTTGCTTACTCTGCTAGGCATCATAAGTATCTATCAATATTCATCTCACAGTATTCTAATCATCACATGGATGTCATAAGGTTTCATCTACCCTTCGTTTTACCCAAATCCGATTTACGGATTAAAAATTATGCTAAAATAAGTAAACACTGATCACATAGACCGAGAACCAAACAAATAAGTCACATATAACACATAACACGTCAAACAATCAATGAAATTTCATTTATAAAGAAGTCTCGGGTCATCAACAGTCTTTCGGGTATTTAATATGATTTTTAAAACATTTTTCGGAGTCAAATCGGGTCGTTGGATCAATTTTAAAGCAATAAACAGGGTTCCGTTAGCCAAATATGGCTTTAAAATAAATTTTATAATAATTATCGAGCCTTGAAAATAATTTAAAATAATATTTTAAAGCTCGAAACTATTTTTCGGAATTTTTAAATCATTTATAAATAATTAAATCTATTTATTAAAGCAATTAAAATTAATTAATAACTAATTAAGTTAATTAATAAATTCAATTAATATTAAATTAATTGATTAATTAAAATAATTATAAACCAATTGAAATTAATTAATAAAATAAATTAGATTTATTTTGTATTGAAAATGAATTTTGGAATTAAAATAATGATTTCAGGATTTAAAAATGAATTTTAGAAATTAAATAATGGATTTTTGTATTATTTTTAATTAGAGAATTCCAGAAACAATTTTTATAGATTAAAATACAAATGAAATGGATTGAAACCGGGTTGGATATTCAGAGAAACGGGTCGGGTTTCGGGTTGCTAGGAGAATCCGGGTTGCCAAGAACAACCCGCCGGATTTCTGGAAAACCCAGAAACCGGCGTGAATTCCGGCTATCTTGGAAACTCCGGCAAGACCCTAACAGCCCCAACGAACTTCGATTAGCATGATTTCTCTTGGGTTTTTGATATCCAAACAATCCAGAAACACGATTCAAGCCATAACATCACCAAAACCATTTCAAAACGCAATCTCCGATCACAACTCATGAATTTTCCGATGAATAATCCGAAAACTTCGATTTCACAGAATACTTGATGAAATTCGGTGCTTAATATACAAAATTAAAGCTGGGATTCATACAAACTCAACCACACAGTCAAAATCAATAACTATGACATGATTGATTCAGAGAAATCAAAAATAGAAATGGAGTAAAACCAAAACTCGTCTTAGATCGTTCGAAAACCAAATAATACGAGCTTATACTCAAATCAACTCTAATAAGAATGATAAATCTTGTTATATCATCATATACAATCAAAAATCAACATAACCAAAAATCTAAATTCATGAATAATGATGAAAAATCATTTTTTTCCAAAACACCTACCTTATACGATGATATACGTATGAGATTGTAGAGCATGGAACAAGCTTCGAATCGGTTGAAGGAACGTCAACAACGGTTCTTCCGATCACTAGAAATCGTTGTTTGAAGATTAGGAACAAATCAATCCATTCAAATCACCCTTATCTTATTTCATAATTATCTGATTTTTATGAATATTTGTGGATAATTATGAGAAATAAAATAGAAATTCAACTATTTATATTTACGAGAAATCAGGACCCCGTTAGATCATTCCGGATATAAAATAATATGTTTATTTGAGAAAGCAGATCCAAAACGGTACCGATTTTAGGATAATTATCCAAATCTGTACAATTTATACTGCGGTCTTGGTCTCAGCGATTTGGTTACACATATTACGAGGTGATAATTATAACAGTTTAATAAAAGGATCTCGTTTATCGAAAATACGAGTTTTATTGATTTACCGAAACAAATTTTGTATCGAAAATATTGCACCGGGACCCGCACGGGAAAAACCTTACGCCGGATCGAAAAAAATCAAAATATGGAAAATGCTCAGAATATTGCAATTAGGTTAGGAAGGAGTTCTCGGAAGAGTTTCGGGTTATAAAAACGTAAAAACGGGTGAGGTTGGCTGGTTCCCGATTATACAAAATAGTTTATAAAAACTTGGAAAAATAATTTATTAAATCCATAAATCATTTATAAAATCATATAACAACATAAAAATTGATAGAAAAATATCACAATTATCTATACTTTATTTTGGGCTTATAAAAATTAAAATACTCAAATTATATCATATTTACATATCCAAACACGGATACCACTTCAAAGATAATTCACCAAAAATTCATATAATAATCACATAATATTTATTTATTAACAAAAATATTTTAACGTCATATCCCGTATATTACATTAACTCTTGGGGAGGTATAACATTCATTTACATGTTTCCCCCAGTTTCTCTTCATATTTGGTCATTAGATATTTTCTTTTAGCCTTTGGTACTTGATAGTACTCCTGATATGATTCCATATCTCAATTTACAATATTTTCCTCAATCTCTTTACTTTACTTCTGTCCCACATAATACCCATATCTTACCTTCATCCTGGCATCTTATAAAATTTCTTTCTCATCCTTTTGATTCCACTGCCTTTCCTATTTCCGTTCTTCATTCTCATAGCTTATTCAAAATCGAACTCTTGACATTAATACTCATTTTGCTATCATATCAAATTAGATATTAATACGAACTTTGATGCTCACAACATCCCATTTTGAAGTAAACATCAATCATTTATATTAATATCACTTTCGATATTTAACAACAACCTAAGTATCAACATCAATCGGAAACGGAATTAAAATTGTATCTCATACCTTATCCAAAACAGAAGTACTTGACAAATCATTTATTATATGATTATCAAAATAATTTAAAAATAATACGTCCTTTGATAAAACTTTGTTACAGATGATAAATTCTCCTTGACTGTCTAATAAAATCCATATTGATGTAGTTGTTAATCTCTGCTTTATTCTATCTCCTTTCTTCCTTTCTACTCGTTGCTTTATATTAAATCTTTAACTCTTGAAAACATTCTTCTCACTTGTCCATACAAATAACTTTTTAGTTCTCTTGTCCAGTATGAAGGGCATATTCATCCAAGTAAAAACTCACACATTTATAGCAATTTCTGAATTCTACCAGCGTCCTTACTTTTCCCCAATTCCTCATTATTTTGATTCCGAATTTGAAAGTCACATCAAAATTTGACTTAATCAGATTGGAATCGATCTCCATGTAACTGACCATTAATGGTAAAATTAGCCAATTAACTCACTTAATTGATCAATTGCACCAAATGATGACTAGCTAAATGAAATCAAAGACCAATTATATATAGTCGGATTGGAAACAACCTCTTTCGAGAACCGAAATCACAATTATTTTAAGTATCAACATGAATATCAATAACACACAGAAGTATACTTTCTATCTTTAGAAGTAGGGTATTTTTTTGAAAATTTGGGCAACATCTCCTTTATATTATTAACTACCAGTCGGACTCAAGCCGACACCAACAATCAATGAAACAACCAACAATCAATCCAGAAGTAGACCAATCAACTTCCACCTTCTAAACTCACCATTTCACCACCATACATAATACTAATCAGTATAACTCATATCTTTAGTTCAACTTCTGATTATGGCAAACAATTCTGATTATACCATGTCCTTTCTCATATCTTATGATTATAACAGAATATCACTACTGAGTACAATTTTAAAGTATTCTACAATTCTTCTAGTTAGTGTTTCACTTCAAGCTTTATAAGTATCAGTTTATCCATCCTTGAAAACATACACTTATTCTTACTAGTCAACTTGTTCAACTTCTGATAACAAGCACATGGTCTTAACCAGCACTATTATAATCTTGCGAAATAATACATTTTGTTTTAAAACATCACATCATAAAAATTATTGCAATCAAACCACCATACCTTCATCTCCCTTTATTTCCTTCTATACTGAACCTTCTTTGCTGACCCAGTCATAAGTATTAAATTTACTATAACCCACTTACTTGAGTGGGGAAAGCCCAACCATTCCTCGACGAACGCACTCAAAGTTTATTCATAACTAGCATTTCTTCGATCTTGAATATTCATGACAAATATCTTCCACATGATTGTGGTATGCTTCATTTTCATAACGAGTTAATCGATTATCTGGTTATTATTATGAATTTCTTCATTTGCCTCCGTTGTCCAATAGATCATTTGCATCTTTTGATATATACAGCTTTACTTTCTTGTTTCTCTTGTTAATTTACCTCATACAGTTTGCTAATTACTCCAATTCACGCAAAAATCTCATACTTGCAACGTATCATGTATACAAATTTCTTTCTTGTATTTGATGTCCTCACAACAATCCCGTTATTGGCATAATGATTCTTCTCTGCATGTAAATGTCCACTATTCTGTAATTGTCCACACTTATTATGTAACTTCATCTGCTATACGAGTTCATTTCACTTCCTTGTTAAAACATTCAAAGGATAGACCTTACACAAGAAGGAACTTGTGTATATGATTCTGATTGGAAACTTTTTGTAAGGGATAAGAGTACAAGGAAACATTCAGAAAGATCCATGAATCAAGAAATCATAATTGAAGAGGAAATAATAATTGATGATTTGGATATGAGTGAGATAACATATTTGTACTCAAGATGGCCAGTCTTTCATACTATATGGCATACAACACATAATTAGGTGGCATCTCACCAGACTCTTTATCATTTCGACAAAGCGTCACACCATAACACTGCTTGTTTCAATCAGAAAGAAATATTTGGAAGGAAGAATAATTTGAAAAAAAATTCAACAATTTTCTTATCACCTTATAGAGCTGATCATGAAAGAAGTTCATACTTTACTCGAGATTCATAGGAATATATAGGATTATAGGAAAGAATGATACCATTGGTAGCCATCCACATTTCATCCGATTACAGCTTCAACGCTTGTCCGATCAATAGATTCCATTCCGAGTCATATGTTAACTTTAGAAAGTTTTATGACATGCCTTCTTAGTCGATCATTAAAATAATTTCCCCTGTACTAGGTCTTGTATCTTTCGCGTTGCGCGTCCATGTGTATAATTTGACTCGATTTGCATTCTTACGAGATTTATAATTATGACTTCAAATTTCGCTTATGCTGCTGGTGGTTGAACATATCGCCTTCTTTGCTAATAACGTTCTTCCTTTAGAAAGTCTGGATATTTCCTTAATCTTCTTTGCTCGTACTCAGCTTCTCGTGAATCGACATATTCTTCGGGCTCTAATAGTCTCGGAAATTGGATGAACAGTTTCTCCGTGCATTGGTTTTGTCATTAAATTTATCAAACAAGATTTGCACTCTTCTGTTAGGAACAAACAAATCTTCTCCGTAATAGCGGGTCCACTTGGCCTTCTAAACGAACCATACTAATTTCTAGAACAAGTATTCGTCCAGTTAATCTGAATCTTATAACAAACAAGAAACCCATGTAGTAGTTTGACAACCACATTTTTAAAACATGTTTTGTTCCAAGGAATTTTAGAAAAAAAATTATGAAGAAAATCTCTTTTGAAAACTGTTTAAAATTTTGAAGATCATACACCTGGTCGTCATTACTATATGAGTTGGTTGTTGTCCTTTTTAATAATTTCAAGGTATCAAATCAGGGAAGCAATCATATAAGAGCCCATTCATTTCAATATATCTTCTACCCCTTATTGGGTCCATTTTGTCGTCATTGGTCAACAAAACTCCAGTCACTGCTGCATACTATCTTATTCGTAACTTCATTTCTAGTCTTTCGTACTAGTAACATTCCCATTTTAATGTCTTATAATTACTGAGTATAAAAAATCTATCCAGTAATCATCACATCTATTTTATAACACAAGGTCGATTTATATCACATTACTTCTATACGTATCATGTTTAGTCATTACATCATCATCATCTAATTCCCAGAAAATTCTCGATTTCCAATCTTCTCAAATTTCTTTAAAGATCCATCTAGCTCATTCCACAAGATAATCATGGGTGGCTTACTCATTAATAGCTCCATATAACCTGGTAGCAGCTATCCTTTAAAATAACTAAATTCTCTCTCTCAGTTCTATTCCACCTTTCTTAATACCTCGTATACTCACCATATGTTGTAGCTCTAGAATCCATTCTCATAGGTGTTGTTACGTCATGAGATGAGTTTTAAACGGATGTTATAGAATAGGGTGTGGAGTAGACAGAAAAGATGCGCGCACAACTGAATATCCGGTAGAACCAGAATCAACGTGTGGGGGATTCTCGAATAGGTAGCCTCGCATCAGGGGATATGATAATATTTTGAAAAGGTGCAATCGCCGTAACAGGATGTGACATGGCTAACACCGGTGGACGAGCAAGGCGTGAATCAGATGATGGTCCTCTGACTGAATGCTCCGATTGATCAAATGATACCGAAATAAAAGAATCTGCCATTGCCGCTATCTGAAAATCACGTCACGAGATAAGGATCTCGAATCTCATCACGGATCGCACAAAAAACCTACTATTTGGTCGCACTCAACCTTTCGATGTTCTATTTTTCTATTTCCTAATCCTAATCCTAACCCTCTATCCATTCCCGACAATTTAGGCTTATTTCAGTGACTTATAACCTGTAGCTCTCATACCAACCTGTGACGCTCTTCAAACCCGGGTCAGAAGTTTGGGGCTCACAACACACCACAATATATAAACCTGTATATAAACTATTATATGCATTGACCATTCTTTACACGATCACGGATCGCAACAGGTTTTAGTATGAAAATAAGCCTAAACCTTAACTTTTATTACATCGCGCCAAATCCCAACTAGTTCAACTTACAATTGATGATGATATCGTTCCTACAATCTTGCATAATTCATCTACAATATAAAGCTCCCGCTAGCTCGATCCAACTTGACTTGGGATCCTACCTCGCACGTTGGACTGAGAATCCTCGTTATCAACAAATTCCTTTTTAATTGTTGAAAATATAAAAAAAGTTTTGCAAGAGTGAGCTAACTAGCTCAGCAAGTCATAATAGCAACAATTGAGGTTAAACAATAATTAGTTGAAGTAATTCAGAAGAATCAAGTTTCTGAATAAGCAATGATTAGAATTGGATATTCACTTTCATTTTAAAAACCAAGGTTAGGCTGCTGATCAGTCATGCACTAACCTCGAGCAAGGCTCCCAGCTTTGCTCTATATACTGGATCTAAGGCAAGCATTGGCCTATTATGACAACGAATCTGGTCTGACCACGAATCTGGTCCATATTTATAAAGCCATCCAATTCTAAAATAATTCAATATGATAACCAATGGAATTCAACAAGCTGAATAATAAGAAACATTTATCTTGAAGCATAGGGTGATTCACAGTACCATGAAGGTATAATAAAGAATTTAAAAAGTTTGGCTTTTAATTAAGGAAAGAATCAGATAGTAGAATACCAAGGGTTCAAGGGTTCCAAGGGTTGGTCTTCTGTTAAACAAGGAATAAGGATTGGTATGTCAAGCAATTCAATATCAGAAATTGGTATGTGGTAGATATGTATTTGTGGAGTGGTATTGTATGTGTTTGGATCGTATATGAGAATTCAACAAACAATGGTTTATGAAGAATAAGGCTTATGGCTCAAGATCAATAAAAATCAAGGTTCAAGGTTAAATAGTTTAAAGCGCATGTAATATAAAACATGAGTTATTTTGAATAATAGCGACATGTTATGAGATAGTTCAAAAATGTTTACAGTATATCCTGAAGAAGGTTCAGAAGTACTTTCTGAAAGAGATATGTCCTAAGTCCAATCATGTATGAGGATTTAGGAATAACTTTTATGTAATCTGTTTTGATTTCATTGATATTAATAAAAACTTGTTTTGTTTTTATTGCGGACTCTATCTATTTAAATGTTTAAATAAGATATACCACAATTTAGTGTAAAGCTTTTTATGGATTGTGATGCGATCATAATAATGAGACCTAAAAGATGATAACTCTAAACTTAAATAGTTCCTAGTCGTAGGATTACTAACTGGTAATTAATAATCCACAAAGATCGGTACATACTATGCTTGCTTCATTATGAAGGATGTCTGATCTCATAAACATTTGTGTGGTGACACTATAGCTAATATGTAGGTGCTTATTATAGAATAAGTTCACTGAACATGACTCACACAGCTGAACAACTGATGGAGTTCACTCACATGTCAGCAGTTGTTCATATAATGATAGTTGTACAAGTATCCTTAGACTTGAGATCATCATAGTCATCTTGTGTACACTGAACTATGCTTTGGTTTAGTTCTTAGTCTCAAGGGACAATTATAAGGGCTCTACTGGGTATAGGAATTTGTACACGAAGATAGTGTATGATCAATAAAGGATATACCACTTCCAGTGTTGGAAGAGAATGTTCAATGCTGATCCATTTATGTTAGTTCAGGAATCTCTGGCCAGAGTGAATGAAATTAGAAAGGAGTTTCTAATTAACATTAAATAGAACTAAGCATAGTGAATGGAAAAGCAAGTGATTAAATAAGATAGGCTTGACACAAGTTCCATGCCTTGTATTTAATCATGACATTGCAGGGTAGAAGGAATTAATTGTATGGTAACTACTCACTGAATAGGTTCTTGGTATTCTAAGCAGTGAATTCGTATTATCCGGATAGTCGCGATATGTTGAGAAGTATCCCTCACGATGTAGAATAAATATGATTAATTAATTAATCATATTTAATGAATTAGAGAATTTATATAAATAATAATAAAATAGTTTTATTATTATTTATTTCTACTACCGGCTTAATATTGAATCAACAGGGTCACACCATAAAAGATAATGATTTAATGGTGGAGGAATTAATTAATAATGGCTGATAATTATTTATTTATAAAATAAATAATTAATTGGCAAATTTAATAATTGGTTAATGAGATTTAATTGATTATAAATTAATTAAGAAAAGGTTCTTAATATTATTAATTAAGAATTTAATTTTTGGAAATTAAATCAAGTGAGATAATTATTTCTAAAGAGTTTAGAAAAAGGATTAATAATTAAAAGGTGTTTTAATCATTAGTGAGAATAATAAAGGGTTAATAATAATAATATTTTATGGAAAAAATTTCAGCTGAAAATTTTCCTATAAATATACTATTATAAACCCTATTTTTGCCTTGACCAAAAAGATTTACAAAACCCTAATTCTCTCCATCTCTTCCTCCTTCATTACATCATTTTCTTGGTGGATACCGGTGGAGTGCTTCACACTTGAGGAGCAGCTGCTAAGGATCTCTGTTCATCGTTTTTGGATCGCCATTAAAGACCTCCATCTTTCCATTAACGTAAAGTTTCTTAAGGTAAACATACTGAACTACGAATTAAATATTATATTTCGCACGGATCCTGCGGAGGGTTTCGATTTTTTTAAGAATAAATTTACGTTTTCGCTGCGTTTATGTGCTAAAAACCCTTCAATGGCATCAGAGCTACTTGCGAAATTTTTTTAATTCGTTTATGTGTTTAACTGTTTTCGATATATGAGCATGTACGTGATTCACCATGATTTGATGTTGATATAATATGCTTATATATGTATGGTTTTGAATATATGATATTCATGTGAGTTGTATAATCATAAGATGATTATGTAATCTGTATATATACTGATATATACATGATTTATGTTTGTTCTAATTATGAGAATCATATTAAATACGGATTCTGAATTGGCTGCTGCAGATTTGCTGTAATCTGGGTCTGGTGTCCGATTTACGTAAACGAATACCCTATTCCATAGGTAAACTAGCGTCTGAACAAAACTGATAGCTAAATCTATCAACGACTCGTTTGTAAGGCGTTTGATGTCGTTTACTGCCCGTAAACAGTGATTCTTGTTTTTCTGATTTGATTCTGATTTTTCTGATTTTTGTCATATTTTCTTTTTATGATTAGATCATGGATAATATGATATATTAAGATCATATTATGTGTTTTAACATGCTTTTATGTGTTGTATGAGCATGGTGGATGGTTATGGCTTTTCGACCTTAGTGTAATTGTAAGGCATATGTCATAGCTTATTTGTTTATTCGAGGATTTAACTCAACTCAAATAAGAATGTAACAAGTAAATAGTGGATCTACCGTCAAAGAGATCTCATAAAGTAACATCTGTCAAAGGATTCAGAAACAAGGTTCATCTACAGACTTGAGGAATTAATTCACTGGAAGAAGTTCAAGAAATTGGTCAAGCCTCAGTGATATAAATGAAGATTGTGGATTTAATCAAGTGACAGAGATCTCGTCAGGGTATCAATTAATTACAGGGATTTAATCTGAAATCAAAGTCAAGACATGAAGAAACGTCACGGAAGTTAGTCACTCATGAACCAGACAGTACATCGAGTGTCAACATTGAAGTGGTGGAATTGATTCATAATTCTCAGTGATTTTCAGAAGAATGGTTGCTGCTCAGGATTAGTCTTAATTCTCTATTAATTAATTAAGTCATATAATTTAATTAAGAAAATAAATTATATCTGCAAAGATTAATTTATTTATTAATTAAATTAATTGATTAATTAATTCAGAATTAATATCAAGAATTTTCAGAAGTTTAATTGGATTAAAAACAGTCTTAAAATCAGCAAGACAATTGAAAATGAACTAGCATGACAATCTGGATTGTCATGCCAAGTCATTTCAATAGTCATACCGAAAGTTCTACTGGGAAGGAGATTATCTTGCTAGTTCAACTGATTGTCATACCGAAAGTCATTGTAGTTCAATCAGATTATCTTGCTAGTACAATCAATAGTCCTACCGATTGTCTTGTTGAGCTCAGGATTGTCTTGCCAGTTCAATGAGAGCTTGTTGATTGATTTAAAAAGAACAGAAGCAACATACATTCATTATAATCCAACAACCAAGAACACAGAAAGAAAAGCAGCCTCATAAAATATTTTATCCTTCATCTGCAAACTTCAAGATCATAATTTATAGTTTGTAAAGTTAAATCCAAACCACTAGAAATCTTTATCTTGTTCTTGTGTAACTATCTAGCGGATCAAAATCCCTAGAACTTAATCTCAAATTGCGTTTAGCATTTGAATCTTTTTATTGCAAAAATAGAAAAAGTTCATGTGGAATTTATTCTAGATTTGTGATAATTAATTTGAGATTAATTCCTTGTAATCGATATCGTTGTTGTAACACCTTTCAAGTTTAATAATATTCTTATTTAACTTGAATTTTGTTCCAATTTTTATTCCGCATTTTCTTTGATTATTTGGTACTGTTTGTATTCAACCCCCCCTTCTACAAACACATTGGGACCTAACAATTGGTATCAGAGCCTTCTGATTAAGAACAAATCAAGATCCTAGACTTTTTTGATTTTTCAACTCCTTGAATTTTAATTTATTCAAAAATTCATAATGACTTCACAAAAAGTTGGAACCGTTAAAATTCCACTATTTGATAAAGAAAATTACATCATGTGGAAGAAGAAGATGCTATTATTTTTACAAGTTGCAAATCCCAAATATCTGAACTTGTTAAAGAAGGGTCCAAAAACTCTGATGGTTATTGAACCATAGGTGATAGAAGATGATGTTGTGATTACCAAAGCTAGAACCTATCCAAAAGAGCCTGAAGATTTTACTCCTGCTGAAAAGGAAGAAGCCTCCTTGGATGCCAGCCTTCAATTAATATTAATTGATTCCCTTGATCCCTTGATGAACAGACATGTGATGAACTGTAAAAATTCCAAACACATGTGGGAAACTATTGAGGTGATTAATGAAGGCACAGAGGAAGTTAGGGAGAACAAGTTGGAGATCCTAACCTCTGAGTATGAACATTTTAAATCAAATCCAGGAGAAGGAATTTCTGAAGTGTTTGAGAGGTACAATGCATTGATCAATAACCTGAACATAAATGGAAAATATTATTCAATCAGGGAGGTCAACAAAAAGTTCCTTTTAACACTGCCAACTCATCTTGAACATAGAATCACTGCCATTAGAGAAGCTAGAGATCTGAGTGAGATTTCTTTGGATAGACTCTATGGTGTGTTGAAAACCTATGAGTTAGAGCAGATTCAGCAGAAGGAAGTCTATGGGAAAGATAGAATGGTCAGCACCTCTACTGCTCTTGTAGCTGAAGGTCAACAACAACAACAATCTCAACAGTCGGAGAGAATGGTACAGTTTTCCAAGGCTGAGGAAAATGTGATAATAGCAGAATATGATCCTCCTACTACAAATCAATCTAGTGATGATTTTTATTCCTTGGAAGAGCTGGAGCAATTGGAAGATGAGTCAATGGCCCAAATTGTCAAGAGATTCTTTAATGTCAGATTTAAGAAAAATCCCAAGTTCAAGTACAAGTCCAACTACAACAGATTCCAGACAGGTGGATCTTCATCCTCTAACACCAGCAGTGGTGGATACAAAATAGGGATGGTTGATCGAAGCACCATTAGATGCTATAACTGCAATGAGTTGGGACACTTTGCCACAGAATGTAGGAAGCCAAAGAAATTAAGGAAGAACTCTTATGATTCAAATCAGAAGAGTAACTCTGAAAGGGCTTATCTGGCAAAGGGAAGAAGCTGGGATGATACTGATAGTGAAGATGAAGAAGATGAGAATCTTGCTCTTATGGCTATTGATGGAAAAGCTTCATCGTCAAGAAAAGAGGTAAAATTTACTGATGCTGAATTAGTTTATCATCTAGGAGGTTCCTTAGATTGTGCTCATCGTGATAATGAACTGTTAAGTCAGCAGATCAAAGACCTTGAGAAAGTGCTCAGTGAATTAAGACTTGTGCACATTAATCAAGACAAGTTAAAAGAACAAGTATCTTTTCTAGAGAATAGAGTTGACTGTTATAGAATACTCGAAACTATTCTCAAAGACAAGATCACCGGTCTTGAGACTAAGGTTAGAGCCTACTTCAATTCTTGTTCGAAGGCTAAAGAGTTCTACAGTAAGCAAGCTGTTAATCAAACATCTGGAATAGGTTATGATTACAATGTTGTTATTGGAGAATTAGGCATAAACTCGCCTCCTCATGTCTGTGCTAAAGGTAGGGAAGTACCACATGTGCTTAAGGGTGTTGATGAACCCCTCTATAAAGCATCAATTGCTGAACCATTTGATGCGACCTCTTCTGTTATTCAAGAAGAAATACGTGCTGAAGATCATGCTAATGAGAAGGTTGTTTCCAATTCAAGTGTGTCGAAAGTTCCAGTCAAAGTTGTGAAAGCAACTGAGACTAACTCAGACACACATGAGTTGGATAACAAAAATGCCATGTCTACCATGCATAAATTGCCTGCTGTTAATCACTCTCATAAAGCATGTGGTGTTTCTAATTGTATGTCTTGTGCTTTTAATATGATGTATGCTTATTTTAATGGTAAGCATGTTTCTAATGATAAGGCTACTCCTCGTCAGCATGTGAATAACAAGAAGCATGATAGGTCTAAGACTGCTAGTCCTTCTAAGGCTAGAAAGGAGACATTTGTGCCTAAGCCTAAACAGAAATTTGTTAAGGCTGTTTACAAGGTCAAATGTTCAGTCATTGAGGATGTTGAGACCATTAAAATTAAAAATGTTGTTTTGCCTGACAAAGGACAATTCTACAAGTATGCCGGGCCCAACCAAGTTTGGGTTCCGAAGAAGGTCTAATCCATTTGAGGTGCAGGGCAGTATACAGGTGTAACCGGTAGTGTGGATTCTTGACAAGTGGATCATTAAGACATATGACCGGAGATAGAGCCTTGCTATCAAATGTGGATTGAGAAAGCTCGCCCACTGGTTACCTTTGGAGATAACAGCAAAGGTTTATCTGAGGGATATGGCTGTTTGCAAGCTGGGAATGTTATCATTGAAAATTTGTATATTGTGCTAGGTTATTATCAGGAAGTGGTATCTAACATATAGCACCAGTGATGAGACTTGAGAATATTACGACATATCAGGCACCTGCTGCACATTACACTTAGAATTGGACTCTAGTAAGATGTGTACAAGTGTACTCCTGGTTGGTGAGTCAAAAGAGGAAGTCAATGCACCACAGTTCATGGACTTTGCAGCTGCAGATCTATTAGACTATGCAATCTCTTCTTCACAATCTCACTTCAGGTTGGTATGAACTAGTGTACTACTCAAGCAATCGTCAAGGACATGGTATGACACTCTAACTGAAGTTACAGTTTAATATGAACTAGTAGAGTCGTCATATTAATAACTCTCTTATCACTAGGCACAAACATATTGTTTTATATGTGCAGTGAGTTTTAGGAGAAAATCAAACTTCTTTCTACATTAGTGATTTATTACTTCATGTAAAATCCTTTGAAATCACTATTGTACATCATCTCTCTCAAAAGATTAAATGTATAATTTTCATTCATTATATATCTTAAGTACATTTTATCTCTCTGTTGCCATATGTTCTGTGATACAGGTTCAGTCTCCAATGACTTTCTTTCATTGACAGTCATGAGGTTGAAAACCCACAACTTCTATCCCGGACTGTAAAGACAAACACAGAAACAGAACCAACCAACACTCTCTTACCACTAAATGTAGTATGAATGAGCGTGAGGGAGATAGTGCCTTAGTGCACCACATAAGGAAGGTTCTGTAGTCAACCCAGTAGCTCTGTCTCCTACATAGATGTGTAGTATTTAAACCGAGACAACTGCTAGCCCCCATACATCTTCTCAAAAAGATGTAATGGCTGAAAAGGCACATAAACAGTTACTAGATTCATTCTCTCAACATGGTGCGTCTATTGAAATTTGCCTGTCGGCCAGGGTATCCGATGTAGTGTCACCACCTCAAACATAAACAATTCTTGATGCACAAGGAGAGGTTACACACACAAAGGATGAGTTGACGGAAATAAGAGTTTCGACCATTTTAAGGTCAGATTCGATTGTTCAAGGTTCGTTAATGGACCAATTGCCTTTACAGGTGTCAGGAGAGGATACTGATCCACAAGCCATATGTCAGTGGTCAGTGTCTACCTCCCCAGGCTTAAATCCCCTGGATGCATCTGCGGATAGTGGATCTGACATAGGTGCAGATCGGCAACTTGTTGACAATGATTCAGATATTACCTGATGAGTCACAAGTAAATGTCTTCACAGACATTAGAAGAGAACTTTGATCTTTATGCTAAATTCTTTGGATCATTGTTTACCTTCCCAGAATTCAAATCTGGAACCCTAAAAGGGAAACTAGCAACTTGTAGATTATGACTCAGATTCATCTGACGAGTTTAACAAGGATGGGGATTTGCGAACTCCTATTGCACCACCTGTGACCTCCTTAAGGATGGCTAAGGTGATTTTTCTTGCAGGTACAACTGATTTTTGGAGCTCTGAGAGGAGTGATACACTTGTGAGAATGAGTGTAAACACGAGTGGAGAGAAGAGTGAAACACATGTGAGGTACACTAAACAGAATCACACGCTCACAGTGAGGAAGAAAGAGAAACTACTTGTTATTTCTTTTCCAACCAAGTGAAATATAAGAACTCCTTCAGATGATGGCATACATTCCTTCTTTAAGGGGGAGATAAAAGCTTAAGTAATAGTTTGGAGGATTCCTCAACTAAGGGGGAGAAATAGCAGGGAGGAAGAAAAAGATCCTACACATGTACACTACACCACAACATTGTTGTTTGTAACTACGGATCCTATTGTACGGGAGAGGTGGTAAACACAAGGTGATTTTCTAGTAAGGGAAGAAGCTGTTTTCAAAAGGGGAGTACCATTGGTTTTTATCTGCGGATCCTATTGTACGGGAGAGGTGGTAAACGAAGGTGATCTTCTTTAATCAGTTGATTCTCATAGGGGGAGAAGCAAGAGAGATATGTGCTTCTCAACAGGAAATGTGGTTGTACAAAAGAAAATGAAACTACTTGAAGATATGTTCAGTCTAGAGGAACATTTATTTGGAATCTGGAAAAGGTTAAATGTTATCCAGAACTTTTCTGCTATTTACATTGCATTTCTGTTTATATCTTTTTCATATTTGTTAGCTGAGTTATCCTCTAAGTATTTGTGTGTTATTGTTTAACAAACAAATATGGGGAGATTGTAAGGCATATGTCATAGCCTATTTGTTTATTCGAGGATTTAACTCAACTCAAATAAGAATGTAACAAGTAAATAGTGGATCTACCGTCAAAGAGATCTCATAAAGTAACATATGTCAAAGGATTCAGAAACAAGGTTCATCTAAAGACTTGAGGAATTAATTCACTGGAAGAAGTTCAAGAAATTGTTCAAGCCTCAGTGATATAAATCAAGATTGTGGATTTAATCAAGTGACAGAGATCTCGTCAGGGTATCAATTAATTACAGGGATTTAATCTGAAATCAAAGTCAAGACATGAAGAAATGTCACGGAAGTTAGTCACTCATGAACCAGACAGTACATCAACTGTCAACATTGAAGTGGTGGAATTGATTCATAATTCTCAGTGATTTTCAGAAGATTTTCAGAAGAATGGTTGCTACTCAGGATTAGTCTTAATTCTCTATTAATTTAATTAAGAAAATAAATTATATCTGCAAAGATTAATTTATTTATTAATTGAATTAATTGATTAATTAATTCAGAATTAATATTAAGAATTTTCAGAAGTTTAATTGGATTAAATACAGTCTTAAAATCAACAAGACAATTGAAAATGAACTAGCATGACAATCTGGATTGTCATGCCAAGTCATTTCAATAGTCATACCGAAAGTTCTACTGGGAAGGAGATTGTCTTGCTAGTTCAACTGATTGTCATACCGAAAGTCATTGTAGTTCAATCAGATTGTCTTGCTAGTACAATCAATAGTCCTACTGATTGTCTTGCTGAGCTCAGGATTGTCTTTCCAGTTCAATGAGAGTCTGTTGATTGATTTAAAAAGAACAGAAGCAGCATACATTCATTATAATCCAACAACCAAGAACACAGAAAGAAAAGCAGCCGCAGAAAATATTTTATCCTTCATCTGCAAACTTCAAGATCATAATTTATAGTTTGTAAAGTTAAATCCAAACCACTAGAAATCTTTATCTTGTTCTTGTGTAACTATCTAGCGAATCAAAATCCCTAGAACTTAATCTCAAATTGTGTTTAGTATTTGAATCTTTTTATTGCAAAAATAGAAAAAGTTCATGTCAGATTTATTCTAGATTTGTGATAATTAATTTGAGATTAATTCCTTGTAATCGATATCGTTGTTATAACACCTTTCAAGTTTAATAATATTCTTATTTAACTTGAATTTTGTTTCAATTTTTATTCCGCATTTTATTCGATTATTTGGTACTGTTTGTATTCAACCCCCCTTCTACAAACACATTGGGACCTAATAGTAATGATTTTGGTTTTGGTTTTAAATACGACTTGCATGTCGTTAATTTTTGTAATCATAAATCTCGAATGTAACTCGAGTTATTTTTGTAAGTTCATTAGATTAGTTTTACTTTCAATCATGTAATGTAATTGAAGACTCAAGAAGGCTATCCAATGGAGGTGATACAAAGAAGAAGACGAGGCATACAAGAAGTCTAAACAAAGAAGAAGACTTATGTAATAAGTAGTTGTATATATTTCCATCACCATATTAGATTGACCTTGATCTTTATCATGAGCTTGATAAAGATCACATAGGATGGGGCCATAACCAAACACATTTACTTTATTTCACTTTACATTTACTTGTTTATTTAATTTTATATATGAGATATATGCCTATGTTTACCATGCGATGATAGATTTAGGTGAACTTAAATCAATATAAGGCGTGCTCTAGAAAATCTAGAATAGGAATCGTTTCTTGCCTTAACAATAAATATTATGAATACGATCATGAGATTTTTGTGTTTATGAAACACATAATTGAATATGAATTTTCAATATTGAGAGAAAGGATGATTCTGTCAACAACAGATTTCTATCTGTAAGAAAGGGTTATTAAGTGACGCCTCTTAACAATGCTCCACCCGATCTGGGAATCATCTGATTATTGATTATTGATTTGAAATATTTAATTTAAAAGGAAGAATCTCTTTATAATATGATTATGATTGTAACGTAATATAATCCCTCTAAAATTAAATAATATCAAGTAGTAATTGGCCAATGACACAACGGGCTTGTGTCGGTCATAGCCTTCCAACATGGTAGAAAGTGGTTCTTATTTTTAAATCATTGTCATTTCATGCTACAACCGAGGGCTTTGATTTCGAAATAAGAAATACTTGTCTATTACATAGAGATGTGTACATTGAATTAGAATCTAAAGGTCGGTACGTGCTACAGCCGTGGGCCATTGGAGACTGATTCAATTATACAAAATGTTGGGTTAGACTTGACTTAGAATATTGAGTTTGTCGTGCCACAGCCGTGACTCAATTATTCAAGAGGCTAAACTTATATTAGGGAATAACATAAGATGTAATTGACAAGAGTTCTCTGCCTATTGAACATCACATGACGTTTCGTGCCACAGCCGAGGTGTGTGATGGAATGTAGGATCCCTATTCCCACTAGCATTATGAATGCTTAATTTTCACGTAGGGGGTTGAAAAAATTAGATAAACTAGTGGGAGACACTTATGAATAAAGGCCCGATTCATATAGTGTTTTGAAATGAAATTGAATATTTTCTAAATGTTGTTATGTGTTTATCATTTACAGATTTACTATATTCGTCATGTCTTCTGCACTATCACTCCAGAGCATACTAGATGCTCACAAGTTGACTGGTTCTAATTTAGCTGTTTGTTTTCACTGTAACAAGTTGGGGCACTGGAAGAGGAACTGCAAGGTTTACCTTGCAGAATTGAAGAAGAAGGGTAGTGAGACTACCGCTTTTGATTCAGGCATGTTCATGATCGAAGTTAATATGTCACTAGGTCAAATTTCTACTTGGGTATTAGATACCGCCTGTGGTTCTCATATTTGCAAGACTAAAGGGAAGTAGGACTCTTGAAAAAGATGAGGTGATTCTACATATGGGCAATGGAGCAAGGGTTGCGGCCATATATGTAGGATCATTTAGTTTACATATGCCTACGGGCAATACTATTATTTTGAATAATTGTTATTACGTTCCCTCTATTGTGAGGAATATTGTTTCTATTCCTATGTTGGATGTGGATGGTTTTTCATTTATTATTAAGAATATTGAATGTTATATCCTTAGAGATAATGTTCTTTTTGGATGTGGCATTTTAAATAATGGTTTGTATGTATATGACGTAGAGCATGATTTACTTCAGATTGAACAAACTAATAAAAGAAAACGAGATGATGAAAATCTGACCTATTTATGACACTGTAGGCTAGGTCATATTAGTGAAAATAGACTGCGGACATTGCATAAGGAAGGGTTACTTGACCCCTTTGATTTTGAATCATATCCTACATGCGAGTCTTGTCTATTGGGTAAAATGACCAAATCTCCATTTAGTGGACATGGAGAGAGGGCTGCAGATTTGCTAGGATTGGTACACAAAGATGTATGTGGACCAATGTCTATGCAAGCCATGGGTGGATTTTCGTACTTCTTTAATTTCATAGATGATAGATCTAGATTCGGATATGTGTATTTGATAAAACACAAGTCTGAAGCCTTTGAAAAGTTCAAAGAATATAAACATGAAGTGGAGAAATAAACCAAACACAGTATTATAACTCTTTGATCAGATCGAGGTGGTGAATACTTGAATGGAGAGTTTCTAGATTATCTCAAAGAAAATGGTATAGTCTCCCAGTGGACTCCTCCATATACTCCACAGTTGAATGGGGTATCTGAAAGGAGAAATCGAACTTTGTTAGACATGGTTCGGTCCATGATGAGCTATGCGAATCTTCCAGTATTCGTATGGGGTTATGCATTGGAAACCTCTGCATATTTACTGAATAAGGTGTCTTCCAAATCTGTTCCTCAAACACCAAATGAGATATGAAAAGAAAGGAAACCGAGTCTTAAACACGTTAAGATTTGGGGATGTCCAGCTTATGTCAAGAAAGTTGACCCAGATAAGCTGGAATCTCGATCCGTAAAATGTAATTTTGTGGGATATCCTAAAGAGACTTTGGGGTATTACTTTTACACCAATCATCGGGTGTTTGTCTCCAGACATGCTACCTTCTTGGAAAAGGAGTTTATCCTTGAAGGAAACAATGGGGGCAAAATTGAACTTGATGAAGTTCAAGAAGCACAAACTACTACGGATCAAGTGGAAACACCTGTTCAGACTGAACAACCTTCTGTGGAACAGCCCATTCGTAGGACAGGGAGTGTGTCTCGCCAACCTGAGAGGTATTATGGCCTTGTCATTGGGAATGGCAATGAGTTGTCAATCATTGATGATGACGACCCTGTGACCTATAATGAGGCTATGAGTAGTGTTGTCTCAGAGAAATGGCATAGTGCCATGAAATCCGAAATGGAATCTATGTATACCAACCAAGTATGGACTCTGGTTGAGGCGCCTGAAGGTGTTAAGCCTATTGGGTGCAAGTGGGTATACAAAAGAAAGATTGGAGCAGATGGCCAGGTGGAGACCTATAAGGCCAGGCTCGTGGCAAAAGGATTCAAATAAAGGCAAGGGATTGACTTTGATGAAACTTTTTTGCCTGTAGCCCTGTTAAAATCAATTCGGATTTTGCTTGCGATTGCTGCTTAGTACGACTATGAGATCTGGCAAATGGACGTGAAAACGGCCTTCCTCAATGTGGAACTTGAGGAGGAAGTTTATATGACACAGCCAGAGGGTTTTCTTTCTAAGGGAAATGAAAACCTAGTGTGTAAGCTGCTGCGAACCATATATGGTTTAAGGCAAGCTTCTCGTAGATGGAACATCCGTTTTGATGAGACAATCAAAGAGTTTGGTTTTATCAAAAACATAGATGAACCATGTGTCTACAAGAAGATTAGTGGGAGCGCGGTAACATTTCTTGTATTGTATGTGGATGACATACTTCTTATAGGAAATGATATATCGATGCTACAATCAGTCAAAGTATGGCTATCAAAGAACTTCACCATGAAGGACTTGGGAGAAGCATCCTACATTCTCGGTATGAAGATCTATAGAGATAGATCTAGAAGAATGATAGGTCTTACCCAGGGTACATACATCCAGAAAGTGCTTAAAAGGTTTAGCATGGAAAACTCCAAAAGAGGTCTCATACTGATGAGCCATGGAGTGTCCCTTTTCAAAAAAATGTCTCCTAAGACACCTGAGGAAAGAGAGCGTATGAGTAAGATTCCTTATGCTTCAGCGATAGGATCTATCATGTACGCGATGTTGTGTACAAGGCCTGATGTTGCTTATTTAATTAGTGAGACGAGCAGATATCAGTCCAATCCAGGTGAAGACCACTGGAAAGCAGTGAAAAACATCCTTAAGTACTTGAGAAGGACTCAGGACATTTTTCTTGTTTTTGGTGGTGAATCTGAGTTGAAAATAGAGGGTTATACTGAATCTAGTTTTCAATCAGAAAGTGATAGCAAATCCATGTCAGGGTACGTTTTTACTCTGAATGGTGGTGCGATTAGTTGGAAGAGTTCCAAACAGTCTACAACGGTTGACCCCACAGCGGAAACAGAATATATAGCTACAAGTGAGGCTGTAAAAGAAGCCGTTTGGATGAGGAAATTTGTTTCTAAGTTTGGAGTTGTTCCTAGCGTTGAAGAGCCTATTGTGTTGTATTGTGATAACAACGCAGCAATAGCACAAGCCAAGGAACCTAGGTCTCATAGAAATTCCAAACATATCCTGCGGCGCTTTCATCTGATTAGGGAGATTGTTGAAAGAGGAGATGTCAACGTCGAGAGAGTTGACACACATAACAACATAACAGACCCACTCACAAAGCCACTTTCTCAGAGTCACTTTGATCGTCATAAAGACAAGATGGGTATTAGATACCAGAGTGATTGGCTTTGGTACAAGTGGGAGATTGAAAGAGATATGTCCTAAATCCAATCATGTATGAGGATTTAGGAATAACTTTTATGTAATCTGTTTTGATTTCATTGATATTAATAAAAGACTTGTTTTGTTTTTATTGCGGGCTCTATCTATTTAAATGTTTAAATAAGATATACCATAGTTTAGAGTAAAGCTTTTTATGGATTGTGATTAGATCATAATAATGAGACCTAAAAGATGATAACTCTAAACTTAAATAGTTCCTGGTCATAGGATTACTAACTGGTAATTAATAATCCGCAAAGATCGGTACATACTATGCTTGCTTCATTATGAAGGATGTCTGTTCTCATGGACATTTGTGTGGTGACACTATAGCTAGTATGTAGGTGCTTATTATAGAATAAGTTCACTGAACATGACTCACACAGCTGAACAACTGGTGGAGTTCACTCACGTGTCAGCAGTTGTTCACATAGTGATAGTTGTACAAGTATCCTTAGATTTGAGGTCATCATAGTCATCTTGTGTACACTGAACTATGCTTTGGTTTAGTTCTTAGTCTCAAGGGATAATTATAAGGGCTCTACTGGGTATAGGAATTTGTACACGAAGATAGTGTATGATCAATAAAGGATCTACCCCTTCCAGTGAAGGAAGAGAATGTTCAATGCTGATCCACTTATGCTAGTTCAGGAATCTCTGGCCAGAGTGAATGAAATTAGAAAGGAGTTTCTAATTTACATTAAATAGAACTAAGCATAGTGAATGGGAAAGCAAGTGATTAAATAAGATAGGCTTGACACAAGTTCCATGCCTTGTATTTAATCATGACATTGCAGGGTAGAAGGAATTGATTGTACGGTAACTACTCACTGAATAGGTTCTTGGTATTCTAAGCAGTGAATTCGTATTATCCGGATAGTCGCGATATGCTAAGAAGTATCCCTCACGATGTAGAATAAATATGATTAATTAATTAATCATATTTAATGAATTAGAAAATTTATATAAATAATGATAAAATAGTTTAATTATTATTTATTTCTACTATCGGCTTAATATTGAACCTACAGGGTCACACCATAAAAGAGAATGATTTAATGGTGGAGGAATTAATTAATAATGGCTGATAATTATTTATTTATGAAATAAATAATTAATTGGCAAATTTAATAATTGATTAAATGAGATTTAATTGATTATAAATTAATTAAGAAAAGGTTCTTAATATAATTTATTAAGAATTTAATTTTTGGAAATTAAATCAAGTGAGAGAATTATTTCTAAAGAGTTTAGAAAAAGGATTAAAAATTAAAATGTGTTTTAATTATTAGTGAGAATAATAAATAGTTAATAATAATAATATTTTATGGGAAAATTTTCAGGTGAAAATTTTGCCTATAAATATACTATTATAAACCCTATTTTTTCCTCGACCAAAAAGATTTACAAAACCCTAATTATCTCCATCTCCTCCTCCTTCATTACATCGTTTTCTTGGTGGATACCGGTGGAGTGCTTCACACTTGAGGAGCAGCTGCTAAGGATCTCCGTTCATCGTTTTTGGATCGCCATTAAAGACCTCCATCTTTCCATTAACGTAAAGCTTCTTAAGGTAAACATACTGAACTACGAATTAAATATTATTTTTCGCATGCATCCTGCGGAGGGTTTCGGTTTTTCTAAGATTAAATTTACATTTTCGCTGCGTTTATGTGCTAAAAACCCTTCACTTTCCTACCACATATGATTTCCACTTTACTTGTACTCATCTAACAGTTTTACTCATCAACCACTTTCCTTTTCTTTTTATGCCTTGCTCCTATTTATCAATCGCTTGCCTTCTCTTTCTACGCTTCAGTTCTATTTACCGATCACTGGCTTTCTTTTTTATGCCTCGTTTACTCAGCTAGGCATCACAAGTATCTATCAATTATTTATACTCATATTATTCTAATCGTCACACAGACGTCATAAGCTTTTGTCTACCCTTCGTTTCACCCAAATCCGATTCACGGATTAAAAGTTATGACTAAAACAGTCCATCCATAACCACATAGGCATATAAAACATCAATCAGTTAGCACGTAGCACATAACACATAAGATATTCGATCAAAATAATTTTTCAAAGAAGATTCGGGGTCAAAATGATTTTCCAAGTATTTATTACAAATTTTTGAACATTTTTCGGAACTAAAATGGGCCTCCGAATTATTTTATAATTAAATAACAGGGTTCGAACACCCGAATTTGACTTTAAAATAATTTTATAATAATTCTCGAGCCTTGGAAATAATTTAAAATAATATTTTAAAACTCAAAACTATTTTTCGGAATTTTAAATCAAAAATAAATAATTAAATCTAATTATTAAATAAATTAAAATCAATTAATAATTAAATTAATTAATTAATCAATTAATATTAAATTAATCGATTAATAAAAATAATTAAAAATTAACTAAAATTAATTAATAAAATAAATCAGATTTATTTTTAAGTAAATAAATAATTAAAAATAATTTTCTGAATTTAAAATAATTAAATAACTGTTTTCTGATTTTTAAAATAATGTTCAAATCATTTTTAAAATAGAAATCCATTTTCGGTAAGTTTTAAAAACAGGCATCCATTATTTGTAAGAATTCAGAAACTTCGGAGGTTAAAGTGTAAAAACAGAATTTCAGAAATGTTTTTGAATTAAAACGGATCAAAACCGGGTTTATTCCGGGTCAAAGGTCGACCCGAACGGGTCAATGAAGAACACCGAAACCCGCGGAAAAATGCAGATTCCGGTGAGCCCAATTCGAGCAACTCCTGAATCGTTTGGTGAAATACTTTACAGAAATACACTCCTCAGTCTCCCAGAAACTCACAGCTTCACTCTGTTCTCATTTGTAATCCCAGGCCCGTGTTTTCGGCGAAATGCAATTAAAATCGGCCAGGTTTTCGAGCTTTTCCGGCGATTCAATCCAGGAAGCCAACACCGAAATTACATACATGAAACAAATCATTTTTAAAAATCTATTCACTAGTATTGCTTACTCGAACCCAGAATCAACCAAAACAAAATCCCCATATCGAATTAAGAACATTCAAATAATTAAAAACCCTAATTCGAATTTTAACAGAATCAAACCCCATTTTCACCATGTTATTGACCTCTATTTTTGACATATAAAATACCAAATTGATCAGGAAAAAATTATCTACATGATTATGCCATCAAATAACACAAACAACATCAAGAACAAAATTTCATAATTTAATCATCAAATAATTCGAATTAAATTAATTAAATAAGAAAATCACCTTGATTTTTGCATCAGAATAGATGGTGGATTCAGAAAGGTATTTTCAAGAGCTTCGTTTTGATATATTGCACGCCCGAATCGGAGTTCGATAACGCTTTCGTTTGAGCGTTTGATTATGAAGAACACAACGTTTTTTGGGTTTTTCTCTGTTTTCTGTATTTTTACTGATCGATTATGATTATACGAATAAAATGAAATAATAAAAGGGCTATAAATATTTATGGAATATTGGTTCGTTTTGGATTATTTTGGATCATTAAATTAGTTACTTAGCCGCTAAGTAACTGCAAAAATGATCCAATTTGATACCCGTATTGGATAATTATCCAAATCGGGCTTCTTATAAAACACTTTATACGCAAATAATGTAATAATATCCCGTCTTTCGAGAATACGGGTTTTGTTGATATCGTATTGAAAATTTTACGCCGGGCCGCGCACGGGTCAAACCGTAATCCGAATCGAAAAAGTCAAAACATGGAAAATGTCCGGAATTATCAGATTAGGTTAGGAAAGAGTTTTTGGAAGAGTTTCGGGTTGTAAAAACGTAAAAATGGTTGAAGTCGAATGATTCCCGGCTTTATAAAATAATTTTTGTAATTATTCCGAAAATAATTAATAAATTCATAAGTCAATATAAAATCATATATAACAGTCCAAAAATTACCAGAAAAATATCGAAATTATCTATATTTTATTCCGGTCATAATAAAATTAACTACTTATACTTTACCACATATCAACATCCACCTAACAACACCAATCGTTAAATAATTCACATAATAAACACATAATAATCATTTATCGATAAAAATAATTACATGCTATGTCCCGGATATTACATGATATTCATGATTCGTAGGTAATTTTAACCATCTTATTTGCCCTATGTAATCATGATAGATAACTTTTTCATTAAACCGTTATGTTGTCAAATTTTATAAACATATAGGGTCTCAATATAATTGGTTTCTATTCAGCTTCTATCTCTTTTGTGGATGTCTGGTAATATGGTAATCGTACAACGAAAGTTGGCTTTTATCAATTTCGTGTTATCTGCTTAGTGTCATCACCATTACATGCTAAGGTTAAGAACGAAAAGGCTATTGAATGAAGTAGTTAATGAAGTTAGAATCACATGTTTGTGTCATATAGTATTCAACTCTCTTTACTCTCGTAGTTAATGTTCTTTAGTATAATCTTTTAGTTAATCTTAGTCATAAACAACCTCAAATTGTTATTCGTCTTAGCATTGGATAATAGCCATACCATTGTTGCATAAATACATAGATTGAAATTAACCTAAACCGGTCCCTGTGGGAATGAACTATAATTTATTCTATATTACTTGTGATCGCGTATACTTGCGTGAATATTAGCGCGTGTTTCAGCCGTAACACAATTAAGACTATAATCCTGATACGAGGATTGTAAAAGAATATGAGCCGATAGAGCTTCAAGCTGATTTGTCATATAAAGAACAGCCAATAAGAATTCTCGATCGGCAAGAGAGAGTATTGAGAAATAAGTCTGTACCATTAGTAAGATTCTTGTGGAGAAATCCCGTGGTTGAAGAGTCAACCTGGGAGCTTGAAAGTGAAATGTTAGAAAAGTATCCCCAGTTATTTTCTTAGCGAGATTCTGAAGACAGAATACTAATAAGGGGGGGGGGGGAAGATGTAACGACTGAGAAATTACTCTTCTATTATATCTTAATAAAGATGATTTATGTGTTTTATTATGTTATTAAGTGTGTTGATTCATAAAACCCTAGCTATTATGTGCTATATGTATTCTGTTTTGGTCAGAACGTGTTTTGGGTAATTATCGAGTGTTTTATTCAAGTAAAATGCTTTTATATCAAAAGTTGTACGGCCCAAACACTATTTTTATAGGCTATAATTCAAACAAAATCATTGGCCTTATTTTGCCTAGTATTGCTTACACCATCGCGATATTCTGAACATGCAGACATTTTACAAATTTTCTCGTTTTGCGAAAAACGACTTTTCCGGGCCCATTCTGGTGTCAAAATCCCCACAAAAATAACATTTTTATTTTTATAGGATCATGAAATTATCAAATATCATTTTTTTTGCATTTTTGTATTATTCATAATTTTTGGGAATTTTTGACATATATTTTATATTTATTGAACATTTAAAAATTCAAAATTAATACCAAAATATTATAAAATTAAGGGCCAATTAATTTTATTAGATGTATAATTAGGGCCTTAATTTTATTTAGGGGTATTATTTTTACTAGTATAAATAGCTGATTAATTACTAATTAATTATTAATAAATTATAAAAAAGAAAAGAAAATTAAGAAATTAATTGTGTGGGTGAAGAACAGCTCCTCAGATTCAATCACAGATTTCATCGTGTTTCTGTTTACCAAATCAGTCATGTGAGTATTCAAATTGAACTTGTGATCTCTATTTTATTTTAATATCATCAATTTCACGTTTTGTTGTTTGAATTTTTTATTCGTAAATTAGGGTTCATGCTTGAATTAGGCATTTTGATTCCCGGGGTTATGGATTGTTATTGATGCTTGGTATAGCTTCCTATGGATAGTTTCAATTGATTTAAAGTAGAAATAACTTCAGACGATACCTGTAAAGTATAGTTCGAATAGTTGGGTTTATGCTAATTTTCTTTATAATCGTTTTTGTCTTTAGATTGATTGTTGGTTTAATAAGTGTTAGGATTTAGATTGCTTAAGTTGAGAGCTTTATTTTGACATATAGATGTTGGATTTTGGTGTACAAACGTGAGAGATTGGATTTTGGCCGGAAAAATGCGGTGATTTGGTCGGAGAACTGATTCCGGGGATGAACTCGGTGAAGAAAGGATTGATATGTGTTGCTGGATGAATTTGGAACAAAAACCCCACAAAACCGAAACCAAACGGTGTATGTTCAGGCCGTATTGGAGTCGCCGGACTCCGGGAACGTCGCCGAATTCTGGAGAAACCCCGACGAGTTCTTGGAGATCCGACCCGGGCTTCAACCTGGAAACCAGATTGAAAACCCGGTCGGTAACTCGGTTTCAATCCTCCAAAACCCTAATTCGTTTTCAAAAATCTGTTTCTAAATAATTATTTTACTTTTATTTTTATAAAATTCTGAAAATTAGTTTTGTTTATTTAGAAAATCAAATAATTAAATTGCTTAATTCTGTGAATTATTTTATAAATAAAATTTAAACTATTTTATTATTTTAGAAATTCAAAAAGATATTTATTTATATATGTAATTATTACTTAATTACTTATTATTTAATTGAATTGATTAATTATTTTATAATTAATTAGTTTAATTGAATAATTTGTAATAAATCCTATTTAATTCCAAAAATTAGGGAAAAATTATTTTTAAATATGATAATTCCTAGATAATTATTTAAAATATATTTGAGGTTAAATATTTGTGAATATTTTATTATAATTGATTAATAATTGATTAATTCTTGTTTATTGCGTAGTAATTGAACTGTTTATCCGATTTAATCGAAACGAAGACCCTTGGACTCAGAAAAATTACCTGATTCTATTAAAAATAGTTATAAATCATAATTTCTTTTGACAACGAGGCAGCTTATGATATTTATTCATTTACGAACCTTATTAATTATGCATCGAGTCCAATAAATTCCAGAAAATTAGGAAACGAGTCAGAAGTTGTTTGTTAATGCGAATATAGGTCTGATTTCGATTCTAAAAATATTTGTGAGTCTAAATTAATTATGTGCCTTACATGCTATGTGATTTACGTGATTTCTTGCGTTCTAATTGTTAGCTAATTATATATACGAGTCAGATAGAATCGTATGGGTAGACGATAAGGGCTATGTGGTCTCCGTCTTAAGTACGATTGTGTTAAGAATCAAACTAAATGAGTATCTCTCTTTGATAGAAACAACACCAACAAGGCAAATCAAGCCGGAGATAGAGAGCTTTGAACTACCCGAGGCGAAGCGTATACCAGGCAAGTTTTTCCCATATTATAAGTTCAGAATAGTGAATTGCTTACAACTTTCCATGACAGCTATAACGTAATAATTCTTATTCACAAACAATGATACACAATTGTTGTTCCTTTATTCCTATTTCATTTTGATTCCTGATTTTTCATAATTCATTGAATCATCTATTAATATTCCAATAGTTATATACACATATATATATCCTCTGATATATTCCGATGTTGGGATACATCGAAAGCATACCGATTGTTTCGGATGCTAAGCTATGGAGTGGATGGTTACGATACGGGCCGGGTATGAACCGAACCCTTGATTATTAGGTCATAGTGCCTAGGTACCCTATATGTTGGTGGGTCTATGCAGTTGGGTATAGATCCGTGTTATATCTTGACTTATCAGCAGGTTATAGTGCATATGTTAGTTTTTGTGTCTAGTCTAATTCATTTGGTACTCGCCAATAGTGGCTTTCATTATTCCTTACATAAACAGGTGATTGCGCGAACCAGCAGATTACCGGTTCATTTAACTTTCTCTCTTTACACTGTATATATATATATAAATGTTGCAGACTTATTGAGCAAGTTTGGCTCACCCCTATTATTGTTGTTCACCTTGTTTTTGAGTTAAAGTTGAGAATGAAACCCATACGTACCCGATTAGTTAAGAAGCGGGTCAGGCAGCGGGACCCTCTGGCACCAAAAGTGCTTATTCCAATTCCAGTAGAGAGTTTTCAAATGCTAGAGCAGGTGTAGCAGGAACAGTTGCAGATATAGTTTGAATAAAAGAAACTTAGTTTAAATTTTATATAGAGGTTTATAATAAAGAAAGGTTGTAAGTCAGTTTATTTGGATTGTTGTAATAAGTTGGTAAGTTGTTCTTGTTTTTACACCTTAACCTTAAAAGATCCCGAGTAGTAGTTTCAAGGGGTAATTATATGTTATATTATTATTATTATACAGGTTTATTAAGGTAGTTAGTGATAGTAATACCTCAGATCTATACCTCGGATTTGCAGGGTGTTACACAGGTAATGCATCAGGATATGAGGATTGTCAGAATATAACTGGATAAGTCACAGCTACAGGATAAATCAGAATTTGCTGATTTATAGGATCATAGTTGTTGATTTAGATATGTATAGAAACTATATAATTTATACTATAACATATCTTATAATTGATAGGGATTGATTGTGTTGCTGTGTGATATATAAACAAATAATAGGTTATCACTTTGTGGTGTGCTTAACTCGAGTATTATTCATAACCTAGCAGCTCTTAAGAATATTGTTCTTGAGAGAGTTT
Organism: Apium graveolens; assembly: GCF_009905375.1. Lineage (NCBI taxonomy): Eukaryota > Viridiplantae > Streptophyta > Magnoliopsida > Apiales > Apiaceae > Apium > Apium graveolens. The sequence goes on from NC_133652.1 coordinate 258,305,448, forward strand.
TGTAACAGTTTATTAAAGATCAATATAAACTGTCATTTGATTCATCTGTTCCTTACTATCATTACTTTACTTCTGTGATAAATCGATTTGTTGGTTAATTGTATCTAACCTCCTTAAAAAATTAACCTTGCGGGGCAACAAGTGGTATCAGAGCAGTCAAATTAACTGTTAATTTGAAAAGATCAAAAATGTCTGGAAGTAAGTATGAAAGCATGAAAATTCCTATCCTGAAGAAAGCTGATTACTCTACATGGAGAGTAAATATGTTGATGTTCCTTGAAGCTATTGATGATGCATATGTTGACATTATCAATTAAGGACCTTCTTATCCTGTGAAGGTTGTGTCCATGCCAGCAACTGATCCTGAACACTATATAAGGAAAAAAAAATCTGAATGGTCATATACTGAGAAAACATCAATGCTCAAGGATGCAAAGATCAGGAACATACTCCACAACAGTTTGAATAATGTGATTTCCAACAGGGTATTTGCTTGCAAGAATGCAAAAGAGATATGTGATGCTTTGGAGACACAATGCCAAGGTACAATGACAATAAAGAAGAATATAAGAGTTGTTCTTGTTCAAGAGTATGAACGATTTGATGCCAAGGCTGATGAGTCAATTACTAACATCTATGATAGATTCCTGACACTCTTAAATGATCTATCATTGGTTGAAAATGATTATGACAGAGAAGATTCAAACACTAAGTTTCTGATAACTCTTCCTGAATATTTGGATACTCAAGCCTCTATAATCAGGGATCAATATGATCTTGATTTACTGACACTGGATGAAGTATATGGAATGCTGAAAACCCATGACTTGGAGATTCAACAGAGGAAAAATAGGAAGGGTTGGAAGATGAAGGCTGCAGCTCTCAATACTGAGACTCATAAAGACAATGAAAGAATGAGTCAAAGGTCTAGAAGAAGGAACATTGTGGAAGAGTCAAATATTGATGAATCATCAGATCCTGACAAAGATAACGGTGAGGATTCGGAGATTGAATTAGATGATCCTCAAGTTGTTCAAATGGTTACCATGCTGGTGAAAGGCTTTAGAAAGATGAGGTTTGCAAAACCCAAAATGAAAGGTGGTTTTAACAGAAAGTACTCTGGTGATGGCAAAGGTAAATTCAGAATGAATGAGGGAAAGTACACCAAGGGAAGGAAGTTTGAAAAGGTTAAGGTGACTTGTTATAACTGCACTGAAAGGGGACATCTAGCTACTGAGTGCCCTAGGTCAACTGGAAAGGAATTGTTCACATCAAACTCCAACAATGACTGGATGGACGCATCAGAAACTGAAAATGATGAAGAATTCTATGCACTCATCGAAACTCATGCAGAGGATGTGTCAGGAACTGAAAAGGTACCTTCAGTTTTTTCTCTATTGATACTAATAACATATCTGAATTGAAAACCTTTTTTTTCTCTCCATGTTATTTCAAGAATAAGTCAACTGAAAATGACAGTCTAATTGCTGAGAATAAAGAACTTAAAAAGAGGAATGATCACTTAGAAGCTGAGTTGATATGCATGCATGAAAATTAAAAAGCCTGTAAAAAGGTTCAACATAATGAAGCTCAGATAAATATCAAATATGTGATGCTAGATGAAGTACTTGAGAAAGAAAAAGAAGTGTTTAAAACCTGGACGAGTTCAAGTAGAAAGGTTCACAACTTCATAAATGATAAAAACTGAAAAGAGTGTTCGGGATATAATAAATTCACTGATAAAATATTATTAAGACTATAACTAACACTACACTTGTTAAGTTTGTCAGTACATATATAAATGAGGTCAAGTCAGTCTATGAAGTAGGTTCTACCTCTAGAGTTCCTGATAAGAAGAAATTTGAGTTTAGAGTCATGGAAAAGAAAGATAAAAATATAGGTCTTCTCTCTAATAATTAACTAGAAAATAAAATTTGTGAAGTGAATTCTAGGACTCACAAATCAAGTACAAAAAGAGGTAGAAATGGAAAATAGGGAATAAATAAAGCTAGCAATTATAAGTACATTCCTGATGCTCCTAGAAAAGCTTGTTTTAACTGTGGAAATACTAATCATATTACTATTGATTATGGGAAGATTAAAAAGAAAGCCACTAAAATTTCTAGTCTGATATTAGTGGTAGATTAGTATTTTATAAACCATAGAACCCTTGTTTTCACTGTGGTAGCATTTGGCATTCTATTTACACATGTAAAGATTATCATAGCCTGTATCACAATAAATATGATCCTTTACCAAAATTCAATAAAATTGCTATTTTAAATAGAACTGCTAAATTGAAGGCGCCTGTATCTTATAAAGTTAAAACTGTCAGGACAAATCCTGATGGAGCAATTCCTGATGGGTCAAATCCTGATGGCTGAAATCCTGATAGGAAGTCTTCTTCCGCAAAAATACATAAGATGTCAAAAAGGACCCAACAAGTGTGGGCTCTTAAAAAATACTAACTGATTTACATATTTCTGATTACAGGGAAACAAGAAGAATGTGCTTGTACTGGATATTGGTTGTTCTGCACATATGACTGGAAATAAACCCATGTTGTCAGAATATGAGGAGAAGGCTGGCCCAATGATTTCCTATGGTGATGGCAATATAGGAAAAACACTGGGATATGGTAATATAATCATTAGAAATGTCATCATCTCAAATGTAGCTCTGGTAGAAGGACTGAAGCACACTCTGTTGAGCATCAGGCAAATTAGTGACCTAGGATACTATGTTGTGTTATATGATACTCATTGTGAAGTAGTTTATATGGTCACAAAGAAAGTTGTTTTCAAAGGATACAGACATGGAAACATCTATGAAGCCAAACTTTATACAAATACTGATGGACCTGAAACCTGTTTGATAAGCAAAGCATCAGTGGATGAAAGTTGGAACTGGCACAAGAAGCTTTCTCACCTCAAATTCAATAATCTTAATAAATTGGTGAAAAGAGATTTGGTAAGAGGTCTACCAAACATGTTTTACTCCCTTGATGGTTTGTGTGATGAATGTCAACAAGCTAAACAAAGAATGACCTCATTCAAAAGCAAGTCAGAATCATCCATCAAAAAGCCATATCAATTGCTACATTTGGATCTCTTTGGCCCTGTGAATGTCATGTCAATCAACAAGAAAAGGTAAACTCTAGTTGTTGTTGATGAATATACTAGATTTACTTGGGTATTTTTCTTGCACAATAAGGATGAAACTGCAAATGTTCTTTATAATCATTTAAGACTGATTGAAAATGGTTTAAAGTACAAAGTGCAAATTCTGAGAAGTGACAATGGGACTGAGTTCAAAAATAGGAAGATGGATGAGTTATGCAGATACAAGGGAATTTCTCAACAATTTTTAGCTCCCGGCACACCTCAACAAAATGGAGTTGTAGAAAGGAAGAATAGAACACGGATTGAAGCCGAAAGGACAATGCTTGTGGAAGCTAATCTACCAACATACTTTTGGGCTAAAGCTGTCAACACTGCCTGCTACATACAGAATCTGACCTTAATCAACAGTCATGGATTAACTCCTTATTAAATGATCAAGGAAAAGAAGCTAATCTTAAAACATCTCCATATCTTTGGATAGAGTGTTTTGTTCTTACAACACATCCTGAAATGCTTGGAAAATTTGATAGAAAAGCCGATGAGGGTTTTTTTATTGGACTTCCTGCATCAAAAGCATAAAAAGTTTTCAATCTGAGAACTAGACCACTTTTTGAATCAATTCATGTTTCTTTTGATGATAAGAAGATTCCTGGAATTGAAGAAGACACTAATGAAGAGCTTGTATTTGTAATATCCCAGATTTTAGTTATTACTATTTTATTCCTTGAATATGTTCATGTGTTTTTCTGATGTAAAAGGAATAAAATGGCGGATATTTTATTCCTGTTTGATGAGTTTGTGTCATTAAATGACTCAATATGCTAAGTGTTAAATGGTTTGAGTCCCTGTTGGTTTTTTGAAAATATTTACTTAAAGGTATTATTTTTAAAATGCTTATCTTAAAAGCTAATCGTTTTATCAATACCGGTAAATCGGGTGTGCTTTCTAGTTTTAAGGATCGGGTGGATATTTTACTCGCCTCAATATTTTATCTGTGTCAGAAATGCTATTTGGTATTTTACTCGTGTTCACCTGGGCACAAGGTGAGGTTTAAAAATATTAGAAATAATATTTTATATCTATTTTGTTACGTGTTAAATAAATTATTATATGTTTAATAGTATTTAAAAATGTGACATGCCATATTTTTTAACATGCAATAGATTTATATGTGGTCCCGTAAGGACCAGAGTATTTTTTGGATACTCGTTACGTGTTTAAAATGCATTTATATGAATTGATCCGCAATCTGGATGCGTGTTTATTTGCATCTTTATCGAGGTACTCGTTTTATGTGTGTTTGAATACATTTTATATCTTTTCGGGGTTTTATGTTAATTTAGGAATCGTTTCTGTTTTTCGGGAACATTTTTGTATAAAAATATTCTCTATACTTATCTGTTCAATTTATAAAATAAAAAAAATTCTTATCAGATAATTATACAATCCTTCCTTTCGTTTATCAGATAAACACATTTCCAAAAAACCTTCAGTTATAAATCAAGCCATAACAGGAGATTTAACTATCAGTTTTTAGTGATCTTAGAGTCGATTTAAAGCTTGTAAGAAGCCGGTTCATTTGACACTGAGTTCATCGATTAAGATACGAGTCTTTCAAGATGATCAGGACCAGATGGAATGGATGAAGCCTAGACTTGAATAGTATACAATATGGGGTTGCAGCAACTGCATGAGCATCAGATCAGAGATTTAGCGAAGTAAAAGACAGTGATGCCTTGAGATGCCAGACTGAGATAATTGCGTTTCTATGAGTGTGACTAACTGCTAAAAACCCAAAGGCAAGTATTTCTATCATCACTTATTATTCAAGTAATATATATTTTGAATCCTATTATGGAAATATTGTTTTCTCTATTCTCAGTTTAGAATAGATAAATGTTTTACATATCGCCGAATTAAAATGCTTATCATGCAAGTACCCTCTACTATTCTATGTTCAGAATAGTTAATGTTTTACTTATCAAATTACTGGATTTATAAATATTTCGGATTTTAAGAAAGATGATTTTGTTGCGAGTATTCCTGCCCAAGTGAATGGGGGAATAAAATTATTTAGAATGTCGATTGAGTCAACTCCTTTTTAATAAAAAGGTTTTAAGATTGGAATGGTTACTGGTTACAGTATAGGTGATCGAGATATCGGTCCAGTTGTAATATCTTTCAAGGCAAATATATGCCTTTTTCTGGCACCCTATAGGTACCGTATGGCTGCGGGATACGGGTAGTACCTATATTTACGGTATGGCTGCGAGATACTGGTGCTGTTTCGTGACTGATCATCAGGAACAACATGAAATATAACTGGTTCCAATCTAAACTGTTATTTCTAAATTGTTTTGATATTCATAAAATAAATTGTTTATCAACTGTTTCTGTGTTGGATTAAAGGTGAAATGTGGTTTTGATTCAGTTCCTGATTTATGCTGATACTTACTTTGTTGTTAATATCCAAGGTGGTCTTAGTATAGATGATTGATGTTGACTTCAGTATGGGTTGTTGTGAGCATCAAAGTTCGTATTGATATCTAATTTGATATGACAACAAAATGAGTATTAATATCAAGAGTTCGGTTTTGAGTAAAGTTTATGATTCAATCCATAATCATTGTTTCATGTTATTATTGTTTACGATATTTCCGTAAACACTGTTTTACGAGTTTTATTCTCTTCAAGATTCAAAGTATTACTGAAGCATTTCGCTCAAAAATATCAAAATGGTTTTGAATACAATTAAAGAACCAATTCCGGGGTTCCTCAACTAAAATTTTATGATTCAGCAAATATGATTTTTAAAGGTTACGCTCTATTGCAGACGTCGGTTTTATATCAAAAAGACCCTATATATGTTATAATGACCTTGTTGAGCATTTCTTTCGCTCATACTTGCCTGTTTTCAAATTTAACCTCCAGCGAGGATTAGCTTGCGTTGTTTAGCTACGTAATTCGAGGAAGCAAAGAAGAAGCTCTTGGAAGGTGGTTGGTCCAGGGTTTGCGGGCTAGTGTAAGTTCTGTTATGAAAAGTTATTTATATTATATTATATTATAATTGTGTTATTTTATAGTTGGGCCTAGTATACTTCTTTTCGAAGTTATACTAGCGGGTTAGTATTGAATTTGAATTTGTTGAAAAGAGTTTTAAAAGGAAGTGAAAATTATTTATGGAATTTGGAATTCTTGTTTCTAGAACTATAACCTTAAAAGATCTTGGATTAGTTTAGGGTCATAGATGCTAAATATCTTCCGCTGACATTTATATAGTGATTTAACAGGTTAATTTGGATTGAGGTTTTATAGTGACGACCAAATCCTCTGACCCCGGATTTAGGGGCGTTATAGTATTTTCCAACAAAGAGCTCAAGTCAGGAAAAGATCTTAATCTTAATGACTTATCAAATCCTGATGATGAGTCAAATACTGACAATAAGTCAAATTCTGGCTATGAGTCAAATCTTGATGATGATACTGATCATGATCTAGAGTTGATTACTGGAGATGCATATGTTGAAGGGGAGCAACATCAAGACAGTCACAAGTTCTAATGAATCAAAACTTGATGATACTGTTGAGTCAGAAAGTACTGGATCAACTGGAAACTGTTCTAGTAAACTACCGATAGATCATCATTCAATTGAGCATCAAGGTCAATTTCGTGAACAGTCCACTAATGGAAGTTCTTCTTAATCAGGAACTGATAGCACTGATACAAGGGGAGCTTCACATAAAAATAATGCAACATATTTAGGGGAAGCATCAGGAAATAGAACTGATCTTCTAAAGGCTATCAAATGGACAAAAGATTACACACCTGATCTTATAATTGGAGATCCTGATGTTGGAATTTAAACTAGAAGTGTGACTGAACATGAACGTCTATATCATAATTTTCTTTGAGGAACCAAAGAAAGTAGAGGATGCACTTAAAGATGCTGATTGGATTCAAGCAATGCAGGACGAATTGAATCAATTGGAATAGAATGAAGTTTGGAAACTTATTCCAAGACCAAATAACAAATCAGTAGTTGGCACAAAATGAGTTTTCATGAACAAGACAGATTCAGATGACACTATACTTTGGAATAAAGCTAGAATTGTTGCAAAAGGATATTCAGAATAAGAGGGCATTGATGATTATGAAACATTTCCTCCTGTGGCAAGACTGAAAGATATCGAGATTTTCTTAGCTTATATTGCTCATAAGAAATTCAAAGTATTTCAGATGGATGTAAAAAGTGCTTTTCTGAATGGAGAGTTAGAGGATGAAGTGTATGTTGAACAACCACCTAACTTCATTGATCCAAGGTTTCCAAATCATGTGTACAGACTTGACAAAGCATTATATGGACTAAAACAAGCACCAAGGGACTGGTATGAAACACTTGCCAAATTCCTAATTGAAAATGCTTTCAGAAGAGGTATAATTGATAAAACCTTATTTTACATTAATAAGGGTAAAGAATTGCTTTTGGTGCAAATTTATGTTGATGACATTATTTTTGGGTTTACTAATGACAAGCTGTGTATGAAATTTTCTGATCTTATGAAGTCAGTGTACCAAATAAGTATGATGGGAGAATTGAGTTACTTTCTTGGAATGCAAGTTACATAAACTGATGAAGGAACTTTCATTAATCAGTCTAAGTACACAAAGAATCTATTGACTAGATTCAATATGCAAGAAAGTACAACTGGCCACTGAAACAAAGTTGGATCCTGACCAAGGTAATGAAATTGATGTCACTACATACAGAGGTATGATTGATTCATTACCCTGTCTAACTGCTAGTAGACCAGATATTATGTATGCAACCTGTTTGTGTGCAAGATTTTAGGCCAAGCCTAGAGAACCTCATTTGGTTGCTGTGAAAAGAATTATGAGATATTAAAAAGGGACTCAGTCTCTTAGTTTTTGGTATACAAGAGAATCATATTTCAGTCTAGCTGGCTATTCTAATACAGAGTTTGCAGGATGCACAATTGACTATCAGTATTTGGGTGGTAGATTGGTTACATGGCCAAGCAAGAAACAAAAATCAATATCTACATCTACAGTTGAAGCTGAATATATTACATCTGGCAGTTGCTGTGCTTAGATTCTTTGGATGAGAAATCAGCTGTTGGACTATGGATTGTCTTACTAAAAAATTCATATCTACTGTGACAATCAAAGTGCACTTGCTATGACAGGTAATCCAATGCAACACTCACTCACAAAAAATATCAGTATTAGATATCATTTTATCAGGGAGCATGTCATGGAAGGAACAATTGAGCTTCACTTTGTTCCAACTGATCATCAAGTAGCTGATATCTTCACCAAAGCCATTGCCAGAATCAACCTTTGTAAAGTTAATACATGAGCTTGGAATGATCAGCTATGAGAAGAAATGATTTGTCAGATCCTGACTATATCAGTCAAATCCTGACACATCAAATCATGACACACTAAGTCAAATCCTGATGAGGTATGTTAAATCCCGACATGTCAAATCTTGACAAGGTAATCAAATCCTGATAATGTCAAATACTGATTATGAGTATTTTACGATTTTGTTCAACTATTTTTCTTGATTAATATTTTATTTAATTAAGTATATTTGAGAGTGATTTTTATGCATTATTATAGAGATGTTTGTAATTTGGATCAATGTGGAAGGTTAATTTCTAGTTATTAGACGCAATAACACATATATGCTCCTTAAAAGTCGTGCATCATCAACTAGAGTTGCACATTATCTATTCCACTAATAATTCCATCCAATTTAAAACATGCCATGTGTATTATTGTCTTACTGTCTTTTACTGGCACCATCAGTAACTGATAGACTATTCACATTCATATTACACACAATACACATAATTGATCATCTTCTTTTTTCTCTCTGAAAATTTTCGAATTCAAGTTTTTTTACCACAAAACCTAATTCTCAAATGGCCACCACTGATTCTTTCTCCACCTTCACTGCGACCAAGTATTTGTTTAATCACAAGACTTTTACTGCTACAAATTTTAAAACCCCTTTGCATGAAAATGATAGTCCCTATGATTTTAAGATGATTCAAGATAATCTAGCTCAAAATGAAATTGGTTAAACTTAAACTGCTCCTTCTAGAGTTTGTTTTAAGCAGATTATGCAAATTTTGGATAATTCTACTGTTGATGCTGAAAGGGGAGTGATTTTATTCACTAATGATAACAAAGAGTATGAAATCAATGCCACTGTGATTGAGAAGGCATTGAAGCTGCCTGTATTGGAGGGAAGGACACCAGTTGTAACTCCAACTGCCACTCTTTTTGAATGGGTAGGAGAAATAGGCCATAACACTGAATTCAACAAGGTCGGGGAGCTATTCAGGACAAAGCTCAGAAAGGAATGGAATTTTTACTTTGACTATATAAGCAGAGCATTTCTCAATAAGGTATCTAACTTTGATGCTTTACCTTTATCTTCACTTAAGTTAGGGTATTCATTGTTATATGGCCATGCTTTTGATTATGGAAATACTATAATGCAATTCCTGATAGCTAGGATTAGTGATAAAGATGGTGGTGTTGGTTATGCAAGGTTCTTGCAGTTGATTTTAAGCTATCTTTTTCCTGATGTTACTTTTGACAAGGATAAATTATTGATGATTTTTCAAATTAATTCTAAATTTTTGATTGACTTGAATAAATGAAAGGACAGTTTTAGAAGGAGCACTCAAGAGAAATGTTGGTTTTTTTTCTAACAAAATGCCACATAGATACAACATGTCAAATCCTAACACTGTGGAACATGGCAAGTCCAACCCTATTCCTGAACCAAATGTTTCACTTTCCAAACCCAAATCTAAAAAGTCTATCATCTCTGATTTCTCTCAAAAGGAATCATTTATAAAATCAAAACCACTTGCTGAGACTGATGTGTCTGAGAGACAATCAGGTCCAAGAGTTGGTTCACCATCACCCAAATCTATGGAGAAATAAGGTGGAGTGAAAATGTTTCTGGACCTAAAAAGAGCATAGCTTACAAGAAAAGTAAGATAACATCTGGTACTAGGTTGGTTGATGAAGATGATTCAGGAAGTGACAGTGATGGGCCAATTATTTTTAAAATATCTGCTAGACCAGTGGAGGTTACTGGTGTTATTGAAGAGGAAGAAAGAGTTGATAATAAAGCTGCTGGTTCTATGCCAAAGAAAAGAAGATTGATGAAAGCAGCTGATAGGATTCAAGATCAGAAAAAGAAAGACAGTTTTGAAGTTCTAGCTAATGTTGCTCTTGATCAGGAAATTGCAAATCCTGACTTCACCTCATCAGTTTCTGACCAAGCTTAGTCAAATCCTGATGATGTGATCACAATTCCTGATCAGACAATTCTTGATTTTCCACCAACAAAATTCATTGAAGTTTCTTATGAAAGGGTGAGGGAAATAGCTAGAGAAGTTGGATTTGATAAATCTGCAAAAAGGAAAGCTGAGGACACAACAGTTTATGTAAGGAAATAGTCCAAGCTTCAACCTCCACAAAAGTAGTATAGTCCACAAGAACCATCTTCTCAAAGTAAAGATGCAACTGTTAATGCCCCAACTATACAAGAAGCACCCACTTAATATATGGGTGCAAGCACTGATAATCAACAGACTATTCCTGACACTGTTCAAGGAAGTCATGTTTCTGTGGATGCTGATATTCAAGTTACAGTACAAGAAAGGAAAGATTATCAGAAGCACTTTGCTAAATTGGATGTTGTCATCAATGATCCAATCTTTGAGGGAAGCCCACAAGAACCTTTAGTTCAAAAGATTGAAGCCTCTTCAAAACCTCTAGTCCCACAAGAACCAACAGTTCAAAGTACTGATGCAGACTTAGCATCAAATCCTGACATGGGATCAATACCTGACAAACAGCTCATTCTTGACACAAGGTCAATTCCTGATGAAGTTGTTCTTGATTCTGCAATTCTTGATGTACTGGTTACTGCTAAGGACAAACAGGAGCCATCCTGGTCACTCTTTTATATGTTATACCAATGGAATCACACACTAAAGGTACATTACTTTCTTAATCTACTTAATATGATGACATGATTATAAATAGACAGGTTTATAGAGATACCTCTATTTATATTGTAATATATGGGATATGACGTGTAATTTTTTTTGTCAATAAATAAATAATATAAGATTATTATGTGAATTTTGGTGAATAATCTGTTAATTGGCATATGTGTTTGGATGTTTAAATGTGATAAAATATGAGTATTTTAATTTTTATATGTCCAAAATAAAAGTATAGATAATTTTGATATTTTATATTAATTTTTATGTTATTATAAAGGATTTATGGATTTAATAAATTATTTTTTTGAGTATTTATAAATTATTTTGTATAATCGGCAATAGACCGACTTCAGTCATTTTTACATTTGTACGACCCGGAAGTCTCGAGAGAACTCCTTTCTAACCTAATTTGAATACTCCGAGCATTTTCCATGTTTTGACTTTTTCGATTCAGAGTACGGTTTTACCCATGCGAGTCCCGGTGCAAAATTTTTGATACAATATTCGTTTTGTTAAATCGATAAAACCAGTATTTTCTAAAAACGGGATATTTTGATTAAACTATTATATTATCTTCTCTTAATTCGTGTAACCAAAGCTCTGAGACCAAGACTGTATTTACAAAAATCTTGGTTTTGATAATTATCCTAAAACATGTATCAAATTGGATCAGTTTTGTTAATACTTAATGATTAAGTATTCTATTTTTATATCCGATATGATCCAATGGGGTATCAATATTCTTTAAATATAAATAGCCCTTATCGTACTTTATTTTATATAGATAAACATAAAATTACAGTTAAATATAGTAATTATCCAGAGAAACGAACTGTGTTCTTCGTGTTCTTCACGATCAAACAAGGATTTAAAGACGTTATTGGAATCCGACGGAGATGTATGAATTGTCAAATCGAAGCTCTCGACGAGACGATCGTATCCGTATGAAAATCTTTGAATAAGGTTATTTATTTTTCAATTTCGTATTTTTAATCTTTATTTGTTTAAATTTAAATTCGGTTTTCGATTTAAAGGAATTGTTTGCATGTTTTGATGCTTGTTTATCATTCCTGAGGTTAAAATGATCGATTTGGTATATAAAATTGTTGATTTTTGTGTAATATTGAGTGAACCCGAGTTCTTGGATTTTTTCAAAATCTTAAATTGATTTTCTGAATGTATTATCGATTGTTTGTTGATTATGGTCATTGGGTTTCATGGTATGAATCACCAGCTTCATTTTGGTATAAACATCTTTAAATTTAGTCGAATAATTTGTGATTTTGCTGTTCGTCAGAAACTGGCCGGTTTTTAATCGATTTTGGTCGGAGTTCGAACTCCCTTGATAATTGTAGCTTATTTATTGTGTTTCTGGGTTCCTGGACTTCCGTGGAGTGTTTTGGATTCAGAATCGTGGCTAATCGAGTTGATTTGCAACTCGCCAGAATCTGCATGCACACCGGAGAAGACGATGGAATCTGGAAAATCCAGATTCCGGCGAAAACTCTGGCAGGTCGTGCCCCTGTTCTTAGAGACTGGAATTTGACCCGTTTTGTTGTAATTCCGACCCGCTTTTGATCCAAACTTTCCTAATTCTTTTTCTGGAAATCTGTTTGTTCAAAATTTGTTTTAAAAATAAATCAAAAAAATCTATTTATTTTATTTTAAAAAGAATTATTTTCAATTATTGATTTAATTACAAAATTCGTTTTAATTATTTATAAGTTCAAATATAAATCTGAATTATTTAATTTTAGATAATAATTAATTATTTAATTAGTCAATTAATTTAAATATTAATTGATTAATTTATTTAATTAGTTATTAATAAATTTTAATTGATTATTTAATTAGATTTAATTTTTTTTTTGATTTAAAAATTACTAAAAATAGTTTCGAGCTTTAAAATATTTTTCGAAATTATGTTCAAGGATTGATAATTATTATTAAATGATTTTAAAGCGAGATTCGGGTATTTGAACTCTGTTATTTATTTATAAAAAGATTCTGGTACCGTTTTAATTCTGAAAAATCTTCAAAAATTCGTATTAAATACCAGAAAAATCATCTTAACCCGGAATTTTTGTTGAAAATTTATTTTTATCGAATACCTTGCATGCTATATGCTATGTGCTATCTGATTAAAGTGTTATATGCCTATGTGTGTATTTTTTGACTATTTTGGTCATAACTTTCAATCCATAAATCGAATTTGGGCGAAACGAAGGGTATATAAAAGTTTTTGACGTCTATGTGACGATTAAAATGATAAGAGATTGATTACTGATAGATACTTATAATGCCTAGCAGAGTAAGCGAGGAATAGAAAAAAAGAGCAGGTAATTAGAAAAATAGAATCGATGCGTAGAAAAGAAAGCAATTGATCAGTGAGTAAAAGCGAGGCATAGAAAAAGAAAAAAAGTGGTTGATGAGTAGAACTGTTAGACGAGTACAAGTAAAGCTAGAAATCATTTGTGATATGGCAAGTACTTTTGAACCTTTCTCGAGATATATTGCTAATATTTCTGAATTTTTTCATACATGATGCAAGTATTCAAAATAGTCATGTTGTATATTGTAAGTGCTTTGAATCATTCAACCTTGAACCCTAATCACATCATTTGACCTTTGAGTTGTAAGACTTATTCTTTGTAAATCGTTGATTGTTAATTTCCCAGAGATTAAACCATACAAATACGATACCTCCCCACAAATACATATACACCATATACCAAACACTGAAACAGAATTACTCGAACATACAGTAATTTATATACCCTATAATACCTCGTGACATCAAAGATCCATAACTTGTATAATCATTGAACCATTTTTCATATTATACATGATTCTTCAACTGGCTTGAAGCCGTAATTTATATATATACCTTAATATACCCTGGTGATCCTCATGAATTGCTTTATTAAGTTAAGTTAGTTGGGTTTTGGTTCGTTATAATAAAAGTCAAGGTTGTGGCTTATTTTCATACTTTAACCTGTTACGATCCGTGGATTATGGTAAGTAGGGTCATTGCATATTATTACTTTCATAAACAGGTTTATATATTGTATGTGTATTGTGAACCCCAAACTTCTAACCCGGGTTTGGAGGGCGTCACATGTTTGGTATCAGAGCCACATGTTATAAGTCACTGAAATAAGCCTAGATTGTCGGGATTGGGTAGAGGGTTAGGATTAAGAATAAAAAATAGAAAGATAGGACATCATGAGGTTGAGTGCGACTGTATAGTAGGTTTTCGGTATGATTCATGTTGTAATTTGAGATTCTTATCTTGCAATGTCAGATCCAGATAACGACAACGGCATATCTTATTTTCCTTGTATCATCTGATTATTCGGAGCCTTCTGTTCGAGGACCGTCATCTTCACCTAGATTTGATCCACAACTTGTTCTTCCACAAGTATTAACTGTATTACCTCATATTGTAACAGTTGCACCTGTTCAAGCTATTCTACTACCCCGGATGTGAGACCACCTATTCGAGAACCCTCATCTGCTGATTCTGGTTCTACTGGACATTCAGCTATGAGTGCATCTATTCATTTTACCCTACACCCTCTTCTATACCGTCAGTTTAATACTTGTCTTATGGAGCAACATCACCTGCGAGAATGGATTCGAGAGCTATAGTATATGGTGAGTACATGAGATATTAATAAAGGTTAGAAGAAACCTAGATATAGGATTCATGTGTTCCTGAGTATAGCTGCTACAAGGTTATATGGAGCCACTAGTGAGTATGTCACTCTGGATTATCTTTTGGAGTGGGATAGATGGGTTTTAAAGGAGTTTGAGAAGATTGGAGATCCAGAGTTTTCTTGGAGTTAGATGATGGTGTTATGACGAATGTGATATGTATAATAGCAATGTGATGTGATATCAGCAGACTTGTTTTATAAAATAGATTTGTTGACTATTAGATAGACCTGTTGTATTTAACGATAGAAAAAATGATGATGACAATATTACCAATATGGAAGCTTTGAAATGGAGTTACGAATAAGATATTATGCAACGGTAGCTGAAGTTTTCATTGACTAATGCAAGGAAGATGGACCCAATAAAAGGGTAGAAGATAGATATAAGTGGATGGACCATTACGTGACTGTTTCTTTAATTTGGTACCCTATTATGGTTAAGGAGGACAACAATCAATTCATATAGTAATGACGACCTGATGTCTGATTTTCAAAATTTTTAAACAAGTTTTCGAAAGAGATTTTTTTAACAAAATTTCCAAAATCCCTTTCAATAAAATAAGTTCGAAAAAAAATTGGTTGTCAAGTTACTACTAGAGTTTCTTGTTTGTTATAAGACCAGATTACTTAGAAAATATGTGTTCCAGAAATTAGTATGGTTAATTCAGAGGGCCAAGTGGACCCGCTATTACGGAGAAGTTTTGATTATTCCTAACAGAAGAGTGCAAATCTTGTTTGATAAGATTAACAACAGAATCAGCGTATGGAGAAACTATTCATCCAAATTCTGAGACTATTAAATTTCAAAGAATTCGTTAATTTAAAGAAGCCTGAGCATGATCTAAGAATGTTAAGCAAATCTCCAGACTTTTCTAAAGGAAGAACATTATCAGTAAAAGAGTTGATATGTTGAAGGATTAGTGGTTATTCTAAGTTACATAGGAAAAATTTAAAGTTATGATTGTAAATATCGTATGAACACAATTATGGTCGAATTATCAAAGTATTACACGTGCAGGTATGATGCTAAAGACTTAATAAGTAAGAATCTATCATAGTGCTAAATTTATGAAGGCATTCCAGCGGACTTTCCGAAGTTATTATATGACTCGAAGGGGATATATTGATTGAACAAGCTCTGAAGGTGTATATAAGTGAAATGTGGATGGTGACCAACGGTATCATTCTTTTCTACAATACTACAGTGTATATTCTTCTTGACTCTTGAATAAGTATGAATTTCTTTCATTAAAATTTCTATGAGATAATAAGATAAAAGAAGATTATTGTATTCCTTTCCAAATCATTTTTCCCCTCAAGTTTTGTTTTCTGATTGTGACAAGTAATGTTATGGTGGGACGCCACCTAATCATGTGTTGTATGCTATATGGTATGAAAGACTGGCCATCTTAAATACCAATGTGGTTGTCTGATTTATATTAAAATCATTACTCATCCTTTCTTTTTCAACTATAAATTTGTTGAATTAGGAATCCTTCTAATTGTTCTCTTGTACTATTGTTCTTTATGAAAGTTTTTCAAACAAAATCAATCTACCAAGAACCAAGCGGACAAAGTTCCAATCATTGGATTTACATACTTTATGTGTGAAAAACCAGGGCATATGGCAAGGATTGTAAATTACCAGCCCCAATCAGTGATACGCTAAGAATTGTGGGATCTACTTCGATAGTGAATGAGCCTCCAAGATTGGGAGTCTATGATATGTTTGTGAAAGATGCTATTCGGAATACGGATGTGATAGAGGGTAGGCTTACTGTGAATTCTTTATGTGTTAAAGTATTAGTAGATTCAGGAGCAACTTGATCATTAATTTCTTCGAGTTTTGCTGATAAGTTGAATTGTCCAATTGTATTATTAAATGAGACCATGACTATAAAATTAGTAAATTAAGAACGTGTATATGTTAAGTAAGTGTGTATCAATTATGAGATGGAGATTTATGGAAATAAGTTTGTGTTGATTTAATACGGTTTAGGAGAGGAGAATTTGACACCATTCTAAGAAAGGACCGGCTATTTAAGCGTGATGCTCAGATAGACCATCGTGATAAGAAAATAATTCTGAAGATGCCGAATGAGAAAGTGGTGACGTTTAGAGGTCAAAGGCAAGTAAAGAAGTTTTTAAAGATGATTCAAGATAAAAGGTAATTATGGTGAAGATGGGAGTATTATATTGCTTATGTGATAAATAGAAGCCAGAAGTTAGTAAAAAATTGAAGATATTCTAGTGGTCAATGAATTTCTAGACGTGTTTCCAGACAAGTTACCAGGACCTCCTCCAGATAAAGAAATTGAATTTGCGATCGACTTAGCACCTGGAACGAAACCAGTATCCAAGGCCTCGTACATGATGACACCAGTGAAATGAATGAGTTAGCAAAGAAATTGCAAGAGTTGTTAGGAAAAGGAGTTATTAGACCCAGTGTGTCACCGTGGGGCACATCGGTATTATTTATTAAGAAGAAATATAAAAGCATGAGATTATGTGTCAACTAGTGGAAACTCAACAAGTCTATTATCAAGGATAAGTATATGTTACCTCAAATTAATAATTTATTTGATCAGTTGAAAGAAGCAAGGTATTTTCTAAGATTAATTTAAGATTTGGCTATCATTAATTGAAGATTGAACCTGAGGACGTACCGAAGACAGCTTTCAGAACTAAATACGGTCAGTTTAAAATTCTAGTAATGTCTTTGAATTGACCAATACACTAGCAACATTTAAACTTGATGGACAAAATCTTTAAAGAATATATGGATAAGTTGTATTTGTGTTTTGGGAATTCTGAGAAGGAAGAAGTTGTATGTTAAATTTTCAAAGTGTGAGTGTTGATTACATGAAGTTTAATTCTTAAGATAAATAGTCAGTGATGAAGGAACTAAAGTGGATCTAGCAAGGATTAAAGCTACTATGAATGGGGAAAGACTAGAAGCACCAACAAAAGTGAGAAGTTTTTAGTATTGGCAGGATATTATTGAAAATTTGTTCAAGATTTCTCAAAGATTGTGACACCTTTGACAAAGCTTACTAGGAAAAGTGGGAAGTTCACATCGAATTGAGAAATGTGAAGAAAGTTTTCAGGAATTGAAGAAGAAATTGATCACGGCACTTGTTTTATCACTTCCAGACGATCAAGGAGAGTGTGTAATTTATAGTGATGCTTCTCATAAGGGACTAGGTTGAGTTTTGACGCAGTATGATAAAGTTATTACATATGTATGTAGACAACCGAAACCTAATGAGCAGAAGTATCCTACTCATGACTTGGAACTAGCAGTAATAGTATTTGATTTGAAGATTTGGAAACATTATCTGTATGGAGAAAAGTGTGAGATTTATATGGACCATAAGAGTTTGAAGTATGTATTCACGGGGAAAAACAAATGTAGTGGTAATGCGATAAGAAAAAAAGAGAAAGTGAATGTGTTGACCGCACCAGAAGATTTATCTATGGAATTTCAGAAGTTGGAATTGAAAGTCAGAAATTATTATCCAGAAGGAGTAAGAATATATAGTATGTTAGTCCCTTAACAATATAGCAAGAATTACAGAAGGGGGGTTGAATGGAATTCTTGAACCTTTTTCTCGAAATAAAAATGTTCAACTCGAATATAGATATAAGTGTTTTGATTTGCACAATACGGAATAGAAACTTAATTGAATCAAAACATAAGTAATTAAAAACAAGAGTCTTTAAAAACTTTCTGGTGGATTTAAAAAATTCCGCCAGAGATATATATTATATATCGAGAGGACTCTGTGTGCAAGAATGCTCACAGCTGCTTACAAATTGAACTGCTGAGAATACAGGGAAATGCTAATGATTTTGCTTACAAAGATTTCTCTGTTTTTATGTATCTCAACTCTATTCTTATTTGCTACGTTCTTGGTTTATATATTACCAAGATTACAAAGTCAAAAAGACTAAATAAATATAAAAAATATGAGTCTTAAGCTTTGCTACTTTTCGTCCTCTTTTACCCAGTTAATGGGCTTCCACAGTAGATTTGTATACATCTCGACGGCTGTGCTCAGTTTACACTGTTCAACTGCTGTTTGAATTCTTTATATGATCATCCGTTGGACTTTATGAATATTCGTTGGATATATGATCATCCGTCGACTTTCTGAACATCCGTTGATGGCTTCATTGATCATCTGTCGACTGCTATATTAAACATCCGTTGATAGTCATTTGATCAACCGTCGATGGCTTTGTTAATCATCCATCGGTAGCTATTTTGGCACTTGAGTTCATTTCACTTATGCAGAATTACAAAACATCATTTATATACAATTAATCAACCTATTCTGCATATCTAGTTAATAGTCAACATGACTTATAGGCTAATACAGAATCTATACAAAGATGTATACAAGACTGTGCTACAGACTTATTATTACATAAGCTATTCACTCGATGGATAATAAGTTAACATCCGTCGGGACTATAATGAGTTATCCGTCGGGACTAAAATTCTTATCCGTCGAGTGCTACATTATTTCAGTAAGTAAAATCTACTTAGATATTTTGTTTATGAAATCATCAAGTACACAACATATGCACAACAATCTCCCCCAATTTATGTCTACTGGAATTGTAGCCATAAATTAAGAGATACTTGATGATAACAAAACATCCTAAACATACAGCTTTAAAGATAAGCAGATAATACTGAAAGTGCTTCAAATAAACAAAATATACAAGGTTTGGCTCACAGTCATTTTCAAGATGCTCCTCTAGCCTGAGCAGATTTTTCTAGTTTCTTGAAGGTATGGATCTTCTTCCAAGCTTTCTGTTGTTTTCATCAATCTGATTTTGGAGCTGCCTGTGGAATTCCAGTTCATCAGATTCTGAGAGATCTAGTTTTTCTTGCATTTCCAAGAGAGTCTCATTGTTAGAGATACTAAATTGGTCTTCTAACCTGAAGAATCTTCTCACACCTTTGTCATATATGAACTCCATCAGCCAGTAGGGCCTTAGTTGCACTCTTCTCCCTGTGTATGGGATGATTAGAGTCTTTGGGAGTGCATCTTTAGCTCTAATACTCCTTAGTTCTTCAATCTTCTTCAATACTAGTCTTCTTGCAGTTACATTGAACCCAAAGTTCTTCTTGAAGGATGAATAAACTTTAATCAGTACAGCTTGGCTTTCTTGAAGAACCCTGTGAAGAGGCCACACAATCTCCTTTCTTCCTTTGTACTTGAACACTAACCTTTCAGGTAGGTTCCTGTATGCATCAACTCCCCTCACTTCATCCAGTTCATCCAGATAGAGGTTTAGATCTAAAAATTCTTTGATGTCACACAAGTACAAGTAGTCTCCCTTGTTGACTTTGGGTTGAACATTAACTACTGACTTGGATTTGAGTAGTGACAGCTTCACTTTCTTGACTGCCCTTGACTTTGTTCTTTTTGGCTTGCTAAGGATTGGTAAACTGAAGTCAGGAATTGGTATTTTATCCCACTCTATTGGCACATCCTTGGGCACAATAGGTTCACCATGAATATTCCTGTAGGGATCCACCACTCTTATATCTTCAAATACCACAGAGGGCTTTGATGCTTGAGTTGTAACTGGTGTGGGTACCTTAGGAAATTGATCTTCCAATCCTTTGTCAACAATATCCAGTTTTCTTTTTATCTTCTAGCCAATTCTTTCTTTCTTGGAGATTTCTTCTGTTCTTCAATTTTCTTCTTTGATTCAGCAGCTTCAGATGTTTGAGAGGGAATTTGTTGAGATGAATTCACAGCCTGTAGCTTGGCCAAGATAGCAATATGCTCTTTCTTTTGTTTAGTCTTCTTTATATCTAAGC